>NW_005054302.1:8885493-8990565 GCF_000277835.1 Geospiza fortis | reverse complement strand
TGTAGCTCTGAATAAAACATTTCTGGAATGAGTGTATTTGTTGCAAATTTTGAGATTAAATAAATGAAAAGGTTGTGGCAATTAATTATTTAGATTGTTATCACATTACTAGTGTATGTTTTTAATCTGAAAAAAATTCAAATCATTCTAAATGTTAGCATTTCTGGAATTTTGTTATAGTGGTTTCTGCACCAGCACCTTGATTTTAAATTTCCATTACAAGCATGGCACTTTCCTTGGCATTTACTGAAATAAAATTTTTGCTCACTCATAGTCATAAATAACAAGGAAGACTGTGACTCATCATCAATGTCCTTCTACTTTCCTTCTCTTAGATGACAATTTCACAAAAATTGAAATAAATTCCTTAAAATCTAAAAAAAATATGCTATGGAAAAAATTAATTTAAAAACCAATCAAAAGTCTTTAATGGCAAAGATTTATCTATGATAACTTAGTATGTCATCATAACCACAAATATGATGAATGGGGATGGTTAAGTTTTCTTTGAAGGAGGATTAATGTTATATTAGAGTCACTTACAGGGATGGCTTCTGTGAAAAGCTGCCAGAAGCTTCCTCCATGTCCAACACGGCCTATGCCAGCTGGATTCAAGATAGACCAACCGCTGGTCAAGCCCAAGCCCATCAGACATGGTGGTAGTGCCTCTGAGATAACATATTTAAGAAGAGGAAAAAAAAAAAAAAGCTGACCTACAGCAGCCAGGGAGAGGGATGAGGATATGTGAGAGGAACATCCCTGCAGACCCAAGGTCAGCACAGAAGGAGGGGCAGAAGGTGCTCCAGGCACTGGAGCTGAGATTCCCCTGCAGCCCATGGAGGTCCATGGGGATGCAGAGACCAATGTGTGTCCCCTGGATAAACCTATGCTGGAGCTGGTACCTTCCTGAAGGAGGCTGTAACTCCATGGAATGCTTGTGCTCCTGGCAGGACCTGTGGCCACAGGAGCCCATGCTGGAGCAATGTTGCTGTCAGGACTTGTGACCCCCACGAAAGGGATCCATGCTGGGGAGGTTTAGGTTGGATATTATATTTCAGGGTGTTTTAGGTTTGATGTTAGATAAAGATTCTTCACTCAGAGGGTGGTTGGGCACTGGAACAGGCTCCCAAGGGAAGTGGTCACAGCATCAGCCTGAAACAGTTCAAGAAGTGCTTGGACAAAACTTTCAGGCACATGGTGTGACTCTTGGGGTGTTCTGTGCAGAACCAGGAGCTGGATTCAATGATCCTGATGGGTTTCTTCTGACCCAGGATATCCTGTGATTCTGTGTTCCTGTAGGACTGTACCCTTGGCTGGGGCACAAATGGGAGCAGTTTGTGAAGAACTGCAGCTCCTGGGGAGGACTCTCATTGAAGGACTGTGGACCCCACGCTGGAGCAGGGGAAGAGTATGAGGAGTCCTTCCCCAGGAGGGAGGGAATGTCAGAGACACTATGTGATGAACAGTCTACAGACAACATTCCCTGCTTCCCTTTGCTGCTGCACAGAATGATGTAGAGAAATATGAAGTTGAGCCCTGGAAGATTGGAGGGGTGATGGAAGGGTGTTTTAAGAATTAGTTTTAATTTCTCATTACACTATGATTTGATTTGCAATAAATTACGTTTCTTTCCCAAACCTGAGTCTGTTTTTTTTTCATCACAGTAATTGCTGAGTGATCTCTCTCTGTCCTTATCTCAACCCATGAGCCATTCATTTTCCCTTCCAAGCCCGGCTGAGGAGGGAAATGATAGAGCTGCTATGGCAGGCACCTGGCAGGCACCTGTTCCAGCCAGGAACAGCCCACCACAGAGTACTGTGCCTTACTACAGTTTATCACTGGCCTGCTCTCTTCACTAGAAGCTTTTACCTGTCTGCATAAGAAATGGAAGATATTTGTTCTGCAAAAAGTTCTGCAGTACATTATTTCTGCATCTGTTATTTGTGAAGTTTGGTCATTCTCCTTATACATTCCCCTTAACCACCTGTTAAATCTGGCCATCTATCAAGGAGTTATCCTTAATCTTTATCAGCTTCTTTTACTGTTGTCTGTCATATCCAGCATCTTCTTTTGTCATACACAGGAGTTCCTTACATCCTGTCCAGCTAGGTTAATATTGGTCCTAGTTAGCAACATATTCATCTGTTTGCAGTCCTAAAACCTTGAAGAAAAATTTAAGGATTACAAAAATTATCTTAGAAATCAAAATGTACAAACTACATTTGCACATTTTTATATACAATTATTATATATATGACTAGTTAGAGAGCAGTAATGAAAACTTATTGCATAGTGAATAGATACCCTACTATGCCCGAAGTGCTTGAAAACATCACTGAAGCTGTGCAGTATGTACTCTAATTAGAAAAGAGAATATCTTATGTGATTAAGGGGCTTTGGGACTAGGTGGAAAAATGGAACCTGACATTTTTAAGACTAGTGAGATACATGACCATAACACCTAGATCACATAGATACTCTGATGTCAGAAAATGAATTTTTAGAAGTGTTGACTGTCAGGAGACAATGCTGCTCAATAGATTTGTGTGCCTAGAAAGAAGTGACAGAAATGGCATATGGAGTAGGAACAGCAAGAAAATCCAAGACAACTAAATAAATGGTCATAGAATGAATCTGGGCTGAGGCTGAGAGAATGCTTTTCTAAGATGCAATGTTTAAGGAACTGCTTTGTACTGCTAGCAAGGCAAGATTATTTTATTTATTGAGTCCATCTGTATTCAAGGAAACAGGACCATTTGTGTTTTCACACAGAATTGAAAACTTGCAATGAAGAAGTCCATCATCACTGGGATTTTCTTTTTTTAATTTTCATGATGGAAATTGTGCAAGGGGTCCATATTCCTCATGGCTGCTTCAGTGAAATTAATGCCCACTGTTTCTTACAGTGCTGAATTAAAATATTAGGTTCTATTAGAGGAGTTAATTCACTGATCTGCACTACTGTTAGCTAAGTCTTACCCTTGTTTTATAAGGATGATTATTGATTACTAAATGACTTTAATTTCAGTAAACAGCACAGAGAGTGAGTTAAATTGAATTATCAATAATTAATTGCTAAATGTTAGCATATGTTTTCATTGATCTTTGGCAGGGGTTTTAAACTAAGAAATTGGAAACGCTTCCATAGTTTCTTCCAAGATAGTAATTATTATTGTATTGTTATTAGATTCCCTAGTAATTTCAAGGCTAACAATTAATTTCATTATAAGTGGCATCATCTTTTCATCCTATTTCTATCTTGTGACAGTCTGTGATAGTCTTGTGACAATTTTGAGCATACTTTATAACCACCTGATCTCCTTGCCATTTCTAATCCAAAATGTTCATAAACATGGCAAAGTTAAAAATAGGTGAGAAAAAATTGTTCTTAAGTCATTACAAGCTGGCACTGTTTAATTAATTTGGATAGTTTACATGGATAAAGTAGGGAGGATATATGTCTTAAATATTTAAAGAGCTTTATTGGTCGTTTTTGTGATGAGTTCTCCTAAGTTCCTGTGTTTCTTCCGGGGGTCAGTGCTTCCTTGCAAGTAAGGAAGAATGGGAAAAATGTCTATGACTTTTCCCTTGTTCCCTGTGCAATGCTAAACCCAGTTAACTGACATTTTAAATGCAGCGGATTGAGCTTGGATGTGTAAGAGATAGATTTGCATTCTGTTCTACATCTGCTGCTGCAAGGAGGCTCTAGCAGGAAAGGGGACCAGGAAAGGCAGCTCAGAGCTGAGAATGCTCTGAGCTGAAAGACAAATAAGGTCATCTGTCAATGGCCAGCAGACACATGTGAAGATTTATCTTCTCTCAGGAGAATGTATGCCATAACCACAGGACTTTCTCTTCTGTTCTTGTGTCCAACAGGTTGTATAGTACTAGATATTTGTTATAAGTAATAAAATCCCACTGATCTCTTGGCTCCTCTATAATTAAAAACATCAGCAAAGTTAGAACTTCTGTCTAACCTCTGTCACCAAAGTTTGTCAGGAGATGAAAAGGTTAAGTGAATAGCAGGCAAGCCAAAAGTAGAATATTTTGTCTTGGAAATGCTGGAATATTTAATTTCTGAATTTTTGAGATTAAATTCTCCGACTGTTTTTCTCAAATTGGATTCACCAGCAAAAATTAGGGGCGAAGAAGGTGACGGTGAAAATGAAGATACCTTACCTATTGCACTGAAGACTGTTGCTCCTATGGAAAAGATCTTTCAATGCCTCCTTTCTCTGGTGTTCAGCACTCTTTGTTCAGTCCCTAAGGTAAGCAACTTGTGCACCAAGGGAATCCCAGTAACCCCTGGAAGCAGAGGAAATTTCAATTGTTTTGTCAGCAGAATGCTGAACATTGGGATGCCAAAGAACTGTCTGTATAATCACACACTGCATTTAGATCAAGGAGAGGCAGATTAGGACTTTCTTTACTGCTTTTAGTGGTACACAAAAGATATGACACTTCTCAGATCCTCCTAGTAGAATTTCTTTATACCACATAAAGTAGGTAGCTGTAGTGAATAATTTCCTTCTTCCATAAGCCCAGCGTAATTCTTTTATGCTGTCTATTTATAATAGACAGTTAGTAAAACAAACAGGAATAAAATATGACTGAGTGAGAAAATTTAACTCCAATGAATTCAGCTCAGATATCATGAAGGTGTCTGGCATTAAAGAAAAAAAACCCAGAAAATCTGCGAAAAGAACAACTCAATGAAACAAAAACCCGAACCCCCCCCAAAAAAAAAGGAAAACAAGAAAAAAGGAAAAAAAAAAGGCAAGAATCCTCTCGATGTGGAAGAACCATAGGCTTAGACTAATGCAGAAAACAAGATGGAAGGACAAGTTACCTGAATCTGTGCCTGGACTAGGTCCTAATTCTCACTAGTCTCAGAAAGTGATAATTGCCCCAGATCTTTCTCTCTCATTCTCTCTCTTTCTCTCTCTTTATTAGGTATGAATGTAAGAAGCAGCACACATTTTCTTCAAAGGACGCTATTATTATTCCTCACATTGTAGTTTTATCTATCTATCCCATTCTAAAACTTATTGAAATAAAAGACTTTCCCATCTACTTCAATAGGTGTTAAGTCCATAAATATTAAAATTAATCTTCTTTTTTGGAAGTTATTTCAAGTTAAATGCTATAACATGAGTTAGGATAAGACAAGCAGCAATCACACTTTATAACACTATAACTCTAACTATTATGTAATAACATAGTTATTGTAGTTTGTGTAATTATTATGTATCTAAGTAATTAGTAGTAGTTCTTATACCAGGGAGTTTAGTCCTATTGCTTTTACTGCTTTTTAATACAATTTTATTTAATAGTCCTACAAATCCATTTTACATGGATTATAGTTATATGATGCAGCTATTTATCCTTCAATTGCAGTCATTTATGCACAGAATTTTGCAGTTAAGCTGATGCATTATTAATTACCTGGATGACAATACACAACTATCCCAATGTACACACTACACCAGACTTAAAAGCCAACTATCTAACTAATGCTTTCTCTGAGTAATACAATGCTTATTTACTACCTCAGAACTTCAATTCTAAATAAAGACAATAAATTTCATTGTAGAGAAGGGTTTTTTTTCAGCAAAACAAAGGGTGGCAGGCTTTTGCCCCACACAGGTAGGTGCTGAATGCCTCCTGTGTAATACCAATACAAATTAAATAGCATAGGGGAATCAAAGACTTCAGTTTGACACCAGAGCTAGAAAATGCTCATAGTGAACTTATAAACAGACTGTAGACATGGAAAAATACTAACTGGCTTCTCTACGTTTTTTGGTTACCAGTGTATAGAGTTTGCCGAAGATTTATCCAATTTGTTTAGGATAATGCCAGGTGCAGACTGCTATATACACTCCTGGTGAAGTCTGGAACATAGATTTCCTTCAAAGGGTTTCAAATAGAGATGGCAGCTTACAGACAGTGTGTAATGCTTACGTGCCAACAACTTACTTTGGATGAAAAAATAATTTCCCCTCCCATAAAACTTTGAAAGGATACTTTTATCAAGATTTTGAAAGTGGATGAGACTTGAGCTCCTCTGCTTTCTCATATACCAGATTGAATAGTGAGCACTATACTGATCCAGCAGTATACACCTAGATCAGCAATTCTGTATAGCTGATATCAATGTTACTAAGTGCTGGTGTTGTCTTTCACTGCCTGTGGTATTTTCTGTACATGATCATACCCCTAAATCTTTATGCTAAGAAGCTACAGCTCTTACCACCAATGCTTGTTCTGTTAATGTCCAAAAGCCAGCCACTCCCTGTCCAGAAATGGGGGGGAAAACCCCTTGCAACACTGAAGAGGAGCAACTGAAGACAAGTCACATCCTCACCTTTCAGCTCCCAGAAAATTGTTGAAGAGAAGCGTGTACTCACGCTTCATATGTTCATTCATATGTACTGCTAGCAAGGATCTGAAAGCTTCAAGAATTCCTCTGGGAGTAGGTATCAGTCCCCAAGGAAAATCAGATCAGCTCGCTGCTCTTACTTCAAATCACAAGTGCAGTCACTTGTGCTCTGCTGCTATTTCAGTGATTCTTGTCCATAGCACTTAACAGTGGTGTGCCACCTGGGGCAGGATGGTACATTCTGGTACTGTGACCACGAAGGCCTCCACTAAGCACACCCACTGCCATGCAGACTGTTTGCATGGCTGCACACACCATTAAACCTACAAACAGGCTCTGCAGCAGCAGGATCCAAAGGTCTGTGTAAAGTGTTCAGGGTACTGAGTGATGCCTGGAAGCTTCTGAAGGAAACTAAAAAAAAAATATTTTATGATATAATAACCTGAAGGATTAAACTCTTATTTAGCCAATGGTTGAAGACTTACATTTTTTACCTTCCTTCGGTGTATATGCTACAGACCCACCAGAATTATTTGGCAAAAGATGGCAACCTCTGCAGCCATCCTAAAAGAGGGAGGATCCGCGCCTTCAATTATTTGAAGAGAAAAAAGAAGCACAATTGGGTACCCCAAATGAAAAATGCTTAGATCAAATTATAACAATTATATTGCATATACAGATATATTACCTACATATCTGACTGTTAATGAATTTAATTAATTTCCTCAATTTGAGGGTTGTTTTTTTTATCCATGACACTAATTGGTGAGAGACGTTTCCTTCCTAAGAAATGTCTTAGCTCAACCCACAAGCCTGTTATATTTTCTCTCCCCTGTCCAGCTGAGGACAGTGACAGAGTGCCTTTGGTAGGCACCTGGTGTCCACCCGAGAACAAATCACGTCACTCTCACACATTCTTACTCCTCTCTCCAGATGCATTTGCTCTTCCAGTTTTTTTCCTCTGCTTCTTAAATATGCTATTCCAGAGGCTTTACCACTGTGGTTGATATGTTGAACCTTGGACAGTGGCAGGACTATCCTGGAGCCAGCTGAAATTTATTTCATTAGACATGGGGAAACTTTCTGGCAGCTTCTCACAGAAACCATCCCTTTAACCTCCCCCAGCACCAAAAAAAAAAAAAAAAAAAATTCTATATATAAACCATGAGTCAAATGAAAATATTAGAAGGTATGATTGCAGCCTACAGTGCATTCTTTAACTATATTTTTTTTCTCATTTAATTGACAGTGGAAATTATTGGTGAAGTATAATTTTAAAGAAAAACAATGTAATGTCCTGTCAAATTAAACATGTTCACACAATGGATGCTTAATTTTGATTTGGTGTGATAGCTGTGGTTGTCAGGAACTTGCCCTCTTGTTCAAGTTATGCCTTAACATTTTCTGAACCTCCTACTAGAGACAAAGATAAATTTACATTCTTGACATTTTCCACTGTCTTTAAATATCCCTGTGACTAGTTATTCAAACATTTTCATAGTAGCATTGTTCCCTTGTGTTTCTGAAGTTTTTAATGATCTTCAAGTTTGAAGTTCTGAAATAAAGCAAGGGATAATTTGAGGGGAAAAAAAGTACGATTATGACATCAAAATAACTTTTCACCTTTAGTGGGAAGAAGTACTAAGATAAAAATCTAAAATAGAGCATTATCATGTTCAGTCAGTGAGGAGAGGAAAGTTTGTGCATTTGTGGATGTGCATATCAAATTGTTAACCAGATCTTCCATTTTATCAGGCAAAGCACAGGGAAAGTCACAGATAGTCATCCCCCCTAATTTACAAGGAGCAGATCAGTTCCATTAGTATGAAAGCCCATGTGTCTTGATTGCTAGAGCCGCACAGAAGAAAGCTGATGCATAAACTATTCACTCTTCTTTTTACTTTACCTTTCTGCTCTCATCAATCTTCTAGGAAAAATTTCCTGGTTGTGACTTTGAGTCACCTTTTTGTGGTTGAAGTCCTTCCTCTCATTTACTACAACTCTAACAGCATCTGTCATTAGCTAATCTCCCTGTGATAAAACTAGATAAAGTTACTGTGATATAAATTACGTCACTGGAGAAATTGAATCTGGAAATTGAGCTTTCTGCAGAGGTTTAAGCAATAGGGCTAGAACGAGTGGCTCCATGTCGCTTGAAAGACCACATTATTGTCTACAACTTTCCCATATGTAAGTTGCATACAGTGTTTCCTCCCCAGGATATTCATATTACAAATGATTTTTCAAAGAAAAGCTAACATAACAAGATGAAGGAGAAATATAAAGGCAAGATGAAAAACATGAGAACAAGTTAATCTTTGGCACAATTTGACTCAAGATCATTAAGTCTACAAATTAATAACATGATTTTTCTTTATGTCAATTGGGTGTAAAAGATCCATTTCTTCTCTCTAATACTTATAAGGTGCTTAGTAAACCTTACGTACAACTTTCAAGCACTACTAAATGGAGATGCTCCAGCATTATGTTCTTGTTGCTATGCACTTGAACATTTTAGAGATTGTGATAGTAACTTGTGATGTATATGTTACCATGGTGATGACTTTCTTAATGAACAGAGTATGAAATTGGCTCATAACTCATACATACTTTTAGCCTGTAGATTGCAGAAGTTTTGTGTGAAGCAGCATTCACACTTGTTAAAATGTATGATTAGTGTATTACAAGAGGCTGACAGTGTATGCTCAAAGGTTCTTATTGAGGCAGCAGATGCTGATCTGTCAAGAATTAAATATCTTTTCCTGAACCAGAGCCTTCCACTTGCATATAAAAGATGTAGGAACAGTTGGGCACAGCCAACTCATGTTACATGCAGAGAGGCTACATGCAGACTCCTTCAGGCCTGAAAGCAATATTGCTCTGTTTGCATGGCACCACACTGAAGATGATAAATTCCCTCTTTCAGTACAGTCACAGCACAGCCACTCAGCATCTTATGTACTACAGAAAAGAATTGCCCAAGGCAGGTCAGTGTCTTTAGCCCATTCACTGAGAGGAAATAATACCTGCAGGAAGAGCCAACTTGCTTAACAGCTATCTAAAGGGCCTGAAGACCTCCGCAGTCATCCTAGAACTTCAATAGAAATCAAAACTCTCCAGCTGAGCGCCTCTGCGTAGGCACAATGTACTGCCAATTCTCCCCTGTACTTTCTATTCAAGCACATAGTCCCTGCTCCTGCATGATCTGAGGACAGGCTCAGAGCTAGGGAGTCTGTCAGTGCACTTGGTGCACAAGCAAAATATTATCAATGTGCTTTGGCTGGGGTAAATTTTCTTCAGAAAAGATTTTAGGAAAGTTATCAAGTTCTGGTGCAGATGGATGATGCTATCCCCAAAGTAAGACTCTACCCTGCCCTGACTTATTTTAGTCTAAAGAACTAAGATGATGATATTCATATTTCTGCAACTGAGTGTCTCCCACTTCACTTTTTGGTCCCCAGATTTCAATAAGGCAGTAGGCAATAGGTCCCAGATATGTAAAAGTGAAAATTATGGTGGAGTACTATTTTAAGTAATTTGTCAAGACGTCACAAAGGCAGGGTTTAAATAGAGATTATAAAATTACTCAATCCTCTGGACAAACAATAAGAGAGAGTGATAGAATTGCCTGTGTAAGGAGTGACAAAGAAGTAATAAATTTTCATATGACTGGGAAAAAAAGTGGGTTAAGTAATATTACATAAGGAAATTAGGCTTTTTTAACAGAACAGATGCAGAACATTTTATTAATTTTTGCTATCATTTGAAAAAAACTGTTGGAAATGGACAGGCAAATAAAAGATGACATATGAGGATCTAAGCACACCATTCTCACTTTACAATAACATCACTACTTATACAACAACTAAAAGTAATTATTATTTATCATTTGCAGAATTCAAAGTGCTTTTCTATACACATGATTTGATAGGTTTCTTGAAGGTGTCAGAGATTGATTTTTTCTGGATCCTCAAACACAGATTCATGCATTAGGCTATTGACAGAGTGGCAAAATAATCCTATGGACGTCCCTTGTGCAAAACATAAGGGAAAGCATTCTTATGCCACATATATTTTCTTCACTACACTACACAATACTTCTTCTCTCAGTTATTGCTTCTTTGCTCCAATTCCATCAATTTTGCCCAGAAATCTGTCTTCTTTGTTTTTTATTTTATAAGACCAGCTTTGAAAGGTTTTTTCTGCAAGTCATACATGACATGTTTATCCAGAACATTGTTACATTTTTTTGTAGTGTACATGAAACTGCAGTCACAATATGCCTTTAAGAAAGCCCCTTCAAAATCCTTATTAATATCAGATAAAAGAATATTTTCTCAATTTTGAAAAGGTGAAGTAGAATTTTTAGAATGCAATAAGATTTAAATAATATTCATCAAAATGAATGCATCAAAAATTTCTATCATTTTTTAATACCAAAATTCATGGCACCCTCAAGCTTTTAGATTACTTAGCACCTCTGAAAGTGGTAACTCTGTAATGAATATAGAGGGGATTACCTAGTCCTGTAGCATAGTATCTGAACATATTAACATTATGATTTCTATAATTCAACACACCCACTTCCTCCCAGAATTGTTTCCTTTCCTTTGTAGTCCTGCTAAGATCTGATTTAGCCACCCTCTTTGGTGACACTGACAGTAGAACAACTTTTTTAGATGCTTATGGACTTTGCTGCTCTGGGCAGTAATAAAATCCCAAGCACCAGCATTTGCAAAAGATAAAGATGAATAGCTAAACATGCTCTAGTCAATCCACATGGCACCCCGAAAACTTCCCCAGCAATACTCAGAGAAGGGATCTACGTAATTAGATTAATTTTATTTTCATTGAATTAATTTGGCAGGGGAGAGTGGTATTATTTTATTGTAATTTTGGTAGAAATTAGATTCTATAGAAAGAAATTTTCATTCTAATATCTAATAATCCATATACTATAACTTTTGGTGGTAGCATCTTTACCAGTGACATAAGACTTTGCATTCCTTCTGCTTAAAGCCCATATTCTGTTCCTCATAATTTTACCAGACTTGAACAAAAAAGACTAAGGTTCTTGTCTTAAATTTATATATGTATTGCACACAGATGCTGAGAAATCTGATAGATGTACTTGTAAGGATACTGCCCATTATCTTTGGAAGGTCACGGGGATTTGGTGGACAAGGGTGTTCCTGAGCAATGACAGAAAGCAAATGTCATACCTATCTTCGAGGAGGCTAAAGAGAAATTAGGATCAAAGAAACTACAGACTGCTCAGCTTCATATTCATGTCTGGAAAGGTGATGGTGTAAATTCTCCTGAAATTATTTTCTAAGCATATTAAGCAGGGCAAAAAGAATAGGAATAGTCAGGCTGGATTTTGAAAGCAAGGATTATGCCTGAGCAATCCAACAACCTTCTATTATGTGACTGGCAAGATGAATGAAGTAAGACCAGTAATTCCTGTTTATCTTGGTTTAAGCAAAGCTTTCCACTCTTCCATCCATGACATTCTCCTAGACCATCTGATAAGCATGCAATCTATAAGGACAGTGAGATGGATTAGAAAAGTGTTTGAACAGCTGGGCTCAAGAGGTTGGGATCATTGGCACAGCTGGATGCAAGTCTTGTGTATGACAGGAGATGATACTGGAAGTAATGCTCTTGAACATCTTCATGAATGATGGGTGATGAGTCAGAGCATACCCTTGAATAAGTTCACAGACAACATAAAGCTGGGGAAAGTAGGTGCTGCATGTAATGGAAGAGCTGCCATCCAGATCATCCTTGACACAGACTGCAGAAATAGAACAAATGAAACCTAATGAAGTTCAATGTAGGGTAATCCCACCTCCTCCCCCTGTGGAGTCATAACACCAGGTTAAGTACAGGCTGGGGGCTGACTGGAGGCAGCTTGGAGAAGAGGAGCAGGAGGTCCTGTTTGCACCACAGTGGCCATAACATAGCATTGAGCCCTTGCAGTAAAGGTTGCCCTAGATGACCCTTTGAGCAGGGATGTGGAGTAAGTGACTTCCATGGCTGTGAGGATGGAAATGATTTTTAGTCCAGGAGAGCAGATGCAGAGGACTTCCCAATACGCAAAGGTGAAGATGAGTGTCCACAGGGCAGTTGAGAATAGGCAAAATAACTGAAACTTGAGACACTCTGTATTCTTAGGGTAGTCTGCAATACTGCCTATTGACGTGAATGCAGAGTGCTTATAGTCTGGATCTTGCTCTCTATCTTTCTCAGGGGAATATTTTCTTTCCATTCTGCTTTTCGTTCCTGCAGTCACAGAGCAAAGTTGATGCACCTGATAAATTTACCATCTGCACAGTAAAATCACTCAGATTTCTTTGATGGGAACTGTGTAGCCTTGCACACATTAGAGATGTCTCAGATTTCCAACTGTCCTTTCACTGTGATGGAGTTTAATAGAGCTTCCCAAAATAGCCTACTTACTAAATTTCTAACTTCCTGCAAATGTGGTTTCTTTAATTCTTATAACCTTGTCCTGCTGTACTGTGAAAAAACAAACACTTCTTGAATTATTTTAAGCTGAAAACATATTGGTCTCTAATGCTCTAATCAAATTAAACAGAAGATCAAGTTAAGCAGTGATCAAATCAACTGGTCCTGTTATTTGTGAAGCCAGATTAAATTCTGAATATCTACCCAGGCAGGTATCCTCTAGCCATGCACAAGTTCTTCTGTTAAAAGCTCTGAAAATTTCATTTACTGCTGCCTTTTGTCATGATTTTATTGTGAGAAGTCATTTAGGATATAAAATAATTATTATCTCTAAAACTGTCAGAATCAGGTGATTACTGGATGTCATCTTTCTTAAAAAAAGGCAAACAAGTAATCTGCCAACCTTTTTGTTTCCAAAACCCCCCAGACAGTGTGTATATCTGCAAAATATGGATCTGGTCAGTGAGAGGGAGAAAAACAAAAAAGGAAGAAAAGACAAAATTTAATATTTTTAAGCTTTGTGTTTTTAGTAAAATAACTTCATTATTTTGGAAGCTTTATTTTCTTACATAGCAAGCACTTGAGATTAACAAAGTTCAATTCAAGAAACCAGCAAAGAAAAAAAAAGAAAAAAAGTTGAAATGAGATATTGAGAAACCAATTAGGTCAGTGTTCTATGGATCTTTTCTTTTTACAGATCAAGATTGATTGCACTCAGATTGAATCTCAGGAGGCAAACTGAACAATGCTGCAGATAGAGCACTGTGTGCCTTGTGCTTCCTGGCATTCTAGCACTACCTGTATGGACAAGTAAATTAAGCAGTGATTTTTCTCTTCCACATATGATTTCTCATGCCTCTCTGGTCTTCTGTGTATACCAGTACACATGCTCTTTATTAAAATTGTTTGTCCTTATGGTACAGACAAAATAAAAAAACCCAAAGGAATATATTTTCAGGAGATTGCATATATTTCACATTTTCTAAATTTCATTACTTAAGAAATCTCCTTATTGGATACAGATATTTTTGATTCTTTGTTCAATGGGGATACATTTGGTCTATGCATCAATGCAAAACTATAAAAATACAAAATCGTGTAACAATACTGTGATATTAGAACAATAGTAGAGTAATACATATTACTGAGATACTATACATTATTTTAAATTAACTGTTTCCTAATTTTTTGGCAGAATATGTGTATTTTTCATGTTCAAAAAAAATCACATGGGTCACATGAGAATCTGTATGTGTTAAACTCAGGTAACTTCCCTTTCCACAGGTTTGCTCTTTCTTTTCAAATGTTCAATATCTCAGGAGCATTATTGTAGATTTTCACATGCTGGTAAAACGAAACCTTTAGACATATTCCTCTAGCTGTTTGGAAAGCTGCAGGAAATATCTGTCTCAAGAACTAAGAAAGTTATCCTTTAAAAAACGGAAAAGAAGTGGTCTTGTTTCTAGCTTTAGAGCCTTTAGGCATTCCCTGTGTGTAGTCACTCTGTGCTTTGAATTTGTTCCTGTATTAGCCTCTTATTCCCTTAAAATCTCCTTTCTCAAAAGAGGAAAAGTAGATTTTTTGTATAAATCCAGGAGCTCCGTTGTCAAAGGAGACTTATCCTTCACTTTGAAATTGGCCTATTGAAAAAAATCTATTCTACAAGCACCTAAAGCCAGGTGGCCTGAAGGAAACTTAATTTTTCAATAGTAGCAAAGTGGCAAACTGGGAAGATTACTACAAATGGTCATCTTAATCTAGTTGCAAATGCTATGATTTTTCACAATAAACAATCACAGTTTGGAAACAAAATCAAAAAAGTGTTATGGAAATGGACTATAACGGACTTAGGGAAATTTATTTTTATTTACAGTAAAGTAAATTAGCATCTTGACATCAAGAAATAAATATAATTACTGAAATGGGAGGCATACAGACTGGCTCATGTGAGAATACTCTTCTTTAATCACAGCTGCCTTGAATTGACACAAGAAAGCAGCACAGAGGTGGGATTAAACTCCTAATTGTAGTGAGTGCAGTAGTACAATTTGCATTAGATGTGGGCAATCTACACCTACCCCCCAGGCATTTCCCTCACTTTAGGCATCTCTTTTCATTTGGAATACTCTGGTACACCTAGGACATCTGCAAATGTGACTTAGGACCTAGAATAGCCTTGTGTCTTGAGGGAATGGCCTCTGAGGGTCAGGGAGATATTGGATAGCATTTCAAATGACACCGCCTGTATTTGGATAGGCAGCAGACAAAAAAATCCTTTAAATAGTATCACTGTCTGAAGCCCATTGAACATTTTGAGCAGACCTCCTTCAGTTATAATGAGAAAAAACAGATCTCCAGACCACAAGCAGTCAACAGAACTCATAATAGAAAAGTTTAACTTTATAAAAATTTAGAGCTATTTTTTTTTTGACAGATATGATATTGGTAGGATTGCTTATATTTGCCTACAATTTTAGTGTGATCAAGATAAAGACCAATTTCTAAGAGAATTGTCCAGATTGCAGAGGGGGTCCTTGCAAAATTTCCAATGGAAATTAGTTCTCATCTTCAGCTCTTTGATTATGGGAAACCTTGAGTGAATCAGTAAGGACTTTTTGAACTTGATTATGAACAGGAATTAAATTGTATGTATGGTTTAGATGTGTGCTTTTCTACAGTTATTTGATTCAAGAAACAAATAATGTTTTAACAATGAAGTTAGTTTTTTATCACATTGTTGTCCCAAGCAACAAAAGAACACATTAATGAGAATACATGTTGTTTGTTTTGAAACAATGGTGCTAGGATTTTCTTTTCATGGGCCCATATACAGATACATACATATATACACATGACAGTTCTATGTGTACACATGTAAAGAACTTGGATTTGGCCACAGTTTTACATTTTATTGATGTTTGGGGTTTTTTTGTTACTGTGTATTTGCCAGCAAAATATTTTTGTCCATTTCCTATTAAAACTTTTAATGTGTCACTGAATAATCTTTTCACTGTTTTAGGTTTGGATAATACCCTTCTGACATTGTGTTTGCTGACAGCCGTTGTGTGGTTGCACAAAAAAGTGATGGGTCTCATTTATTTAAATTGCCTACTCGGAAAGTTTGGGAATTATTTTGACTTTGGCACTTTTTCCAAATCTAGGTATAGTAGTACCACTTAGATTTAGCTAATTAATCTTCATATCTTTCATTAGTCACAGCTTATTTTGAATCTAAACAATCATCCAGTCTTTTCCTTACTTTAATGGACTAGCCCACTCTCTTTTAGGTCTGAGGAGCCGATGCAGAGCATCAGCTCTCTAGTGTGTAGCAGTGAAACAAGCTCCAGGTTCTGATGCCAGTGACACTAGAGCTGTTCTTGAGGAACGTCAGGTGAGGTGGCCTGTCTGCTTTGGGCATGGCTTTGAAATGTACTTCTTATGGGAAATCAGCCAAGGGGGGGACTAAGAAAAGGAGAGTCTTAATCCCATTGATAAAATGTCATCAAATCCCATTATTTCAAGGATTTAAAGAGATAATCCCAGGCAGACCTATTGAAGCGTTTTTCACCACCTAGTGATAACGTTACTAGAAACTCCTTCCAGTGCTGTGACATTGTAGCTGTGTGTCAGCTTAGCTCAAATTTATGGAAAGCTGTTTGTAAAAAGCACAACATTCCCTCGCCCACTGAATATATAACAGATGCAAAAATACACTTGAGGTTATATATACTAGAAGACTAAACTGTTCAATTTGACACATTTAGCTTGTTGGCAATGTGCTTTGTTTAAATTAAAAAATAACACTTTGCAAAAAATGATGAAGTAGAATGCTGCATTGAAAGAAAGTATTAATCATAATTAGTGTAGTGATTTGCTCTTTATTAACACTGTTGCATCAGTAGCCTCAGGCCCAAATCCAGATTGCTGGCCCATTAGAGTAGACCAATGCATATTAAATTACTAGTGAATTAAAATGCACAACATTTGCTATACACCAACATCTAATAGAACTGTTCCCTTCTCCAGAGAGGCCGACTCTGCTTTTTTGTGTTTAGATGGTAAGGACTCTGGTGAATGACTGGGTTTTATTGTGTTGGAACAGCAGAGGAAGCCCCACCATCCATTAAAAAGTCCAGAGAATTCTTCATGCTGCCATTCTTGAGGTTTTGGTTTCACTGGTGGGAGAGGGCTCTGCCTGTGCTTGGTAACTTGCAACACCAACAAAGCCATGTGTTTGTGTGTTTTCAAGGGGCCAGTGCCTCTGGAGATGGTAGGAACATTTTGTACAAGGTGTGAAAGAAGAGCCAGTCTTGGTGTACTCACAAGGGCATACTGCAACAGAAGATGGTAAATAATATGTTTTGCTGTGTATCAGATGTTTTTTCCCTCATTTCACATTAATTATTTTGAAACATTGGCTACTCCTGCTGCATATCGCAGGGAATCCGCAGCTAATTATCAGACCATTGTTTTTGTATGCCCTTTTGGTGGCTATAAATTAGTGCAAATCCTGCTGAGTCAATGATTTTGCTCCTCAGAGGTTCTCAGAGTCACACCTGAGGTTTATTAGTTAATGTCTCTTCACTTCATTTACTATATTTAAATAGTTTTCAAAGGCTTTTGCAAAAGGCTTAGCCTAACTCTGCTAATGCAGCTGTATGGGTCACCTCCACAGCTGCAGTGGGAAGTTAGCGCTGCTTGGGAGGAATGGATAGAAACACCTGGGTGGTGTTTCCTGAAAGTGCTGTGGGAAGAGCAGGAATCCTTATGGCTGCAAAATTGTAAAGGCTTTCAATTAATAACAAACCAAACCAACCAACGAAACAAAAAAACCAACAAAATCCCCCAACCAACCAAAAAAAACCCCCAAACAACCAAACCAAAACCAGCTTCAGATCTATATTTGAAAAACAGGATTAAAAAAAAATTAAAAAAAAATTCATGTGGATCTATATCCAAGACCCTATATGAAGTTAGGTAGGAAATTCAAAGAAAGTATGCCTGTGAGATTTCTATGCTCTCATTCTGCTTGAGAGATAAATAATATCAGCAGATTTTTATTCTCTCACAGGAAAATGAGATGTTTCCATCTCAGCGTGAAACGAGAAACCTGCAGGTTAGACAAATACTGCAATTCTGAGAAAAAATAAAACTAAACTTTTATTACCCCAAAACCTCTGGGAAAAAAACAAAAGCAATCCTTTTCTCTAAAATATTGCTTAAGTGGGAAGTGTAGGAGAGTTTCTCCAATGTCTTTGAAAAAGCAGTATTTATCTCCTTTAAATGGAAACACGAATAGTATTCCTTGTTCTGTAGCTTAGTGATCAGAGTTCTACCCTGGGATTTTGCTCTTCTTCCTTGAAAAACAAACAAACTGAAAATTCAAGGGAAAGATGCTTAATGTCTGTCTCTTTTTTTCCTGGTTTATATTAAGGTTTTAACTTTTTGAGTGAAAGTGTGTATTATGGCTTCACTTTTCTCTTTCTTGGTTTTTGTAAACATCTGACAGGTGAAGTCTTCCGTAAAAAAACATGATTCTGATTGAAGTGCAAAGGGCAAAATTGTAAGAGACCAAATACTTCACTCTGCAGAACCATCTTTCCCAGATGTGTTTAGAACACAGAGAGAGACAAAGTAAGGGATTTATAGGGCAATGTATCCAAATGTCTGTGAAAGCCTTGTCCATATGACATCAATATTTTAAGCTTGTTGAATTTCAGAATGTCACAGACATTTCTTTTATGAAAAATCCTCTCTTAGGATTTCCCTGCTGAAGCTGAGAAGTTCAGCAACCAGACATAAACAATAGGTTATCTGCTTCTGTGGAATGCAGCAGGTCAGTTCTGGATTGGCCCAGATTGAGTGTTTGGAGGTAATGGCCAATCCGGAACTGAGCTCTCTCGGACACAGTCCGAGAGAGCAAGGTTTGTTATTCATTCTTTACTTTCTATTCTTAGGTAGCTAGCAGCTTCTGGAAACTCTCCTTTTCTTTTCTTTTTAGTATAGTTATAATAGATGTATATATCATAACCTAATAAGTCAAGCCTTCTGATCATGGAGCCCATCTCGTCTCTTCCTTCACCCCGAAAACCTTGTGTCCAACCGGCGACATTCAGAATTTCTTTTCCACAGTGCATCTTCATGTATTTAGAATAATATGTAATGACTAAGAACAAAACTCATCAAGTTATTGATTGGGAGGAAGAGAGTTAAGGAGAAGGGGTTGAATCACTGTCAGTGTCAGAATGTCATCTCATAAAGAAGTCTGTGCTAGTTTGGTTCATGTTATATAATGAAACGTGATTTCAAATAGAGAAAATTTCAAAATGATACCTGAAAAGATCTAAACATTGTGTTCCAAAATTGCCCAAATGTTCTATTGCCTCAGCTGTGTTTTCAGACCTAATTTTGTCAAAGCTGACATTCCACTTTAGAAACATTGGTGTTGATGAAATGGTATTTTTGAGTGACAAATGCTCAGAAATCTTTAAATTTATTTTACTGGGTCTGTATTTTATTTAACTACTGATCTTTCATCCCTGAGGTCCCAAAGATAAATTATAAGAGACTTTCTCAATAACTTGCACCACGTACTTATGATCTTAAGGACTTACTACTGCACCCTTCATTTTCCATGCACAGTTGTCCTGGTGAAGCCTTCTTCATCCCTGTAACTCATATATCATTTGTAGAAAGGAGGCTTTTCATCACAAGAGTGAATTTCTGGTATCCAGAGAAGTTCATCAACTTTATACTTGTATAGATTCTTACAGCTAGTTGATACCTGAGGAACCAAAGACTTCTGATGTTGAAAGCAGCCTAGTATCACTCTTTGGCAGTACTTTGGAAGGTTAATCCTTCAGAAATTGTATCATCTCAGTTTCTGATGAGAATAAATGAATTTTTAAGGTAGTGTATTTTGATTAATTGTATTATTTCAAAAAGTAGTAGAATTTGGTCTACAGAAGGGATATGAGACATTCAATTGAAAAAGTCACTGCGCCCTGCACAGTGGCTGACTTGCAAAATTCAGTGTACTGGGTCCATTGCTCCAGACTGCAAAGGTTTCTGGGGCCTTTTTGTTGTTTATTGAGTTATCTTTGTCTTGACTCATGCGTTTGATCACTTCTGTTTTTCCTGTTCTCCTCCTCAGTACTGGTGGGGAGTGGAGTGAACATAGGGAGGGCTATGGGGTGTTGACCTGCTAGCTGGGCTCAGTGCACAACAACTAAATATTTCCTTTCATTTTTAAGTGCCAAAAGTTTCATTTATGAATATCAGTGCTGCAAATTTAGGAACAAATTAATAAAGTGTGGTTTAATTTCCTTTTCTATTAAAAAAAACCCAACGAAACAATAAAGCAGTTAAGCACCTCTGGGAGTTTTTTGGAGAGTAAGGAAATGTTTTGTTTCAGAGGCCAGCCTTTGTTGTCATTATGCTGCATGCCAGGGAGGGACTGTGGTGGTCTCTGTTGAGGCTGAGTTCACATAGGTAAGCATCCCACAGGGGCAAAGGGAGGGGACTCTTCTGAGGGTGGTACAGCTTGTGCTGGTGTGGCTGAATTGTGTCTGAGGTTCTGCAGTGTGATGCCAGCCAGGTGCTGGGGAGGGAGGCAGCCAGCTGTTAACTGTAGGGCATTCCAGCAGAGCTCTGTGACATACCTGCAACCTCACAACTGCATGTCCTGTGGGAAAATCTGTTCACTGTTATGTGAAGTGAAAGCACTCAGAGCTCGATAATCTTCTTCAAAAGAAATTGCAGTTGTTCTTAAGAGCAAATTGTATCTACTATGAAAAACTCTAACCACAGATCAGCATAATGCTATGGAAAATTAGCCATGAAGTTAAAGTAACGAAAGAGTGCTGCTAAATATCATATTGCATATTGTGTCACATCTTATAACATGTACTTTTATTCTTTCTATGAACAGACCCAGCTGTTCATAGAAAGAAATACCTTTATGAGTTTGAGTATTGCCAATAAAAAGTAATTTTCATAATGAAACTGAATCAGAAAAAAGAATAAATCCTTCCTATTCTTTCATCTCTTGTTATTTATGTATTTATTCTAAAATTCTAGAACAAAGTATTACCAAGAATGGGGCTTCTGTTCTCCTATTTTCTTACTTTTTAATCATAAAAAAAAAATTAAATTACATGAGAGGAAAAAATCAGTTTTTGCAAAACCAGCACACCCAAGTTTCAATCAGCTCTATTGATATTGATTGGATACAAGAGGTGGAAACAGCCTTCATTTTATGTTTTAAACAGAGCTCAGAAAAGTAAAATGTTAATGTCATGTTCATCATATAGAGAGGGAGTTGGGGCACATAGATTCAAGGTCTCCAAAGGCATGTGTTGCAGTGTTTATTTTTTTTTTTCTTACAGAACTTCTTGTAAGGACATCAAAGCCCACAGACTTTCAAAAGGTTTTATGAAACTTATTGGACAGATAGAGAAGTAAAATCTTAATAGAATTCCAGAAGATTATGATTTTAAAAACATCCTTTTCCAGATACAAGTTTATTTTAATCAGTTTGCAAATGCTTGTCTTTGAACCAAATCTTCCTTTCTGTTCTCAATCAGCATCCAGCTCTTCGCAGAAAACAGAAGCCAATGGGTGACATGTTCCTGCTACAGAGAGCTGTACAAATTTTAGGTTTAACTATTTAAGATGTGTGTTATCAGAACAGTGGTGAAACTTTTGTTTCACCAAAGTTTTGACAGCCTGTCTTACCTCTCAACATCCTGAAGTCTAAACCCAGCAGTAATAGTAGGGATCTCAACTGATATAAATTCAGGCCTGATTTACGGGCCATCTGCCTGAGAGGTTCCTTTGCTGGCTGTTGATCTGCGCATAAACACCTAAGGGAGAGTTCACTTTTCCTGCATCCCCAGAGGACAGGGGACCCTTCGTGACATCATGAGGAGCACAGAGATAGGAGTAGGGCAGGCCCTGTGTTTTAGAGGGAGAAACCACAGGGACAACTGCAGAGTGTGACTGTGCTTAAGTTGTTCCCAAATTCTGCACTTAAACTCACAAGAAGTGAAATAGCTCCCTGCTCTTGGTAATAAATTGTGTTTTTTGTGTTTTTCTTTCTTTCCTTTTTGCTAAGCTACTGTGAAATTTAAATAATGAGTCTAGTTCAATAAGGGCTTTCAATACTTTCAATGCTTTATGAAGAGATGTATTTCCCTGATTACTGAAATAGACACTTAAGAAAAAAAGAGTAGATGACCACATCTAGGTATTCTGTCCATGCTTTTCAGAAACACACAGCATTGTATGGATTAGTGTTGCATTTCATATGCTGAGACATGTAATTGACAAATGAGCCTTAATTTGACATCCATGTAAAGGAATGGAATGATGCCTCTTGCTTATCTACAGAGAAAAGGATACAGGTAATAAAATTATTAAGCGTTTGTATATTTGCCGTCTGACAAGCATTTAAATTTTACTTCAGTGGTGTAGGTAGCATTTCAGATAGATAGACTTTATTGTTTTCTAGAAAATATGTTGAATCCATCATATTCTTTCATTTTTTTCTTGATGAGTTTGGTTTTTTTATTATGTTGACAGAAATTCTGAGAATTTGTATTAGGATATTATGAATTGCATTGCATTGCATTATATAGTGAAAAATTGCACATCCGAGGAACAATGGTAGATGAGGACTTTGGAAGACAAGCAGTCCTCCACCCCATTTTTGTCACTGAGTGCGATGTTATTAATCTGCTTGGTTGTTACTGTGGGTGCTCAGCTTCTGTCTGGGAAGACAAATGCAACACAAAATTACAAATTATAAAGACAATTTTACGTACACCAATATTTGTACTTTACTGAATACAGCAGGTATTTAAAAGAATGTTTATAATTTTAGTATCTGTGTTAGGAAAACAAATTACCTAAAAAGAAATGTTAAATTTTGCAAAACTGACTTGATTTTATTATCGTGTAGCAAAACAGTAAACCATGTTTCCTATCATTCATGGGTATTGAGTCCACAGTCACTGCCTCATATCCAAGGATAAGGCTCCCTGTCCACAGCATAAACCTGGTGCTTCCATATTGCAGTTGCTGTTGTGCCCCACTCCTATGTAGAAAAATACAGTTTTGTATTGAACAGGCTTGTGAAAAACATCTGTACCCTTGTTAGGCACCTTTAGATCCATGTGGTGGGTGTGACTACAGTAAACGCTCCCTCCCTTTGTTTTATAGCCAAACACAGAGGGCTGGGTTGAGGGGAATAGGACAGCAATGAGAGCAATGAAAGCAACAAATTTTAGGCTCTCATTCTGGTGTAGATATTCAGAACCAACCAAAGAAACAACTCCCTAGTATTGCTCAATTCTATCAGCTGCTGAAGGAGCATAAAATGACTCAGATGAAGACTAAAATTAGGCTTAATGAATCCCATCCTAATTTTTACAGGGAATTGGCATTTGGGGAATGCACAGACTTTTTAATTTTAATTAAAATACCGTAATTAGGTTCTTGAAAATAATTTGCATTCTGCAAAATGTTTTTGAATTTGCCTCCTTCCTATTTTGAGAAGGAAGGAGGAGGCAAATTAAGTCTTGAATTTTTTTGTCTTTCAAAAGTTGAATTTCACTTAGTACTGTTAATTATGGTTTCCTTCTTGTGCAACATCTTCCTATTGATAATTATTTGAGTCTAGACCATGGTGTTTCCTAAGATTGCTCAGACTGTGGTGGGGCTCCAGTATAGCTGACTGGAGCAGGGAATACTAAAGCTCTGCACTCTGTCAAGGGGCCTGTGAAGACTATTCACCACCCCCAAACAAAGGAGTAAAAATGAAGAATTAAAGTCTGTAATGCTTAAGTGAACTGAACAGTAACACTTTAAGGGTGCACAGTAATATCTTATACTTTTCCTTACAAAAGAAATAAACAATCCTAAAAATGTAGTAGTATGTAAAGTGGATTTCTCACATTTATTTGAGGAATATGAGTTCATAAGCTTCTGTTTTAATTAGAATGAGTCATAGGTTTTTCATTTTCTTTTGTAACAAAGATTTTTCATTCTATTTATAGAATATATTCTTTTTTAATCCCAATTAGATAAGAAGCAGCATCTCAGCATGTCATGAGTGATCTAGGATTATATTTGACAATAAAGTTTTTAAATTATAATTATGGTCTGAGAAATTATTTAAAACTATATTTTACAGGGCTTTTTTTAGTACAGAAAAATTATTTTCTTTCTTCTGAACTTTTAGACTATTTGACTTTTTCAGAGGAACACAATTTACTCAATACTTTCTCTGTACAATAGAGACAATAATGCTCTCATCAATTAATTTCCTGGGTATCACAATGTTTGTGTGAAATATTATTTTTCACAACAGTCTTTATAGTATTAAATTTCAGCTCATTCTTCATGTTCAGATCCAGAACATCAGTGCTCACATAAATAGCAACATTTTCCTATTTCCCATCCTAACTTGACTTCTGGATCACTCAGTTTTTCTATCAATGAGGGATTTAGGGGTTTTACCCCTGTGTCCACAAATCAGTGTGTATCTGGGGACTACTCTGAAAGAGATTGGAAGAAGCATCAAAGAAAAGAGGAAGTCTGTTTATATTCCATGTACAGAATAGCACCTATGTGATTTTCCTCAGTATGTCAAAGACTCCTAAAGAAATGTTAGATGTCTACAAACTGGAAAAGGTTAGAAAATGCTGAAGCAATTAAAAAAATAATTTTGATTCTCTAGAACTTACTCCACAGCTATGTTTATAGGCAATATTTATGTGCTCTTTGGGAATTAATGTCTTAACACATTTTTTCCTTTCTTGTAAAGCAGTAAGTCAAATTCCTTCATCTCCTTATTTATGGGCTGTTGGTTTTTGCCTTGGTTGGTTCGTTAGTTTGGGTTTTTTTAGTTTTTTTTGGTTGGTTGGTTGGTTGGTTTGGTTTGGGGATTTTTTTGTTGTTTTGTTTTGTTTGTGTTTTGGGGAGAGATTGTTTTTCATTTGTTGGTCTTGGTTTGGTTTGGGTTTGGTGGAATTTTTTTAGAGTTTTTTGTGGGTTTTTTGTTTGTTTGTTTGCTGCTATTGATCTGATTTAATGTTTCTGGGGCCTAAGTGTGTCAATTCTGATGAATAAAAGAAAATTAAGGAGCAGCCCCTAGACCAGTCGCCAGGCAGAACTCTTTGGTTCATGTGTATGTTATGCCAGGGACAACTCCTCTCTGGCAGGCTGGCTACATCCACAGAAGTACAGCAGCCCTTGACACCTTCAGACTCAGGCAGTGTCCCTAAAATATAAAATGCAATATTATTGGCGTGTGTTGCAGTAGTGCTAGTGCGAATCATTTCAAAGTTCCTGAAATAATGCAAAGATTATATTGCAATTTGATAGGGAGTAGTTTTTATGGCATGAAAATGAGACTATGGCTTTGTGCACTGGCATATGGCATATGTGAGTACTCAAAGGTACGATACAAGTTTGGATGATATTTTAAGACTAAGGAGAATTGTATCAGACAGACATTATGCAATTGTATACACACTGCCTTATGGAGAAAGAATCTGTGTGGCATTATTCCCTGAACTGGAATGGTGATAATTTGTGGGAAACTTGTTGAAGTGCTTCAGGAAAAATATGGAGAGTCAGCTGACAGTTAAGCAATGTGGAGAACTAAGTCTGACTTGTTTGTAACAAGTTTTCCAAACTTTTTCTTACAGCAGACAATGTAGATGTATACTGAACATTCCAGATAAAACATGGTCTGTGATTGGTGGTTCATTTCTAGTATAGTTTGAAAAAAAATGACATTACTGGTATAGTCAGGAATCTATATTGACTTTGTCACAATGGTGGTTCACCATTATTCTCCAATTGAGTAAAAATTTAGCATTCCTTTCTATATCTGTCTCTCTCAAATTCCAGATATGTTAGAATTATCCTTATGTATCAAAGCATATTAATCACAGTGACATTCTAAAATTACTGAGACTCACACAGCTATTTCTAGGGCATGTATTGTTTTCTGGTCCTTGAATGGACGTGGGATATGAGGAGTTACAAAGATTCTCTGGACCTTTCCTTGCTTCACTAAATCATATCTGTGGATTTTTGTTGAGATAAAACTAATGCTGGAAGACTTCCCATTACGGTCAGATTTGCAAAGAACTCATTAAAGCTCGCCAAGCAAATGTGATCAGGTTTTCACTGGGAAAAAAAAGTATTGTGTATTTGCATCGCTGAGCAGGGCATGTTTAATATGAATATTAGGATGCCAAGCAAAAGAAAAAAAAGAGGAAAGAATTCACAATTCCAGCAGACATCAGGACTGCTGCAGCTGTTTAGTGGTGATACACAGGGCTAACTGCATTTAATTATTGAAATAGATTGAACATAACTGTACCAGTAAATTTTGCAAAGTTCAACTGATGAGCTCCCACTTTATAGCCAAAATGTATTTTATTCATCTTGTAAAACAGGCCTAGTTATAGCTAGACATACTCTTTGAACGGTATTTATAGTCATTGGAAGGCTCCCCTAGAAAATTATTCATTCCCTTGGGATTCTGTATCTCAGTCTAGAGGTGCCTGTCCCTCTCAACTAATTGTAGAAATAACTAACAATAGCTAGCCTTCAGACCTGTCTAAATCAAGATAATTCAAGACATATGTGCATGAACATACGCCTTAAATGATCATATTTCACATTTTTTCTGTATCATGTTTTCCTCTGTAAAATATATTTTGATCTTTTGGTGTGTTAACAATGCTTCCAAATTTGCAATCATCGAGAGTCGTCATTAAAATGCCAACTTTTTTTTTCCTGCCAAAAAAACTCCACCGTAAAAAAACCCTACCAAACTCCCAACTATCTGTAGGTGTTTTTTTTTGTAACATCTGCAAGCCTGTTGGAGTTGAACAGAATTGGCCCTGATTTGAAACTCTGGCACACACCACTAGTGATTGGCCTTCAGCTGGAGCAGATGCAACTGATCACCACTCTTTGATCCTGGAAGCTGAGCTACTTTTCTTTTTGTCTCACTACCCACTTATCTAGACTAGACTTTTTCCATTTGTTCATGAGGATTTGATGGGAGACAAAATGGGTGTCAAAAGCTGAAGTGAACATGAACAACAGTAATCTGCTGAGCCAATGATTTCTTTGCAAAAGTTTACCAGGCTATTCAGGCATTCAATATGATGCATATAATTTATATAACATGAAAAACCAATATATGCAATTGGTTTTCCTTTTGTACCAGATGTACCAGATTTGTTCCCTGCACTCTTCAGAATCAGCTCAATAGTTCTGGTCTTCCTTTTGCTGCTGATATTCTTGTTGCAACCTTGACAGATACGACTCCAAATGAGCTTTGGATTTTTTAACCACAAACTTGTCCTTGGAGAGGGCAAGTTATTTTGCTTTCACCTCTTACTTTTTTCTTCTTTTTTCCATATTTGACTGTAGTTAATAAATGCAAGACTCAATCCACGTTCATACAGGCAGACTTCTTGTCGCCTTCACTTGATTGTCCACATATTGGGACGGGCCATACACAGGCTTGGATAAAATGACCCTTGGAAATCAATCAGCTCTCCCAGACCCCTATACCTTGTTTCGTCTTTTCAGGAGAGGATTTGTGTCATCAGGATCACAAATGACACCGTCTCTCTGAAGTCAAGAATTCCCCCAGCCTTCACATTCCTGACCAGTTCATCGTTTGCTGTAATTATGAGATCCAGGAAAGCAGCTCCCTTCATCTGCTTCTCAACCACCTGCACCAGGAACAATGCAGTCCAGAAACCTCCCATGTTGCTTGAGCTCCTCTGTGTTTTCCCTCTGTAGATATCAGGCTGGTTTCAGTTACCCATGAGGGCCAGGACTTCCAGTTGTCTGAAGAAAGCCAGACACTATTAGGCCCCTTTTTACTTATCAAGTCTTTCTCCAAAGTGCTACTGAATATAATTAGCTTCTTTTTTAAATACCAAAACCAAAAATGAACTAAATGTTATTAAGGAATTAACTAGGACAGTTGTCACTCTGAAATTATTCTTTCAAAACTGGGGAGAGATCCCATGCATTCTGTTAGGAAATTATTTAACATAGTTTCATATTAACATATAATGGCAGTTCTTTTGCAGGGAGTTTTTAAAAGCAGTAATAGCCATATGTGCTTAGAAAAAAAAAAACAAACAACAACAAAACAAAACCAAACAACAATGATATGCTTCTTTTGTTTTTGAATTCATTCTTAAGTGCATCAGTGGCATTCAGAAAGAATTATAACAAGATAATGACTGGAAAACGACCTTTCTAATGATTGCTGTTAAATTTTAAAAAATGATACATAGGCAATAAAGACTTTAAAAACCCCCGTCATTGTATAACTTGGTGAATGTGAATGAACATATAGGCCTCTTCAAGAAAGATCTTAGGAATGTGTTCTTTACCTGACAAGGAACAGAGCTAATTACCGCTAGAGTAATCAATAACCCCTGCTAATGTGTTCAGTTGGCGACATAGACCAGATCAATAAAACCTGCCACATGCTTTTGTTTTAGGAAATGAAACCTTTTAGTTCTTAATTAAGGGAGAGACCTCACATCCTTAATGATGTTTGCAATGACTGTTGCCACAGAGGACACTAACAACTGTATCTGAGGTTTGCTCTAAAAGACTTTGGCAGAGTAGTTAGAGAGTTGAGCCAAAACTGATCTAAATTTATTTAATTTATTTTATAATGCAGCAAAACCAGGGGAAAATAATATTCAAGAAGAAGTATTCTGATAAATTTCTGTGGTTATCACAGGAAATAATGCTTCCATTACTGTAAAGTGTGTCTGGAATCTGGCAACAAAAGACACAGAATAAACCATGCCAAAGTGCTTTGTGTGCACTTTGATTGCGGATCTTCAAATGGCCTTGGTAAAATTGAAGGGTTTTTTTTGTTTCCTCTCTGTTGTTATTATTCTGATTTCTGTATGCTGGTGCATTTTCTACTAGGGAGTTACTCTAAGGGAAAGCTCATGTGGAGTGGACAGCAGGATAATAACAATAATGATGGGACTGAAAATGGCTCAGCTATTTACAGTTAGTAAAAGGATAAACATATGGGAAGGAATGGATTACTTTAAATGTTTAATCAAAAAATCCTATTTGCATAATACATGAAAGATGTGAATGGGCTCATACACATGCATCTTGGTGATGGTGCTGTTGTCTTTTCCAATGCTAGTGTGTTGGAAAACAACTCCCATCAAAGGTTTGTATAGCTGAGGCTAACACTTTTATTTCCAACATGGTTTCTGTGATAAGATTAGCTGCAATGAAGTCTTAAAGGTTCAAAGAGGGTTTGAGAGAAACATATCTAAGCACATCTAACCCTATCTCAGGGTTTAGATTCATAAAGCACTAAACCTTCGCAGAAATTGACTCTAAGTTCACCTGTCTAAGAAAGTGTGGGGATATGGAAGGGAATAAAAATGGAAGAAATCAAAGGGAGAATTCCTAAGCATTTGCATAGCAGCCTAACAATGCCAAAGCTTACATTGCCACTAATCCTGCAAATGCAAATCTATATACCTAATTTTATTCACACAAATGATTACTTGCAGGACCAAGCTCAAAGATCATCATTATTAACTGAGAAATACAAGAATCTAAAAGCATGATGATTGACACCCCTTTCATTTATGCTGTATTAAGACACATACTAAATGTGCTGAAAGCAGTAGCATTGCAGCAGTTTAAAATCAAGAATTTAAATTTAGGCTAAGTATACCTACAGGAACAGTGTCATGTGCAGGAGATCAAAGTAGGTAAAGAAGTAAAGATATTACATTTCATATACTTCCTCAAAGTAACTTTTTTTTTTAAACATATTTAGCAGATGCTGAGGAACAACACTTGCATCATGAATGCAAAATCCGGCCTGTATAAGGCCTAAATTTTCTACAGAAAATGTTTGGGGGTTATTTTGGTTTTATTTTTGATGGGTTTTGGTGTATGGGTTTTTGGGTTTAATTGTGGGGGCTTTTGGGGAGGTTTAGGTTTTGGGTTTTGTTTGTTTTGTGTTTTCTTGTGTTGTTTTTTTTTTTTATTTTTAATTCCTGTCTAAAACCAAGACAGTGGCTTTGGTGTATTTTTTTGTTGTTTTGCTTTTTTTGTTGGTTTATTTTTTTTTAATCTTTCACTTGTTTTGAGCTTAAACAAATTATAAAACAAAGAACTGCAACCAAAATTTCAATTTTCTGATTCCATATGTTGCAAGGTCTTGTTCAGGAGATTAAGTTATTATTTTGGGAAAAGACCTACCTGTACTTATTACTAAAAGAAGCACAGTGGACAGTTTCAGAGCATTTCTTCCCTATCTCTAGCCAGCTACAAATTCAAACATCTAAAGTTGATTCAATAGCTTAAATGCAAGTATAGGCTACTCTTAATTTTCCCTACCATATCTGGGACATCAGAATACAGCTTTTATCTGACAGAAGACCCAAGCTAAACTTCTTGCCTTTCTGGCTGAATACCACATGGCATGTCTACGCCAGATGTTTATAGGCAAATGAGCTGCCTCCTGTCCAATACTGACTTTTCTTATCAGCAGCAGAGCAAGGGAGGTGAAGTGAGCTGACTTAGAAGATTAAGCTGTATAAAATACAAGGTAACTTTCTGAGGAAATAGAGGGGGAAATAGCTCTAAGAGGCTCTATTTCAAGCAGATGCAGCTTAGTAAAGAAATATGATCAAAGCAGTGTACTATATGCGTGCCAGAAATAATAGGTACATATTGAAATTTCCACTTCTAACTTTGAGTATGGTTGTTTGAAGATTTACATATATCTGTAGCTGTTGAACTTTTTTTTCTACAGATTCCATGAAGCAAGTTGTAACTCAATGGAATATGCTAAAAAATTCAAGAAAAGGGAAGAGAGAATGCCAGGGAGACTTTTAGGATTAGCATGCAGTGCTGAATATTTAATTAGCCCAGGATAACAACAGGTAATTATGAAATCAAGCAAAGTTCTATTATGCATCATTTTATAATTCATGCTGGTGTGTCATAAAATTATAAGCATTTGTACTTTTAAAAACTAACCATGTGTTTAATGCAAATGCAATCACGCTAATGTGATTCACATTTTTAAAGTGCACATTGAGAGAGTGGGTAATAATGAGAGGCATTGTAAACAAAATCACTGGGAGATAGTAATAACGTAACACTACTAAAGCATGTTATTTATTGTGAAATTTGGAGGAGAGAAAAAAAATGACCCATAATCAGCTCTTCATTTCCTGGTTTTAATTCTCAGGTATTTTAGGATTGCACCTTACTTTTGTTGTTCCCCTATTTGTTTGTGGTTCTGGCCTTGGCTGTCTAAGTCTGTGAGAAGGAGTAAGTGATCAGAGGGTGTTAGGACACATTCATACCATTTCACTTTAACTCAGCTGGTTAAATGGAAGGAGATAATCTCTTCCTTTGAACTGCCTGTGGCCGAAACTCTGACAACTCCGAGGGGAACCTTAGCTTCTGTGGATAGCATTATATAACGGAGTTATAAATGAAGTTATAATACATAGAAAATGAAAGGTGTTTTTCTGTCTAAGGTTTATTATAACATCAATGTCTAAACCTAGACTATCCATGGCTTCTAGTAGAACAGAAAATTTGCAAGATATTCACATAGGATGGGAAATATGATCTGGCGCTTGGCAGCTGGAGGGCATGGGGAATACTCCAGACCTTTTTGAAATAGTACAGAACATCTGTGTTTAGACAACTGAACCCTGCTGTGGGTATCTCTGTTCGGGTAAATTGAATAGCTTTCAGTTCCTCACTAGTAATATTGAATAGAACTAGGTGAATTTGATGTCTGGTGCACTCATAGACCTAAATGCCTGGTACAAGAGAGACATGAACTTGCTGGAGCAAGTTCAATGAAAGGCCAAAAGCTGATGAAGGCCTTGGAGCATCACTTTTATAAGAAGAGGCTGACAGAATTTGGGCTGTTCAAACTGCAGAAGTGAAGGCTGAGAATGATTGAGTCAATGTGTATAAATTGATGATGAGGGAATATAGAAGTGAAGCCAGAGTTCTCAGTGGTGCCCAATGAACTGGTTGCCCAGAGGGGCTGAGGAATCTCCTTTCTAGGAGATGTATAAAACCCAACTGACCTGGGCCTGGGCAGCCAGCTCTAGGTGACCCTGCTCTGAGTGGGGCATAGGAGCTCTGAATCTGGAGCTGCCTTTTCACATCAACTGTTCTGTTGTTCTCTTTTGGTGATATGTACAAGAAAGGAAGAGCTTTTGAGGGAAAAGATACTTGGAAATGCCTCAGCCAGGGAAGTAGGAGTTTCTACTATCTGAATTTGTATCCGTATATGTAAATACAACCATGCAGACAACTAAACTGAAGTTCCTTGATTTGTACTCACATGCATCCATTATCCAGAAATACCTAGAATGTGGGCACAGAAGTGTCTGATAGCCCATAGAACAACCTTAAAAGCATAATAAAGTGTCACTGCAAACCCTCTCTTCTCTCCAAAGAAGTACCATTTTGTTAAAAATGTGCCTTTGATGCCTTATAAATGTCCATTGGGGAGAATATAGGCTTTCAATGAAGATTTTATACAGATTCTTAGGCTTCTGCTCATAAGCAAAATATATCTGGAGTATTTTTTTTAGTCATTTCAACTATTTGCCTTCAAAATGGTATTAAGCTATTGTTCATGTCAGGGTTCTTCACAAAAGTAACAGAATTACAGAATCACAGAATGAGTAAGGTTGGAAGGGACCACAGCAGGTTTATCTGGTCCAACCTTCCTGCTCAAGCAGGGCCATCCTAGAACTCATGGCACAGGCTGAATTCAGATGTTTCTTGAGTATCTCCAGAGAGGGACACTCTGCAACCTCTCTGGGCTACCTGCACGGTCACCCACACTGTAAAGAAACTTTTCTTCATGTTCAGGTGGAACTTCCTGTGCATCAGTTCATTGCCTCTTGTCCTATTGCTTGGCACCACTGAAAAGAGCCTGGCTCCATCCTATAGGCACCCTCCCTTCAGATACTCGAAGGCATTCCTGAGGTCTCCTCTCAGTAATCTTTCTTAAGGCTGAACTGTAGAAATGTGACTCTACTGGATTTGCCTTTTTATGCTGTCCAGAGTCCTTCAACTTTATCTCAATGCTAGCGCTCTCAAACACTACCCCAAGTCCTCAAAAAACCCCCATAAGAATGCTATATTTAGTCATATTAGATCAAGGATGCTTTCAATTCAGCAGTCTGGGTTCAACAGCAATAGAAAACTGCTGAGAAACTACAGATAAAGTGTATAAGGTACTTTCTTTTAATGGTATCTCATCATACCATTCATGGCCCATATTATTACTCATTACTCTATTATTTAGAGAAAACATGTTCTAAATAAGTTGATAGAAACTATTTTATTAACAAAGCATATTTTCTCTTAATATCTGCATGGGAAAGATTTTGCTAAATCTTGGCTTAAAAGCTTTCAGTGTGTTATTCTTGCGGCAATATAAACTTGCATCAATGACTCAGCTACAGATATTTTGTCACTTCTTCCTAATGAGCTTAGGTTCAAAACATTTTTCTTTAGAGCGGAGTATGTGGAGCAGGTAGTAAAATTTAAAATGACAACATGGTTTCTTTCATTCAAAGACACTCTACAGACACTCCATTTAAATACTTTGGCTTCAGTCCCATTTTCTTTAAGATGTAAATAACTGAATGACAGGGAAAGAAAGCTAATTTTATAGCAGCATTTCCAACTACCATATCAGTCCAAAAAATTTAAATTATATTTTTAAGCTGATACCTTGTTTTTCAACTCAAGACATTTTATGAAGAGTAATTGGTGTTTTTCCTCTACACTGTTGTAATCAAAACTCCTTCTAGAGCATGATCTTCCAGCATAAGTCTTAGAAAGATTTTTTTTTAAATTTTATAGATGACTCATAAACTTTGAAAAATGGATCTTTTAATGAAAATGCTGACATAACATTAACCATAGTAGCAAGAACAGTGCCACAGTAATTTATTTACATGTTACTTTTCAATTTCTTTCATGGTATTGTTATCATTTTTACGGCAAGTGTTATTTTTCAACAAGTTTCTGATTTGCTATTTTATTCTGCAATCTTTACTGTTGGCTGGGGTTTTCTTACAAATTAATTATACTCCTCAAGGAAATTGCTTAGACCAAGAAAACTGACACAATTTATTATTGTTTCCAAAGGGAAACCTTAATGTCTTCACTACAGTATAGGCTCAGACCTATTGTGGTTTTCTCTATAGTGATATGCATAATAACATAAATAATAATGTAATAATAATTCTTAAAAATCATCAGAAGACATCTTTTCAAGTCAGGAAGGTTTACTGGTATAATTTTCATCTCAATTCCAAAGATTTAATACTGGTACAACTCCAGTTTCTGTGAATTTATTACATATTGTCCCACTTAGAAGAGCTAAACTTATCTCTTCTATAATGGAATGAACTAAAATCTGAAGGAATGAATATAATTTGCTGAATTTAAGCTCAATATTTATGGGGAAGGAGAAGACAAGGATTTAATTCAAAAGAGAATTATAGGAAGAATAATGACACTCTTAGTTGTCGGTAAACTATCAAAGCACAGGTACAAGGAGATACTTCAAGACTTAATTCATGATCAAAATGATGACTTTGCTGTCATCACAGAGACTGTGGGATATGCTGCACATCTGACACAGACACAGAAGAATACAATTTGTTCAGGGAGACAAGCGAGGGAAAATGCAGGAAATGTGTTTTATATCAAAGGTGCAAATATTGGTTTAGACGCTACATGAGAATACACTGATTGAAAATCTGTGCCTAATGTTAAAATAAAAGAAGAAAAGGAAACTGCTATGACTGGGGATTACTCTAAGCCACCAAATACATACAATGAGTAAAACTCGAGAGGGAATTTTTTTTGTAACTAATAGGAGAACAAGTGAAGTATCTTAATTAGTAATAAGGGGAATATTTAGCTATCAAGGGGCCTGTTGAGAGCAGGAAAAAGGAAAATGGATGGTTCAGGAAGATTTTTGAATTAGTTTAGAAGTTATTTAAACTGAAGATAGAGACATAAATTAGACAGGCAAGCTCTTCTGTACCAATTATATTAAAATAGGAAGAAGTGACTCAAATGAAGGTGAGAGTGATAATACTATGATATTATTTTCCTTAGAATCCCTTGCTCTTACTTTGCTGTTCTCTATCTTATGTTTTGTTAAGAATAACTCTCAGAGATGATAAGGAAGAAAAGTATATATATAAAGATGTGTGTGTGCGTGTATGTAAAGATGGGGGGAAACCTAATTTCAGAAGAGCTGATAGATTTTAAAAGAAAACTTCAAATTATTCCATTCAAATTATTCATTTCAGATGCTGGCTTAGGGGAAGCATCAATAGATTATCTCAGTTAAACCAAGTTATCTTTGCTGTCCTCAAATTCAACAGTAAAGTTCATAAAATGCTAACATGAACAAATACTGAGAAGTATTAAGGGAAGCATTCATGTGGGACTATAGGCCTTGATGAGAAAAGAGATATAACTATAAAGGGATTTCTAAGAAAACTCCGCTCTATCAGTACATTAACAGTACCAGGAAAGAGGGTGTTATTTTGTTAGAGAGTGGAGACGAATTTGATGTGCTAACAAATAAATGTGTTGGCAGCCTCATTTGTAACACTCCTACTGGGAAGATTCAACCTACATCCCAAATCCCATTGTGTACTCGGAGAAGCTTACATTCCACATGATCCTTTGCATTCCATTTTACTTCAGTCTTGAGATGAAACCACAGATGGACTTCTCCAATGACATGCATGAAGTTCAAACTGTGAAGTCTGTTTATTACATAGAGTGCTACCTCAAAATTTAAGGTGCCAGTGTCACTGCTCATTATGTTAATTGTTACAGCTTTTATCCACTAAAAACTAATACAAAAATTGAGAGGAAAAAGAAATAGTTGCCTACTTTCTACTCATGTGTCAGCTATATGAAGGTAAAAATATTCTGATTTATAACTCTGAAGGAGTATGAGGGAGGATTTGATTTTTTGTGGGTTAGTCAGTTCCTTTCCCCCAGTTCATCTTACCTAATGCTTCAGGATTTTACAGAAAAATGTCAAAATATCCATCTTCACTTTTGAGATCTTCTTACTTTATCTGTCCTATGGTAACATTCAGAAGTTGAAGAAATTACAGTAAAAGTACGTAAGGCAGGAAAGATTGCAAGAAAGCCTTGCAGCATTCCTCTGAAGTACATATTTTTTACTCATATTGCCTGTCCACACTCTCTACTGCAACTGTGCCAGGGGATGAATAAAGAAACTCAGAAGAAATAGTCATCTTGACATGCAGGGGAGGATTTCAGAGACTCTGCAGCACCACTTCATAATTATCTATGAGAGGGGAGATAGTACATGCATAAACTTGTAATTGTATTTCATCAGGCACTCCCAGGCACCGGGAGGTGAGGGGTGTATCTGGGTACATCAATCTAGTGAGGCTGGAAGAAAACAATCTTTCTACTATGTCCATATTATCTTAAAAGAGCAGTGACTGCTTCTCTTTGCTCCCCTCATTGACATGTAGTTTTGTACACGGTGTGCTGTTGCTGACTCCATGACGTACACTGGCCCCTGCCTCTTTATTTATTTATTACTCACCTTTTGCAGCAAGATCAAGGGAATGGAGCTAGGTATAGAGTGCAGGGGAAGGGCACTTTGATTGCACAGGATTGACCATGGGATGTTTCAGGGACAAAAGGAGGAATCAAGGTATCTTGGGGAAGAAGCGGGAAAATAGAAGTATAAGTAGATAGATGAGCCAGTTATGTGCAAGCAGGCATTGGTTAGTGCATCTGCTTGGCTATGGCCTGCTCCTGATCATTACTCTGTGTCTTAGCTTCTCACTAAACCCCACTTCCTAAGCCATTTGCCTGAATGGGGGTCTCCATCCTGTGTGCAAAAGTGTGTGTGTGAGGCTCAGAGGTAGCCCTGGGGCTGGGACCAGGAGTCAGAGCACTCCACATGTCCATGGTGCCAGCGACAGGAAGAAGCATGGCAATAACAGTTAGTGAAGGTTCTTCCAGGTGATACAAATAGTAGGTGATGTGGGCTGGGACAGGGGGCAGGATGTGTGCCTCTGAGGCTGCAACCATAGGAAGAGGCGGCAAATTAAGGTGCCAGCCTAGGGGATCTGGAGTCAAGGCCAGCTGCTGGAGAGACAGAAGGATCTGGGGCTGCACTGAGAGATACTGTTGTGTGCGTGTGTGCATGCAAGGGTGTCTGTACTGGCAGCTAAGGTGGGACTGTGGCCTTGAGGGTTTGCATCTCCATATGCCAGCAACTGGAGAGACTGGGGGACAGCTCTTGGTCTGACTGATGGTCAGCATGGAGCTGCTGCAGCCTCCTCCCAGCAGGCTTCTGCATTTGGAACCTCTGTAGCTTCTATAAACCACAGAATTAATTATTTTACCCAAACCAAGTGCTACATGCCAAGATAAGGAACCTTACTTGGTTCTGTATTCACTGAAATGATTTTAGAGCATACAAATATTTATTGACACATATAATATATAGCCTTATTAAAATTAAGACTAGGTTTATGTGCCTCTTCTCTGCATGTATTTGCACAGACTGTAAACTTAAACTACAACCTACATTATTTAAAGAAAGGACTAATGTATAACAAGATTCTCCAGGGCATGGAAGCTAAGAAGTTTCAGCAGTTCAGCTTGTAAATCTATTATAAAGTACAGATAAAATCCCAGAATCATAATCCTTATTCTTCTCGGTCAATGGCCATTTTGCCAGCTATCAGACCTTCTGTTCTTTCTCTTCTCTCTTTTTTTATTACTTTCTTCCTTAGGGATGTTAAGCAAAAATAAATGGTAAGGGAAAGAAAAAAAACATTTCCCCTCCCCCTCTCCCCCAAATCCTTTCTCAGTGTTTAAATAACCTTTAAAATGTTGCTATAGAAATTACTTTCCCATTTATAATAAGAAAATCACTGAATTCAGAAGATTTCTAATTTACTTTGTAAAGTCAAATTCCATGCAAATATTCATATTTGATGAAGATTAAATGTAGTCTAAAATTATATTTTTCACAGTTCAAGAAAATTTCCACTCAGAACACCCAAAAATCTAATGTTGTAGCCTGAGTGCCGTGTCTTAGAGATAAGCTATGTTTATTGCATGCCAGCACTCCTGTCCTTCAAAAGCTCTGTAGGAAGAGAAGAAAAAGGAAGCATAAGTTTTAAGCACTTTTATGGCATTTGGCATTCGATCTCTCAGCTAAGTAAGAGTTTCATTACTTTCACAGGCTTTCTGAAAAATAGGATCCTGCCTTTGTTCCATGGGAGTCCACTGAAAAAGGTCTCATTGATAAAAAAGAATTTTTTTATGGCTTATAAAGGTGGTGTGCATATTGGGTGAAATATTTATGTATAGAATACCAACATAAGCTTTAGGGAAAATAATATCCTTTCTAACATAAAGCAAATAAGAGCAAGAGAAATTCACCAGGTGATTAAGCTGAGTAGGAACCAAAGCAACAGAAACCAGATGACAATCCTGGTCCTTCAGTCTGCTGCATACTTGGTACTGGGTCCTTTTTCTTGATTCACAGTTGGAAAAGCAACCAGCATGGAGCTTTTAGCTTAGGTAGATCAACAATACCACTACATTAATCTGATCTAGCACATTTATTGATGTCTGCTTTCCTTGTTTGTGTGTAGTTCATCACAAAGAATAATTTAAAATAGATATTCATGTTTTGTTTGCAGAATCTCATTTTTCACCTGTGAATATATTATTCTAGTGATTTTTTGGGACTAGTATAACCTAAGCAGGCAATTCAGTACCATGCAGCTACTCGCTCACTGCACCTCCTCCATGGAGGAATGGGGAGGAGTATCAGGAAAAGAGTAAAACTCATGGGTTGACATAAGAACAGTTTAATGATTGACACAAAATAAAATAAAACACACATGATGATGATGAGGAGAAGGGTGATGATGAGGATGATAATAATAATAATTAATAGTAAATGTAATAAAAAGGAGGGAGAGAAAGACAGCTGAGCGAAACAAGTGATGCACAATACAATTCTTACCACCAGCTCAGCCTGTCTCCAAGTCACGATTGACCCCTGCATGGTAACTCCCCCCAGTTTATATACTGGCTAGGATGTTCTGCAGTATGGAATACAACTTGGCTACTTTGGGTCACCTGTCTCAGCCATGCTTTCAGAGCTTCTTATGCAGTTCCTTACTGGCAGACCACAAGACACTGAAAAGTCCTTGACAGGACAAGCATGACTAAGCAACCACCAAAACGTCGCTCTGTTACCAACGTTATTCTCCTACTGAATCTGAAACAGAGCAATGCACAGCTACTAAGAATAAAATTAATTCAATCCCAGTTAAAACCAGGAGAGGGACTTACAAAACTCTATTTTTTTTCTTCTGTGATTAATTTCATAACTTATCAACATCTTCACAGCATGTAGGCTATTTTTATAACTGGCAGCTATACTTTCCAAATAAATCAGCTTTTGTCTGTCATGTAATATCTAAAACATGCTATTAGGCAATACAGTGTACACAGTGGCCAGCTTTACTGGTCATGTACTGCACTGTGATTAGTGAATGCTCTTAGCAACTGAGACCTGAAAATCAAAAGAGCATCTAAAAAAACATGGAAACATCTGTAAGAGTTCTTGTCTGGACTTTTCCTGTTATTTTCAACATTTTAGTGAGAAGAAAAGAAACCATGAAGAAGAAGAAATAAGTTCATTTAGGGATATTTTCTTCCCATTTTTAGAGATAATTTGCTTATTATTAACTTAAAATTTAAGGCTAGATTCTGAAAATATCTTATTCTTTGCTCTGTTTCACAGAAATCAAGGCATTGTTCAATAAAAATGAGTTTATCACAAACTAGCCATGCTGGAGAAACCAAACCTTAGGGAAAATACGTTTTCATACAAACCATTCATTAAATGACTGTGAATAATGAAGAAACTAATAAAAATTGCTTTCTATTCACAGACAATTCAGTAACGGGCTGGATTTGACAAACTGCTTGTTACAAATAATTCACACCAGCAATGAATATGATCTCTCCAGCTGTATGTCTGTTTGGGATTAATAGTGGTTCTTTCAGATCCATTTTTCTCCCTACATCATCTGTTTGTTTTGTTCTGTTTGTACAGTTTGCACAAAATCTCTCAGCTTGTGGTATATAGCCAGCAATTAACACCACTTAGCAGCTGTTAAAAAGGGTAATCGCCTGTTGTTATCCTCATTCAGGAACTAATTGCTCTCAGTGCACCACTCATAAACCCACCAGAGCACAGGTATGATCTGCTGAAGATGATCTGATGTGAAGGGGGCTTTATTTCCCTCCTCAAGGATCAGTTCCTCCGGCTACTTGCACCTGCCGAGTGGCAGGACACACAAGCACCAGTAAGGATTTCCTTTCATAGAAATTAGGGGTTGGTGAGCCCACAGCTGTCCAGGTTTGGTGGATAAGAGGAACTGCAGGTAAAATCACACACAGCACTGAGTGTCAGTGGGAATAGCAGTGGTTCTCTTGCTGTCCTGGTTTGAACAGAGCAAACAGCAAAGCATAGCATCTTCTGTGATAGCACAGTTTCTGAATGGATGGTTAAAGTTTTGTTGGTTTTTTTTCTGACTACTATCCTGAAGATATTTTTAAAGCAGATGAAACAGGTTTTCTTTTTTTCCTGTTAAAACTGACTGCTCAAAACCAAAACATTGCTAATGGCAGAAAAAATGGAATGCAATGAATTAATTATTAAATTATCAGAATTAAATAATGTGATTTGTTACATTATTTACATATGGAATACATTTAATATGCTCTTTTTGGTGAAGTAGTCTTGAAACACCAGAAATCAATAATTGTGAACATATTTCAAATATATGCACATCTTCTCTTGGTCTGCAGCTATATATAGAAAAGAAATATGCCTCCTAATACAAATGAAATATGCTTTGTAATTAATGGGGAGCTTACAAGGGCAGCAGTAGGAAACAGAAAATTTGGGGTTTATCTCTTTGCAGCATATTGAATGCAGTTCTAGAATAAGCGATGTGAAGTGAATCATGCTGTCTTGAATGTACCTCAAATATCCTTCATGGCCCTTGTGCTGGTCACTTGTGCCGAATACTTTAGGAACACATATTGATTTCATGTTTCCTCTATTTTAAAAAGCTTCTAGTTTTCTCATTAGAAAATGTAACAGTAACTTGTACCTCCTTAAGAGCTGGATAAGGACTCTAGGCCTCCCATACTATTGAAAGTTTTATGCATGCTCTTCAAGGGAACATGCTAGCAGAAATAATAAAAAAATGTTACCGCCGTAAAAATCTCCCTATACGTCCTCTGTAATAAATCATGCACTTGCCAGATAATACTTGCTTTGGAAGGAAACAATTTTTGATAGTCTGCAAAGGGCTAAAGTACGATGTTGCTCAACTTTCCCTTCAAGATAATTTAAATTATTTAGTTAAAGGTGCAGGTAAATATCTGGACCAGAGGGCTGAGGTTTATTGACTCTGGTATGAGCTAACATCAAAAACAAGACAGAAGGTTTCTGTTTACACTGATAATTGCTTTACTTTATTGCCTTTCTGTTAATCTGACACAGTTTATGAATGCTGTTTGTTTGTACATGTAGTAGGGTCAAGCAACAATTCCAGGATCTATAACCTTTGCATATAATTCATATTACCAAAGAAGCATACAAAAACAAAAAGCCAAAGCCCAACAAGTCCCAAACAAGAGTAAAGAATGTGAAGCAGCACAAATGCCTTGCAAGCTGAAATTCACAAAGACTGAAAGAAATTTAAATGCATCTGTTACAAGTCAATCTCTTTCGCTGCATGAATTTATACTACATCTATAGGTTTGCTTCTGTTAAAATGTTCTGCATCAGTCAGAGAGAAATACAGAAGTTTAGCATGAATTCACTGTTTTGACTGTGAAAATGAGGTGTCCAAGCATAATGCTTCTTTCTGCAATCCCAATTCCCAGATATTAGAAATCCATCCTGGGTCCTTTTGACCTCATACAACAAAGAGAAAGAATTACAGCTTTAATAATAACCAGCCTGCTGATCAAGAGACCCATACTGCTTTCAACAGCTCATACTCAAAAAAAAAAGGTCTGACACATGAGTTTTGTCCCATATTATGTGTGCATACATCAGAATTAGGTACGTATATAAACATGTGATGTGGTGATTTCCAGAAGGAAACGCCTCAATGAATCTGCCTTGATCATTTGTTTACAGATGACTCACACCCACTATTACTGTTGCCTAATACTACCTATTAGTTTGATTTTTAGAATAATAATCCAGAAAGGAGAGTGGGATTTGAAAGTTTTTCCCTGTACAAGAAGTCTCAGGTTTAGAACTTTATCCCTCGGCAAAGGCTGGGGCCAGGTGAATAGTTTGATGAGAGTTCTTTAGAGTTTACAGAACACCTGAAGAACTCCCTTGGTCTAGAAATTTCACACAACGCATTCCCATCCTCATCATTCTTCCCTGGCTCTTCCAGCAAGGTTCCGTACTTTCAGCCTGCTGTCTCTCCACGTTTCTCTGACTTCTTCAGGAACATAGTCCAGCAGATACACTCTCTCAGAGGTATCAACATAATATTACCTAGTAGGATGAAAACAACAACATTCCAACTTTTCCAGGAGCTGTTACAACCAAAATATAAAGAACAGCTTTTCTGAAGCTGTTATTCATCACACAAGAATCTATTGCTCTAGTCAAATGCCTGATATTCCTATAGCTGTAGGTATTATAAATAACCTCAAAGGGAAACATGCCAAAGATTTTCCACTAAATAGACTGCTTGAAACCCCATGAACTTTCAAAGAGAAAAAATCCAGTAATCAGCTGAGTTTTGGATAGAATACAGAATTGAGAAAAAGAAAAGGCAACTATTGTAGATCAATTTTCTCATTTGATTTTGGTTTTTTAAAGTGACCTCTTTTTTTTTTTTTATGATCATCTAATGAAACTTTCAGATGTTTTACAGCACTGTTTGTGACATGTAAAGACAAGACACAACTTTCCAAAACTCTGTTTCACTCAACATTGTAACTATTTCATTAAGGGCATTGAAATTCAAGCAGTTATCAGCAATGTGCATCCAAATGTTAGTTTTGTGTTTTTAATTGTCATTATTGGTCCTTCTTCCAAAGTACATCAAAGTTCAGCCTACTAGAGCAGGATCAGTATCCAGTAGACTAGCAGTAATGTGGACTTTCAACTTCTCTTAATGGTAAGGTAAAAATAAAACAAGATACTGTTTAAACAATTTGTCTGGCAACCACAAACATAACGAAAGGGGCCAAAGGCAAAGTACAAATAACTTCAGTGAAATGCCATGTTTGTCTGTGGGGGATGACTACTGGTGGGAAATAAATGACTAGCTGAAAAATTAACTTTTCTATAAGAAACTTTAAGGTTTGGAAAATTTATCTTTTTTTGGCTTATTGCTAAATCAAGAGTTTGCTATAGACATAATTAATTTTTCTCTAGACTAATCACTAAATAGAAAATATTTCAATACACCTTTATTTTCTTTTCCAAAATTTCATAGGCACAACAGATACAGAAAAATTGATGTTTCAGTTCAAATAATAAAAAGGTCATTAAACCCATGCTACCTGCTAGTGTAGTACATTAAGCTTTGCTTGGTGTTCCTTATCATGCCCTGTAGAAAAATAGAAATATATAAATCTAATTATCAACAGTTGAAATATGTCCTATATAGATATGTCTGCCTTGCATTACAAAAGCTTCTTTTGGCATACCATGTGTAATGAAGACAATTATTTTGTGGTAAATATTGGCATTTCAGCTGATCACTAAACCCACCATGTTATTAAAGTTTAAATCCTCTACATCTTTTATCTCGTGAAACAAAACTGAAGGGAGTTTCCATATGGAGGGTGCCTGTGAGACATGAGACATGGATTTCTCTCTGTAACACCTTGTAGGAAGCAATCCTGGACCAGATTGTGGTTGAGGCTCATTAATATTCTCTGCTGCGGAAGAGCAAGATTTGCTGGCATTTTAGCAGAAATCATGTCAGCCACTTGACACTGTTCTGGCCTTGAGATGCATAAATCGGTTACTGCTGTCTTATTTCCATAGCAAGTGAGCAGATGTAGGATGGGATGGTTGGGGTATACTTTCACTTGCTTTCAGCTGCCAGGCCTACTAGCTCCAGAAATTTCTGTTGTCTAGCTACCTTCTCTTATTCTGGCACTTCCCTTGCAGTCATGTCGGTAATTGTGTAAACAGATTGGAAAAAGCAAGTTGTTACCCTGCGTCTGTTTACTGATCTCCTTAATTCCCCAGTTCTTAGAATATCTGTAAGATCTGAATGCAATACACTGTAGAAGTTCTTGTCACTGTGAAATGTGTCTGGAACCAAGATACCAAGCTGCAGTTTTAAAACATCTGTTTAAAGTTCCAAAATATGCTTTAGATAATGAAGAGAGAGCTGTTTTTCTGAAAAAGATGAGATCTTGGCTTTAATGAAGAAAGATTTTCAGAATACCTCCAAATCCTAAAGCACTTCTTTTTTGTTCAATAAAAACAAATGTGGCCCAAGAAATTTGTAATAGCTCTGCACAAGTCTCTGAAGCAAGGTCTGTAGAAAGCCATTGAAAGTATTTTTGTTGCTCATCTAATAGAAATATATGCGGTGCCTCCTACCACTCTTATTGCACTAAAAACATTAAAGATGATTAGTTTTTATTATTTTCCCATGAAGGATTTCTTCCTTTATTCTCCTGGTTTGTCTTGCATCCAGTCCATGCCTTACACTCCCTATATCTAGGAGATGTTGGAAAGGTGCGGAGAAGGAATTAAATAATTTTCTGTATAGAGCTCAATTAGAGCATGTAATTTATTGCCGCAAGATGTTATGAAGGCTGAAGTACAATTGAGTTTAAAAAGGGACTGGACCTGTGCACAAAGAATAGGTCTTTAGTGGCTGCTAAACATGATGCTAAGGATGTAACCTCTGGCTTGGAAAAGTCACTGAACAGTAATTATGGAAATTTGGGAGCTCTATGAGGGAACAGAACTGCTTCATGTAAGCTTTATTCTATTCAGGGCTTTTTATAGTTTTGTTTTGTTTTGTTTTGTTTTGTTTTCCTGTTGGACTCTTTAGTAGGACTAAATGTTATTTCTTTATGACTCTATATAGCAGCTCTCATTCTGCTTCAGGTATTTCCTGTGCTAGATACAACCTAGTTAATTTATAGCTGCAAGATCAAACTCTGAGTTAAAGAATGGAAAAAATAAAGGAATGCAATGGTGTCAATATACTCTTTGCAGTCAACTTTTGTTAAGCATGTCAGTAATTCTTTTCAGTCCATTTTTTTTGAAGTCCTTTGTGTATTAATCCAGTTGTTAAACTAATACAGAAAGAAAGAAATTTTGATTCTCTAATTATTATTTTCTGGTCAAAAAAATTTTAACTGCTGATACTTGGTTTTGTGATACTGAAATGAAATGCAATAGGAATCTAGCAGAAAACTCCCGAGCAGACAAATTTGTTTGATTTGGGTTTTATTACTCCAATAGGATTGGGTATTTTCCTAACTAGTTTTCTTTAAAAGGTAGGAAAGAAAGCACCTATTTTGAGGTATTTTGTGCTGGCATTTAATTTGTATTATTTTTCATTTAGGGTCTGAATAACCTTTAACTAATATTCATGTTGCTATTGCAAATATAAAAATATTAGTAAAACAACTGTTTGGTGGTGACTTATGCACAAGATAACTTTGTAACTAATTGCAAGTAAGAGAACAGGATATCAAATCACATCCTTATCACAGACATCCTCTTTAAAATCCAGTGCTATGCATTAATAACTGTTAAATTTAAATGCTTAATATGTTCAGATATATTTTAAGGATTAAGCGGCAGCTTTTTATTTTTTCCCCTGATTTTAGCTCAGTAGAATGAGATTCCTCCCACACACATGTGCTTGTAGTGGTGTATGCAGATGCACCTTATCAAAAATACTTCTGTAGAGTCTGAAATGAGACAGAAGGTCCACTAAACACTTACATAGAAGTAGCCTAAAGAGTCTGATGTTTTAACCATTGACTAATCTGAGTGGTGAGATATCTGGATTTTTCAAAAAAGTACCAAGTAGCCATCAGCTTTTCTCTTCATCTCTATTAGTCAGATCACCCTCTTCATAAAGGATCATCCCAATGCTTCCTTTAGATCTCACTTGCTATTAATGCAGTTTGAAAACTCTTCTTGTATGACACAACAATGGCCAATTTCACTCTAATTGAGCTTTGATCTTTTACATCTTCTTCCTGCATCTACAAAACACAGCTCTTCTTTTTGGAAAGCGTGACCTTGCTTCCAGAGTTGATGCAATTTTTTTTCCTCTTGATCTCAACATGGAGTTTCATATTCAGTTAAGCTGGTCTTCTACCCTGCTTGCTTGACTTATGACAAAGTGGAATTGTTGCTCCTGTTGGTCTATAATGTGGTTCTCAAATACTTACCAGCACTCTTGAACTCCTAAGCCTTTAAAAGCAGATTCCTGGAGTACTCTGCTAAATAGCTTCTTGAACAGCTTAAGGTTTGCTCTCCTGAAGTCTTGGCTAACAACTCTGCTGTCCTTTTTTTTTCTTATTAGCAGCAGAAAACTGCAACAGATTGCAAATAGACATCAGGAGTCTCTCTCACTGGAGATATTCTGCATAGTCTAGACACAATTCTCTGCCATACGCTCTAGGATGACCCTGCTTGAGCAGGGAGGTTGGACTGTGATCCCTTCCCACCTCCCTGATTCTGTGATTTCACTGAAAATTTTAAATTTTACCATTTCATGATCACTGTGGCCAAGGCAGTCACCTACCATCACACCTCCCATGACTGGGTTTCAGATTCACTACAACTAGTACAATATATGTTTAGATGGAATATCCTTTGGGGAAAAAGTCTCTGAAACACTAATCATCAGGGTCCATCATAAATCAATATTCTTAGCATGCCTATTTTTTACACAGGGCCAATTCCTTGTTTCCCTACCAGTATCCCATGCTGTATCAGCATCCATATCTGTATCCATAGCACCAGAAGGTTCTCTCTGATGGATTCCTGTTTAAAAAATAGTGCTGTGTTTATACCACAGCATCAGTGCTGTGATATAAAGTGATCAGTGTAAATAGCTTTATTATATTATTTCTAGCAAAATTACATAACCTAAAATTATGGTTATTCCAATTTAGAAATGTAGTTCTGGATGTAAATCAACCTTGCAATTTGACACGGAGATGCCAAACTAGCCTGAAGAGTGCAAATGTTCTACTGTGGTAGGTGAGATCTCACTAAAGGTTAGTATACCCAGTTGAAAGAAGGTGTTTCAAGTGTTGACTAACTCACTAGGCTTGCTTTGGTCTTTGTATAACCTTCAGGTGCATTTTTCTTTACTCAGTATGCATAGAGCTTTGCAGGAAAAAATAAAAAATGTGTCTTCTGTCCTATTATTCAGCATTAATTCTTTCTATGTCATACTACCTATACTCATAGATAAAAATTCTTTAAATGCTGCCCATTCTATATTCTCAAACACAGTGGAAACAGACAGGCGTGGAAATTCAGCATCAGTAAATGGCTTGCCTGTTCAGGGTCAGAACACTTTTTTTTTTGTGTTGTTTCTGAATGACCTGAATGGAGTACAGAGCTCAAAAGACCACTATATACTGCCAATATAGAAGAGAACTAGAAAATAAATATATTTCCAGCATTGTCAGTCAGTGTTTTCCTGGTTCTTCACAGGCTATGAAGTGGAAAAGAAGTAAGGTGAAATCACCTGTCCTACATCTTTTCTTCATTACTCTTTGATGTTTGTCAGGAAAAAACTGGGGTCTGTAGTCACTGCAACGCATTGTTCACTGTATTTGTAGGATGGATTCAGGGTGTAGCCACTTTTAAGTAATTTGTGAAAATGTTTTCCCTTCAATATATTTCTCTGAGATTTCAAAGGACAATTTATTTTTTTCTGACGGAGTACTCACAAGGTCTAACTTCAGTGTTTAAGTACAGTAACTTCTGAGTCCTGCTGTCAAAGGAAAGAAACGAGTTCCACTTGCATGCAGCTGAGTTAGTTTCTAGCTTTAGCTCACCCTAGGAGAAGCCTTTTTCTCCACTGACTGAAGAGGAAACTGAAGTGACTCATCTGTTAACATAGGGCTCTGATGGATGAGTGGCGAGAGCCTGCCTTAGAATGGTACACCCACCTTTCTCTCTTGCTCTCACTTGATGGACTCTGGACCTGCTCATTAATCAATTTCTGAACCTCTCAGCTTCTTACAGTAAGATATCACTGATACCACCTTTCCTCAAGACATCCTGCTATAAACTACAGTGGCTGATTGACGGCTCAGATCAGTGGCCAGCCTCCATCTGTGTTCTGCCCTTGCTGAAGGGACATCTGAAATGGACATTAATCAAATTTTGGCTAACAAGAGTTTATGGTGCAATTTTCGGAGGGAAAAAACCTAACTGAATTAGCCTGGAATCAGAAGCTGGTTGACAAAGGACTCAGAAATCTCAGCAGTAATTAGTTAGAGTGGGCAGGACAGGGTAGTGGCTTCATTGGTTGTCTCAAGAAACAACATTCTTGGTTGCCAAGAAAACTTTTAGCTACCTAAGACAGACATCTAACATCAGAGAGTGCAAATAGCTTCTTTAACATCTCTCTAATAACTTTCTTTCTGAGATTGCACGCACATGTACTATCAGTTCCTGTCATGATGGACACTTGTTCTACAGGAGCAACACTGAGCTCTTTGATTTCTTATGCAGAGGTTATGAAAGAGTTATGTGACAACCATACAAGTCATAGCATGGCTAAAGGACTACAAATTTTTAAAACCTTGTGCTTTATATGCTTTCATTTGGTAATTTTAAACCAAACATTCAGTATCACAAACATATATTTGCATACCTAATAAATAATTTGCAAGTTTCCAATTTTAAATTTAATTAAGTAAGCCATGAAATGTGGTGAATTCCAGTAAATAACATTTTAATTTCAGTGGGGTTTTTAATATCACCCAAAAACTCACAATGGGGAAAACCAAAGTTTTCCATCTGATGACCTAGCCTCAGAATCAAACTTCAAAACTTCATTATCTTTTTCTGAGGCTAAAATTATTTTTCTGGGTAATGTTTTACTCAAGCAAAGACTAATGAAAGAATATATTAAAATGATTATAAAACTAAAATACAAATAGGGAAAAATCTCATAAACATTATTTTGACCTTAGACAATTTTGTAGTATCTATACATGAAGAGGATTAAAATGGAGTTGCTTATGAACAAATGATTATGAGCTGTTAATTTAAAGGCAGGAATGTGAAATTGCCATTTTGATTTAATATTTTAAGAATGTGTTTTAAATGGATTCCATTAAGCCTTGTGCTCAGTCATCACTGAGCTGTACCACTTATGCAGCTTGTTCTGTTTCTGTGAGATATTGAAGCAATTTGAAGACCCATTGTGCTGTGATTGATACTGATGTACATACATATGCTCATCTTGGAATGGTGGAATCACAGCCTGGACTATATTGAATAGAGAATTTAGGGGTAACAGCTTGTTTATTGGTCTGATATCAGGAATTGGTACTGAGATGAAGAGTCTATCAAAATATATGCCAACTTAAAAAAAACGCAAAAAGAAGGCCAATGTTTCAGAGAAGTGATGAGATTCATCTCACTTATTTACTTCTCTCAAGAGCTAGGTTAGTCATTGATCCATCTTTTCTATGCTCTAGCCATCCAACATAATTTGTGCAAGCTGCTCATAGATGATGCCTGTTTCTTTTTTTTTTTACTGTGGAAATAATCTAGATGACTAGATAAATTCAAAGATCAAGTTTTTTCCCTTTTTGGTGGTTACAGCTAGATGATCTAAATCCCACATTTCATGTTACATTCGATCTGAGAAATATTTGCTTTATTTAACTGTACCTCAGTCATTTACAAGTCATTTTTGACACAATAAAAGCTACTTGATAAAAAAAAGAGAAAGAAAAGTAGAAGAAAGCTATTATCTATCTGTCTTTCCTCAGTATGATGGGGTAAGTTTGAGTTTTTGCATTTTTTATTTGGTATTTCAGCTTCCTGAATTTCTGAATTATTTAATCTAGTGCTGCTTACTTTGCACTATTTCACTATTTAGCTATATGTCAATGCTATGGAAAAAATTCATATTGAAAGTATTGTGTACCTGAAGAAAGAATACAAACCAAATACTTTAATTCTATTGGTTTAATTTTAGCTAGACCAAAATGTGAAATGACAAAACTAACAGCTCTTTCTGAAATGACATATTCAAGCTGTCATTTCTTTATCATAGCAGAAGGTGCTATGGCCTCATTTTGGCACCCACTGCTGGATCCAGGCTTACTCAAAAATGCCAAACTTTCTCAGTGAGCTGTCAACAGTTTGCCCTAACATCTGGGCAGTATTCAGAAAACCATATTTTCTGTCAGTAAAACCTCTAGAAAATCAAGGGAAAAAAAGAAGAAAATGTTGAATGCTCCTAAAAATATTTTGTTTCAGACATTGAGGGAGTCCTATGATGAAAATGGTCAATTTTATGTTCATCTTAATGTCAGGAGACATAACAACATACATTATCTACAATGGGTCAGTAGCAAGGTGGGACTAAAATTCCTGAAACACCTTTAACACCTTTTCTCTCAAGTTTTCCAGGAGATTTGTGCCTCTATAAGTCAAATCAATATATAATTGCCTAAAGGGGAGTTAAAGCACTTAAGTCCACATGCAAGGAAACTGGCAATGAAATGGCCAGAAAAAAATTGAGGTAGAAATTGAATGTAAATTACTTATCACTGGTGAAGAACAGCCTACTGTAATGTTCCTTCGGAACAGCTTTATAATGGAGCTTCATAAATGCATATAGAGAATTATGTATATGTAACTCTGTCACTATCCTAGATATGGTGTTTGCCTCAGTCCTTGTGTCATAAACATTTGAAGGTGTAGATTTGGGTCTAGTTCTAGAAGGAATGTGATAACATGTGGGTTTGGATTTCTGCTGGTTTGAGTTTTTTTCCATGTGAGTGTGTTTTTCTTTTTTGTTTTTGTTTTGTTTTTTACAATTGGACTCAATGATCTTAAAAGTCTTTTCCAAACTGAGTGATTCTTTGATTGTAAACCACTTCAGGAAAGGAGGTAGTGGCTGCTGCCCACTCTACCTATGCTACACTCAAAGAGGGGCGCATGTGCTGCCTCTCTCACTGCTGGGTGAAGGGTCTGGGCATCCAGGGCCTTGGGGACCTGAGGGGCCTCCCAGCATTAACAATCTTGTCTCTCGGGCTGCCACATCTGCCCAGCTCTGTACCATCCATCAACAACAGTCAAAGCACAGTCTGCCTCTCCAGGATTTGTTGATCTGATCCTCATCCTTGCAGTGGTAAAATTTAACTGCCTACACTACTAAGAAATCCTGAACTAGCTCTTCTTATATTAGCATTGAAAATGTTCTTTAAAAATTCTTTGTGAATCATTTTACTAGGCTAAAATAAATTATTGCCTTCCTTATTCTGTTTTTGGAGTGAATTATATAATGTAATTGATTACTTAAGACGTATTTATATACTGGTTCTGGATGTGGTGGAGTTAACTTTCCTCATAGCAGCACATAATAATAAACAAAAAATTACAAATGAACTGTTTTTATCTCAGCTCCTGAGCTTTTCCATCATAGTTTCTTCCCGTGTCCCACTGAGAAGGGGGAGTGAGAAAGTCACTGTGTGGGTGTCTGACAGCCAGCCTAGGTCAACCTCCCTGGCTCTAGAGTTTAACAACTTCAGAAAACTTTCAAGTGACTTACAGCTGTTCCATGGGTCATACACATTAAAATCTTGATGCACATCTCTCTTTCCTGCCCGCTCTTATTTTAAATCTGTGTGGAAATTATATAATTTACTTTTCTGGATCATATCCACAAAAAAAACTTACAGGTCATTAAGAAAATTTTATAATTACAGAAAACCTGTTCTCCATGATTGCTGGTAAAAGCACTGTTGAATGTTCATTCAGTAATTTAGAAACCATCAATAAAAATTTATATTTACTACAGAAAGAAGATAGATAAGCAGAGGTAACATTTAGCTAATAAATTTCAGAAAACCAGGAGACTCTACCATCTATGTCTTTATGAGATTTCCTTGAATAGTTTATAGTAAAAATGAAGATTGATTTTCCTTTAGATTTTTTACTCGCATTTTGTCATTATTTTTATCCTATTTATGGTTATATATTTGATGACTTGTTTTATTTATGTTGCAAAATATAATCATTATTCTGTGTTTTAAGACTTATAAATCAGTTTTAAATTAATAGAATAAAATCGTAAAGATGCATGTATACTTAAATGTTTTTCAGTATTAAAAATCCACAGAATCTCATAGGTACATCTAAAAAGGAATTGGGAGCCTGAGGCAAAAACTGGGAGACTGACAACTTCTATTTATCTGGAGGCATTTAAAATACTCAGAGACTCTGATTGACCCCTGGTCTCCAATTAAGAAGTGATTCAGTTTGTAAATTAGTCTTTGGGCACTCAGGTAACTCAGAAAGACAGAAAATTTCACTTTTACACATAGTACAGTAAGTTAAGAGTAGCTCCTTACAGGTCACAATCAACACTAGCAGAACTATTGTGTATGTTGGGCAGTTCATAATTATGCTTTAGCTAAAACCCTGTTATTTTCTTTCTTTGACTAGATAGCAGTAACATTTGTATGGTCTTTATGGTAGGTGCAAAGCAGATAAGAGCAATAATTTCCCATTACAGAGAAATGCTGCTAAAGCGGAGGAAACATTACCTTTAATTCATCTCTGGACTTCCACCACAGACTTCAACTGCAGTTGTCTTTGGAGGTCAAGCAGTAAAAGTCTGACCTTCACTCACATTGATAAAATTAACCCTTTCACTTTTAGTCTGCTGATGGCAGGTGTTAAGAAAAAACATTTACATTGCAAGTCTGAGTCCCCTTGTATTTTCCAGGGTATTTCATGTGAAAGGCTTTCACCCTTTCCTGTGCCGTTGCTGCAACAAGTAAGCAACTTGTCAAGCTTCAGAGAACCTTGTGAAACTTCTCTTTTCTTCCTCTGGCCCCCGACTAAGAGATGGACCTCAGTCACTGCACTGCACCTCAGGCTGCTGAAAGCCTCGGATGCAAATTTATCTTCATAGAGACCTTAAGCTGGGCACTATGCTGGCCACTGGCAGCTGGAAAGGAGGCCTTAGGAACAGGTCACACCTCAACTTCTCATTCCAGCTTCCTGTTTCCAGCAGGAGAGTGGGGGGGTCTTTTTTAAGTATTTAATCTGCTACCTATTTTCAATTGAACTACAATCAGAAATTGCAGGCACATTCTATTGTCTTTCTGACAGACTGAGCACCTCTTAATTTTCCAACTCTTCAGTTTGTCAGAGAAGACCACCATCAGGAGTGAGGGGAAATGGCCAGCTAGGACCTTACTGCAATTTGCTTTTACAGGTCAAAATTTTGGAACAGGTGGTCTTACAATGTTAGGCTGGAAAGTAAGATGTGAGATAAACCCAAAGATTTTTGATATTGCTTTTCACAGTAAACCATGTGTGCCATCTGTTAACACACATTTTCAGTTGTTGCAATTCATGTAATTATGGTTAATTTGTTGTATAAATTATTAATGCAGCAATCAGTGCACAATACTAAAAACAATTATTAACTCCTGGTTTTTATATTAAATAATTTACACAATTATTAATGTTTTCTGGGATTTACAATAACATGAAAATTTAATAATTTTTGAATTTTTTTCTAATTAATAATTACTGTGTTGTTATTTGGGAGGAATTTGAGATTTTACAGGCCACATTTTAGTTCATACTTTCATGTTATTTTCTTTATTTTATTACTGGAGAATTAGATATCTGGTGATCTGAACTGGTCTCATACTGGATCAAGAAAATGGTTTAACAACCAAACCAAAAATTCTTCAGAAAAAAACCCCAAAACAGATAATTTATTTTTTTAATGCAGATGTGATACAAAATTCAATTGAAATCAAATGACAAATTGTGATTTTCTTCTAGAAATAGATGACCAGACTTAGAGTTGCTTTGAAAATATGTGCATATATGTAAGCCAAATGTGATCCAATTTCAGCGATAAAATGTATTTTTCATCTGAGACTGTTGCAGAGTCCAGTATGAAACACTAACATAATCTGGAATCCCAAAAATAACCGATATCCTCCTTTAGTCATAGCTTGGAGCAAAAGCATCAGCGCGTGCTTCAGAGCACTGCGCTATGGTTCTGTTGGATTTTGTCACTTGACTCCTACTGACACCAGTGGGATTTGCAAAGTTGGGATTTGGAAGGTAAGGATGTCTGACAATACTTATCCTTTATCTCAAAATAAAAACAAGTCTTCCTAGTTCTCTTTACAGTATTGTAGAGCATTACATAAAGAAGGATGCTCATGGCAATTATGCTAATCCCCTTCTTCCTTCAAACACCTTTCTGAATCGCTTTTTAGACAATGTGATCTTGAAGCAAAGTGCCATTGCTTTTCTTATTTTCAGAATCATCCAAATGTCCTTTGAGAAAAATTAGAAACCACAAGAAAATAAAATTACAACCATGTTTTGTTGTATCTACACGGGAAGTATGAAGACATTTTCATCTAAATGTCATGACTGACTTTCGCTAAGAAAATGTTGCGCTTAACATGGCAACAATTTATTTTATTCTAGTGTCTGAAAACAGAAAATGTATAGAAGAACACAATTTCAAGCTTTCAGTTTAATAAAGAGAAGAAAAGTTTTTACCCAGTAGCAATTTAAAGTATAAGAAAAATAGAGCTATGCACTTGCAGAGAGGATACCTCCTGGGTCTGGCACCAGCAATTTCAAGGACAGGTTTGAGTTGAATATCAAAATTGTATATACTAGCATGGATTCAGACTGCTAAAAAATGAATTTTGAGTTGTTAGTAAGTTTTTATGAATTTATTAGATTGTGCAGCTTGGTACTATTTCCTCACATGCTCATAGAAAAAGATGTGAATAGAAGTTTTACTACAGTGCTGACAATTTGTAGCAGATTTTGTGATAAAAATATCATCTCATTTACCAAGTAGGATCTTAGAGATTATATTCATTAGTTCCTCTGCAATATTCAGGCAGGCCTGCTTAGTTACCAATATATGCACATATCTTGCTGGCATTCAACAAAGATTGAACTGCAATAGCAAGTTATGTCAGCAATTCCACATGCAGAATAAATCTAGAAGTTTATTCTTCTAATTGTTTTCCAATTCCAACATTCAACCCTAACGTAAGTGACTAAAATTACCTTTTCATGCTGTATGCCCATTTCCACCTTTCAGCCGAGTATCTCTGATTTGCAATACTATAGATTTAAATGGAGGTCTCCATCCAGAAGAAAGAATCTCTATTTATTCCACCAGAAGTAGGCAATAAAGTGTGCCTCAAACTAGTGTAAACACAGACGTTATTTCCTTAGAATTTTCTTTATTTAATGCATTGTGTGGGAAGTTATGTATTTCTACAATCCACGATCGATGGCATTTCATAACCAATTTCACTCAAATTTGATACAGTTTGCACCACAAGGGAACATGACAGTATTTAAAATGGACCATTTTACAAAGCACTTGTTTCCACAAGAATTCCTGCAATGGGGCTTTCATTCTTCCATGGCTGTCATCTCTAATGATTTTATTATAACTTTTGTGGATATTTGGTGCTACTCTTTGAAAGTTTTAGGTCTTGAAATATGTCATTATATATGACTTTCTACTTTCTTTTTAAAAGTTGAGCCTTAAGTATTCCAAATTTATAAGAGCAGTGAAGTGCATGGTGGATGGATGATCAGATACTTCCCTGGGACAGTGAGTTCCCAAGTGCTGCTTCACAGTCTTGCCTTCTTTCTCCTTGTTTTTTATATACCACTCTTATTACCCCTTTCTAAAGCCATGGAGAACAAGGCAAAATCTCATGGAAGTAGTGGAGTTGGATAAAGCTGATGATATGTCAGATTCAAGTGATACTTCAGAAGGAAGAGCAATGAGAAACTATACAATGATCATTGCAAAATAAGTTGGAATGTGTGCTGATACTAGGAGTCTGACAGATCTAAGTCTGAACAAGAGTAAAGCTTTAGCCAACACAGGATTTTGATAGGCTTTTAATGAAAATAATTTTGATAACTTTATATCATTAAGTCAATCATGATAGAATTGGTAGAGACAAAACACTATTGTTTTTAAAAGTATTTTTCTGTAAAAGAACCCTTTATGAAGTTGGAACATCTGTCAGTAGATGCTGGCAATTAATTTACCAACCCTTTCCTGTCTTTTATCTTTAAAATTTAACATCTGAAAGTTTTATATTATTCAGCCATTCAATATACATAATGTGAAACCTAGCGGTTGTTTAGCGGCAGAAGACAGAGAAGTGAGGAGAGGAGAGTTGAAAAAGTGGCCCTTTGCCCTAAAATGGAGATACATTGAGGAAATCTAGACATTTCCTAGGCTTCTGGATTTGTTTTATAATCTGGCTAGAAATACAGAAAACAATTTTGTGCTTCACTGCAAATGACTAGAATAGTAAGAACTTGTGGACAAGCCAGAGTTAAGCAGAGAATCTAAAAAGAATATCAAGCAAGATTACTTTATGTCATGATCATTTCAACTTCCCTGGTCATGCTGAATACCATCAGACAGCTCTGTCTGTTCTCTGCAATTTTCAAGGGGTTATGTGTAAAATTTCTTGGGATAGCTTGCCACAGCACAAGTACTTATTTATAGGAAAAAAAGCAATGCATTTTTATCTGAAACTGGAATTTGCAATGCCTTACATTGCACTTATGAAACATTGTACTGAGTGCTTGTGAATGGTGCTATTATTTCTTGCAAATGCATGAAATATTTTTTTTTTGAAGGCTAATATTGGAAAGTTTTATTATTATTTATGATTAGTAAAAGAATGAACATCCTTAAACCGATTCTGTCTAAGTATCTGACAGGTAATACTAACAAAGAATTTGAAACTGCCAGTATAAAAATCATTGTATAAATTTCTTTCTTTTGAGAGTAGCTTGGACAAACAGTAAACCTAATTTTCCTGAAACTGAACCTGGTCTTTTCTGAAATAAATAGATTCATTGTAAGCAAATGATATTGCAACTTAAATTTTACTTCAGAAATATATGAATCCTGTAGGTCTGAACTTGGCTGGGTCTTCAAGTCCCACGGGATATGAGGGTAGAAAACATTCCTTATTTCTAACAGTATAAAAACTAGAGATCATGAAAAGACATCATCACTGAGCAGGTTGAAACAAGCGAACAAGAAATATATTTTTACTTGAACACATACACTGTGGAAACTCTGCCAAGCAGCATTCCAGATGTCAAAAGTGCAAACCAGTTCAAAAAGCAATTTGACAAAGTTGTGGAAGAGATACACATTGAGACTTTAGCAAACAAAAATATCTCTGGCTCTAGAAATCCCTAGGCAGTCTGCTGAAAGCTGGGAGGACAGAGTGGAAAAAACATAGGATAAGCCTGTATCTTAAAGGCTTGCCTGGTTGTCACAGGCTCTGTCCTTTCAGCTGTCACTTCCTATTGTCAAAGACCATCCAGCAAACAGACCCTTGGTCTGGCTCAGTGTGGTCTTCCTATTTTCTTGTATATTATGCAGCCCCCCAGAACCAAGTGAGTCTCCTATTGACTCATTTGATCTAGACATGCAGATTTGTTGACAAAATGAAATGAAACACAATGTGTTTCATTTCTACAGTGGAGCTGATGGGCGGATTCTTGACTCATACAGATAGATGTGGGAGCTCTAAATTTATTACAAAGTTAGTGAACCATTTGTTATCATTTGCTTATAAGTACAACAAAGAAACAGCCTAGCTAAGAGGGAAGCTATACTTAAACTTGACTTTTCTTTTGCCATCTCACACACTGAGGATCTTAAGGCTTCTGTCATTATTGTCAGCAGAGAAATAAATTACAAATTACCATTAAATGACTGGTAGGCTCAGACTTGAGAGTGTACTAAAAAGACAGAAGATTTGAAGAAGATATGTGCACTGAATGAAAGCTCTAGTTACAGCTTCTCCTTTAGATGGGAGCATACCTTCTGACATGTCCTCTAGCTATTGAGACCTTTTTCCATAAATAAGACAGGCTGCCAGGGTATTCCAGTCCTCTACACTGCAGCAAGTTATTTGTGTCTTTCTGAATCTACGTGCTCCATTACTTCTTGTACTTAAACTTGCTCCAAGGAAAATTTCATCTCCAATTTCTCTTGCAGTATTGCAATGAATTTAGGGAGCAGGAATTGATATTTAATAAGTAAATTTGTAAAATTAACTAACTTAGTCTATTTCTCGTAAGAATTATTCTTTATTTTTCCTTACAGAAACTGCATCTCAAATGTTGCTTTATTATCTGCTTGAATCCACCACTGAAAATTCTCTATGTTAAGAAACAGTTTATATTTATCATTAGTTAATATGGCATATGGGCCTTAATTTTTAAGTAGTTGAATATAATTGTTGTTTTTATGTAAATGGTCATTTGCAAAATCAAAGGTTGCAATTAACTAATGTGGAGATACCTAGTATTCTTGCAGATTTAAAGCGAGAATCAGAAAACAGAAGAGTCCAATGAAAGTAGAATTTTCCATTTTGTCTGGGAAATCTTTCAATTAAAAATACTATTTTGTCAAACATGAGTTTAAAATATTTTCTGTAGAGATGTTTGCTGGGCCTGGCTGGGATGGAATTAACTTCCCTCATAGCAGCCCACCCTGTGGGAAAGGGGACTGAATAGAACTGCTGAAAGAGAGTTTAGCTTTTGGCAAAGTTAATCCAACACAATGTGACTCAGTTTTATTGGCAACTGTTAACTGATAGCTGCTCTCCTTTTTATCTAATTTACCAATAGGGATCAGCTGGAAATAAACTGATTTCTTTTTCTCACTCTCATCAATATTCTTTTTATCTACTACTTCATAGCTCTATTTAAATCCTATTAATTCTGTAGATCTTTGCCTTCTGATACTACTTTAGCTGCTGCTCTATACAGTATGAACAAAAGAAGCAAAGCCTATGATACACATCTTTCAATGTCATACATAAATTAGATTTATCTTGGGAAAACAAATAGAAAACCCTAGGATAGCTATAACATATTGAAAAATACAATGGAAACAGCATGCCATGGCAAATTTTCAATACTTTAAAATAATTTTTTTTAAAGTCTATGCCTTGTTCCTACTCACTTCCTCCTGCTTTCCTCTCTTTTTAACTGTAAATACAATAGATTGAAGAATATCCACTATTCAGTTTTTTACTTAAATTTTTATGCTTGTTCAGATTTGAAATGAGTCTTAGTCTTTACTTTCCATTGCTTTAAGCTAGCTCTTCAAACTATAAATAAACATGTTCTAAAAAAATAACTGAGTATCAAGTTTATCAGATGATTTCTCTTATTTCCCATGAATAAACAGAATTTGATATCAAGGAGTATTCCAGTCCCTTTTCCTGATAAATGTAAAAAACCCCTCAAAATCAAAAGCAAAACAAAAACCAACAAACAAAAAACCCCCAAACAAACAAACAAACACAAAAATACAAAAAAAATCCCTTCCCCACCAGACCCCAAACTGTTATAGAAAGATTCAGTGAAAACATGAACAATCTCTTGAGAAATAAAAAGACATCTGGAAAAATCTCTTTATGACATTAAAGCTCAGTGAAAATTACAGCATAGATGACGCACTTGGTCCTGTTAATTAGATATGGCTCATTTTTGGAGGTTTGGTTCTGTGCCCTAAAGTCGTTTCTTCCTCACTGCTAAGGGGAGCGCAGGACACGGAGCTCAGATATAAATACATGCCCTGGGGAGAGGGAGCCTGCTGCACACCCTGTATAAATACATTACCTTTGCAAATGCACCAGCATCTCATTGTTTTAATGGCGAGAAAATGCTAACTCTAAATTCATTTATTGCTTGTTTATATTCATTAATTCTAAGATGGTGCTCTCCCCGGGCACGATCTGGTGAAGAACTCTGATACTGTCTCTTAAGGAAGTTTTGGCTGTATCATTTGAGAATGTCATAGTTCCTTGTGGAGTTTTTTTTCCCTCTAACATTATAACATCAAAATATGCCTATGCCAGGGCTCCAGAATGGTGACTTTGTTTCATTTTTTACTTCCAAACTAAGTTTGGACAAAGCAGATTATGTTTTATTGCTGTAATTGCTTAGGATTGGACTTGTTTTAATTATTTGAAAAAACTATGTAAGTTTGGTTTCTGACAACAGGTTAAGCAGAGATTGAACTAAAACAATATTTGCAAATGTCAGTAGGAACTAATCTACTCAATATGACATTTTATTTATTTAAAAAATATTGCAAAAGAAATATTTCTACTCCTCAACCTTTCAAACTTTCAAAAAAAGGTGAGTTAAATTTTTGACTACTAGGCACAAGTCAGTTATCATTATTATTCTAATAACATTCTGCTTATTGCTGCCTGTGGAAGAGGGGTAGAGATAGTGATTCCAAAGCATTGCAAAGTTAACTTTTTCCTACATAATTCTACATTATAATAATTACATTGTAGATTTTCCATGCTCCAAAATAAAAACGGATGTTTTATATCTTGAGTTTCTGAATTTTTTAAAAAGAAATAAAACATGAGTTAAAAGGTTCTCACAATGAGATTGGAGAGATAAAGTTGCAGAGTCATATTAAAAACACTAAAATAAAAGATATATTGTGCCTGCTTGTCAGGGAGGCAAGGTCTTCATGCTTTAACTGGGGACATTGTGGTTCTGTCTTCCAGGCTTTTTGAGAAAGTTGACCTGTGTGAAAATACACACAAAGCTTACCCCAAGATAGAACTTTAGTGGAATCTTCAGGGATTTTCATGGTTCATTTTTCAATTGAGATGAAGTCTGAGAGAAGGTAGGCTGAGTACAGGCAGATGGAGCAGAAAGAAACAGCAAATCTACAGCTCAGAAGAGGAGGTGCAAGGACCAAGGCCCAGAAGAATGAGCAAACAAAATAAGGCAGTAGCAGGGGAAGGAACTTGGATAAGAAAGGCAGAAACAGAGGACTACAGAGACAAAGCAAGGGCAAGAGAGCCTGGTGGCAGCAGCAATAGCACCAAGCCTGACTTGCTGCCAGGCATCCTTAATCACCACCTTTCAACAACAAATATGTTGTTGAAAACTCTCAGTGCTGATGTGTGTTCCAGTTTCTAGTAACTGCCCCATGCAGGGGTTACTAATGGTGCTAGGCCTGCCTGGAGTAGGTAGGTCATCATGCAGCCTTCTGAATTGTGGTTCTGAAAGATTTGACTCTCAAAAAGTCACAGCTCGGCTCCAGAGGGGAAAATTTCTTCTCCTTTTTCCTTTTTTTTTTTTCTTCCTCAGCAACAGTTTTTCATGTTTTTAAAAACTAATTATAATTGATACATGTGGAGTGCTGCGATTGCAAGGTCAATTACTCAGAAGTTAAAAAAATGTCAGAATTAAGGTTGCCTATACAGCCTTAATTAGTCTGTCTTAGATGTAAGAATTACCATCTATAATTACATTAGCACATGCAATTTTTTTCTTAGCATTCTCTCCTCATTCAGTTCACAGACTGCCAATCAAGTTTTATGATGAAAGAGATTGTCAACTGTAGGATACTCATGCATTTTTTTTTCCAGTAAATGAAGATAAACAGTTAATAAAGCAGGAGCTATATGTAAGAAGATTTAATAATTGTGACTGTTGGATACTTCCCAAAGAAACTGGACTTCATCGCAGAGTTCCACTGTGATTCTGGACAAGTCACACTCATGCAGTGTGGGCTTTTCATCTCTTCTGTGTCTGGTTGCTCTAATCTGGAGCTGGAGAATAGCAAAATACAATGTGATCATGCAGAGGCTGTTCTCATAATGCATAAATGTCGAGTGTCAAATCAGGGTTACATTTGAAACCTTAATTCTGGTATTTATTAGTTTTGGAATACTCATTTGAAAATATTTTCGTTAAGTTCTTCTTCAGTGCTTTGCTCATGTGTTTCTTAATAGATAAATGTGATTGGGCTATTCAGACCTTGGTGCCAATCTTCACTTTTGTCATCCTGACAAAAGAGCCTAGACTTGAAACATTTCGAAACATTACTATGCCTTTAACATTCTGACTGGATTTAAGTCAGAGTTGTGAGCAGAGGCGGTTAATTCTTACATTTCCTTACCCTTCTTTCTTTCCTTTGGCTAATTCCTATATTTCCTTATCCTTCTTCCTTTCTGTAAAAATGCAAATTTATTGCCATAATAATGATAAAGTTAATGTAAATTGACTAAATTATCTGTTAGTTTTAACCATGTAGCCATGTAAGTCACAAACTTTTAGAAAATGCAGACATGATAAATCAAATCTGACATGATTTATGTACAGTTGCTTTTGTTGTGCGATGAAGAACCTTGGCTAATATATTCCAGACTAATTTCTCTTCATAATCAAATACCAATGCTTTTGTCTCACCAAAGTAGACAGTTTGAGGAGAGGGGCAGGGTGTGTCCTGAATCATGTCCCTCACCACTGGGTCATTCCTATGGAAAAATATTGCTGAAGATGTGTTGAGATGCTTCACATATTATCAGTTCGTTCCTAAGGTTCTTTCTTGCTCTGTCTTCTGGTTCCTAATGTGCTCTTCTAACAAGGTGTGCAATTTCTGCTAGTTGCATGACAAGGATCTTGTTTCTTATGGGTTTCTATAACATCAGTGGCTAGTGAGTGCTCACCTTGGGTGGCCAAAACTGTCAGGAGAAAATCTATGTGAATATCACCAGGCTGGGGGATTCTTGTACAGCTCTAGATGTGGGCGTCTGGACAAGGGAGCGCACAGCACCCATGTGCTTTGTGTTTTGGCTCAGCTCTCTTTTGGTAAGAATTGCAGTGAATTTCTGGCAACAGAGACAGGAACAGTACCTGTAAAAGATTCGGAATCTGGGGTTAGAATAAAAAGATATTAGTAGTCATATCAAAATCCTTCCTCATTACAAAAATAGGGTGTTTTTGCATTGTTTTTTATCGACTGATCTCAGAATACTTTACAAAAGATTTTAAACCGCATTTTCTTTAGTGTTTTGTCCAGTTTGGATTTAATGTTAGTGCTCAAAAATATGCTACAATTTCAGTATCCTTGGAAAGCCCCAACACAGAGAAAATCAAGGAGTATCTGCTTGTCATATAAAACTTAATGATGAAACCATCAGAGGATAAGGATCAAGGCACACTGCATGTGGTTTCTCTTTGACAATCTCTCTTGCCACATTAGTATCACTGGAAAACTAGCTTAAGCAAAAAGAAAAAAAAGGAATGAAAATAAAAAATCTTTGCAAAACGTTTTCAAAATAAAACATCCTTTCTGTGAACAAAAATCAGCACTTCGTTTCTGAAATTAATTTAAAAAATGAACTGTTAATTTTTTTAAATTACAAAATGGTAACCATTAATATTATTAGTATATATTCTGTGCCAAACAAAGTCATGCAGTCAAAATCATCTGGCACCTTTTCAGACAAAGTTGATTACAAACATATCTCAGTCTCTTGCCATTATGATGCGCAGTGGTATTTTGACTGGAGTTCCATTCAGCAGCCAGGCTGGCTTTTACAGCTGTGGATATGGGAGTAAATTTAACCAAAAGTGTAAAATGTTGACTGACTGTTTGGGTCAAACATGAAAAGCGAGTGTAGATTAGGAATATTCCAATTAATTATTTTTAAACAAGGGTAAATTGGAAGAAAGAATCAGTTTTGAAAGAAATTGAACTGTTTTTTTTACATATCAAAAATGTTGATAAGTTCTTTGCAACATTTTTGAAGTTTCATTAAGTTCAATTTCACTGTTAAAAGCTATTTTTGCATAATTTATACATAAACTTACTAAATCATTAAAAATTAAATTAAATGTATTTTCAAGATAAAATGTTTCTGCTTTTCTCATACTCTACCATTATCATTATATTATTATAAATAAAATTTAGATAAAATTTTCATTTTTGTCTAAAAAAAAAGCAGGCTGCTAATGAGACAAAACAAGATTTTACACACAGGTTTATTAATATGAATTTTGCCCTAGGCAAAATTCAGACACGATCTATTTGATTGGCAAAATTAAATTAGATTTAGAACTCATGAATTATGCCTTCCAAATCTATTAATTTTATTTTTTTTTTGCCATGCCACAACAGTGCCACAGCAAGCAGCCATGGTATCTAGAGATGGGCTGTATCAGTCATATTTCATATTTCAGTTTAAACCATCTTAAAGTATCAGAATTCAGGAAGTATAAAACTTATGAAAATATTAAAGCATGTAATGATATCAATAGAGCACAGTCAATTAAAATAACTACAGTATCACATCAAATGTAAATGTTTATGCTTGCATCAGAGTTCCTAGCTAAAATTTTGTGTTAGTACTGACAGATGTCTTTTCCTTTTAAGAGACATTCCAACCCTTCTGTTTCTTGAAAAGACATCAAACCAAGACAGGAGAAGCAAAAGTGCAGAAAAGAGTTTGTACCTACCTGGTTTCTGCTCAGTTTATCCTGTATAGAAGGTTCTTCCTGTTTCTTGATTGGAAACACGGGTTTGAAACTTACATCTCGGTGCAGTGGTTTTGCTCATTTTTCTTAAAAAACTCCTTCTCTCCTCTCTTTTGTTGCCTTCTGTTCTTATATATGTCCATATGTTTTAAAAGACAAAAGAAAAACCTTATATGTTGGTGGATATTGCACCAGTTGAGAGGATTATTTCCAGTCCATGTTTCAATTAGTGTGTAGGCAATTATATAGTTATGTACAGACTAATAAAGACTGTAAGTTTATGACGTACCTGAACTAACTACTCAGTGTCTATGCTGATTGCTTAGAAGCTTTTAGAAATCTAAATGTGTGGTTTTTGATATAAAGGTAGATATGCTGATTTATCTATCATCTGTGATGGAAGCAGCGGTGCTAAAAAAAAATCTATTTTAATTTCCGTGTTATATGAGTAGATCTTTAAGAGATGCTGTTAGTAAAGAAAGAATTTTAATTGTCCTTCAAAATTAGTTTGATGAGGACCAAATAATCTCACTAGGCTTTTGTCTTAACAGTCAGTCTAAGATTATTCAAGGCAATCAGAGATTTAATTCATCAGAAGTAGGGATCTGAATTAACATTCTTTTATCACTAAAATTAAAGTGTCTGTTTTCCAGTAGGGTTTCAGCTTGTTATCTTCTTTCCTTTTCACATAGCCTAGTAGAAGCAGGTGGTCTGGCATTAATAAAACCGCCCTGGGGAAAATTCTAAAGAATCACTCCTTCAAATATGCCTCATTTTGTCTGCTTTACATACTCATTCTCAAAGATATCCTTTTACACATTGAGATCAATACATTAGAGTGTCTAATTCTTATTACCTACACAAATCACTCTTTTCATTAACATCACGCTTACATTAGCAATTATTAGCATATTACCATAATTACATCATTATTATAATTTAAACATGCAGATAATTTATTGCCCAAAACCAATTCTATTAAGCAACTCAGATGTTGAAACTTGTTATAAATAGCATGCCTCTGTTCTCCTTTCTAGCCAATAAAGTTACTTTCCATTACAACCTACATGCTGAGCATCAGGACAACTTTCTCTAGTGCCATACCCCTTATTCAGTTTTCTCATATCAAACAGGGTGAAATTTTGTTCTACTAGGCAAACTTCTATTGTGCTAGAAGACTTCTGACCTCTTTCTTTCTGGAGCAGATGCATTCATCATACCAAACCTTATGAGGAAGATGGTGTTGCCACCTCAGCTGTGGTGGCTCACTTGAAGAAGAAAAGATCATATTAGGAAGAGGTATAATCAACCTGAACAAAAGAGAGAATTGTGACTAGCAAAGGAGACTTCCACTCTGTAGGAAAACTAGAAATGAGATCTTCAAATTCAGCATTATCATAGTCCCTGGAAAGAATATTAAGCCAATTTCTCATTGAGTTCAGTTCCAAAAGCATGAAGGAGAAAGCATTCATCAGGAATAATTAAAATGGATTTAAAATGGATTCAAAAATGGATTCATGCTTGTCCAATATGAATGGCTAAAATGAAATTACTAGCTACATGTCCAGGTAAGAGTGGTGTAAAATACATTTGCTGAGGGATGTGTATATAATTGAATTTATTAAAGCTTTGAACATCTCCATCCCCTCATTTGGAAGTTGAGGAAGTGGTAAGTAGATGGAAGATTTTCTGGTCAGCTGTATTCAAAAGAGAAAGCACATGCATTTCTAATCTGGCTTTCAACCTCTGAGGAAAGTTTCAATTAACAACTCCAGGGACAAAAACTTGACAGAAACCTTAAGAAGTTCATCAAGCAGCAGTGCCAAGTTCGGCACCTGGAGTGTAATAATTCTGTGGTATAGGATAGACTACTGGCAGGGAACATCCATCATTAAGGGCTTCTGGGGATCATATAGATTCGTGCCAGTTTGGGCCAGGATAGGGTCAATTTTCTTCACAGTAACAAGTATGGGGTTATATTTTGGAATTGTGCTGGAAACAGACTTGATAACACAGGGATGGTTTAGTCACTGCTGAGCAGAGCTTACACAGAGCCAAGGCCTTTTCTGTTCTCACCCCACCCCACCAGAGAGGAGAGTGGGATGCACAAGGAGCTGGGACAGCTGACCCCAGCTGATCACAGGAATATTCGTACCATGCAGCATCATTATCAGAATATAAAGCTGGGGGAAGAAGAAAAAAGCACAGGACCTCTCAAATGATGATGTCTCTCATCCCATGTCACTGTCGCATGAGATGAAACTGTCCTGGATATGGCTGTACACCTGTCTGCTGATAGCAAGTTGTGCATTAACTGCTTGTTATGATTTGCTTGTGTGCACAGCTTTTGCTTAACCTATTAAACTGTCTGTATCTCAGCCCATGAGCTTTCTCACTTTTACCTTGCTAATTGTGTTTCCTGTCCCAACAGTGGGGGAGAGTGAGTTAGTAGAGTGTATGGTGCTTAGCTGGGGTTAAACCACAAAAAACCCAGCTCTACAGTGAAATTCCATTGCAAATATCAATATAGTTCTAATATATTTGGCTATATTAGAAGAAATATGCTGCCATATGGAGAGAATTTATGATTCACCAGTTGCTGACACTGCTCAGGTCAAAACTGATCTACTGCAGCCAGTATTAGTCCTCTTTTTCAACACAAATGTGGAAATCCTGTTGGTGCACAAACAGAGAGTAGAAATGACAGAAACTCTGCACAAGGGAGAAATAAAAAGAGGCTCAAGAAACTGAGCCTCATTAATCTGGTATAGAGGTGATGAAGAGGTGACCCAAGAGATGTCTGAAATAAATCTTTTTAACTGACACTTGAACAACAGTTATAAAAAAGATAAAATCAAATTATTTTTCTTAGTAGCAAACAATAGAAAACTGGACAAAGGTCACAAAATCTGACTTGTTGGTTTATGTTGAGCATTCTGAAAAGCAAAATCAGTACAGGAGCAGGGCAACACTCTGCCAGATTATGCAGAGAACTGAAAGTATACTAAATGTTGACAATCCCTATAACAGAAATTTTTACAAGACAGAGATAAAATTATTGTTTTACTGATTATCACATCATCACATATGTGTTTTACTCTTACTAGTAAAGAGATTGATGACCATTAGATAGTGAGATGATATTCTAAACTCCTAGGTAAATTTCTGCAATTAAACTTTGCTGTAGAGAATTGAAAAGAACATTTATACTTTCAACAGGGAAATACAAAATTCTATCCAAAAATTCAATGTTTTAGAAAGCAAACATTCCTTCAGTGCAAGATACTTAGCTATATATAATTTGGTTTGGTGCATTCAACTTTGGTTTTTTGTAAAATGTCAGATTATTGGAATGAGAAAGGAAAAATGTTCACAGCTTAAAGTTAAACAAAGAAAATAAAATTTAAAAATCCCAAACATTTAGACAAGGATTTTTTTCATGCCTTTTTGATTTGCATTCAGTTGTTTGATTGTCTGTTTTCAGTAGTAAGTGTATAATTTTTTGTCACTGATAACTGGAATGTAAACACAGGCTAGTCCCTTCATTTGTCAATTATGCTTTCAATTAGTTGTATAGGAAGTCTTATTTTGTATTAAAAAAGTCACAGAAAAATGAGAAACACATGCTCTGAATTAATGACAGTCCAGTCCTCGGATATTTTCAATTCAAATGTTTGTCAAGGTCATAAATCAGCTACATAAGATTGTGGCCTAATGAAGCAGGTTGCCAATGTGCTTTATTTTTTACCTCATCTGTGCAAAGCAAATACTGCCCACTACATCTGTACTAGATTGGAAATATTAGCAGCACACTCTACGATATCTGAGAAAAGTTCTCTTATGTCTTTTAGGCTCCATTGTTCACCTTTAGGCTCCATTGTTTAATTGTTCACCTATAATGGAAAAGATAATTTGGCATCACAGTCTTTAGGATATATACTTCCAACTAGAATATCCCACTGGGATCAAGAAATAATATAACAGCTTTTAATTAGGATATTTTGCATGAAATGTTTTGCATAGTTAGCTGATATAAATAAACCTTTATTGCATAAACTATGGAAATCAGAGTATTAATTCAACAAATGCATTAAAAATAGTATTTTGAAGGACACATTTGGAAAAGCAAAATAAGCATATAAAGACCTCAAAAGAAATATGTCTTCTTTTTCTTCCTTAAAAAAAAAGAAAAAAAATCTGAAATTGTTCTATTTTGCATCTCCAATATAGTCTGTAGCTGGATATCCCAAATCCAGCTCATTATGACAATTAATATAATGAAGCTGTGACTCTGTCTTCTATGTCAGAGATTAAACCATAGGACAGAATAATTAAAAATAGATAATACAGCGATGGTATTTCTGAAGTTGAATGATGAGAAGAGAATAAAAAAGAAAAATAAACCCCAAGAAAGACAGGTGATACAAATTTCTCCCCACCGACTAATGCCCAACCAGTCTCCAAGCAGTGTCTCCCTGCCACCTCTCATATCATTTTATTGCTAACCATGTTGACCTGTGGTATGCAATATCCCTTGAGCCCCTACAGCTGTCCTGGCTGTATCTCATCCCCACTCCTTGTGCTCCCCCAGCCTCCTCAATGGTGGCATGGGGTGAGGAGCAGAAAAGACCCTGATGCTGTGCAAGCCCTGCTCAGCAGCCACTAAAACATCCCTGAATTTGCAACAGTCTCCAGCACAGATCCAAAATTTAGCCCCACATTAGTGACTGTGAAGAAAATGAACTCTATCCCAGACAGAACCAGCATGTGGATATTTTCACATTCATATCCTGCATCCATTATTTCTTTTCCAGTACAAGGAACCCTGGGTAATAGCAGTATGCAGGAAGCAATATTCTACAATGGGCTTGAGTTTGGATATCTAGGGACCAGGAACTGCAAGTATTGTTCATCATATACTTGCAGAGCAAGTAGTAAGTTACTGAAAATCTCTTTTTCAATGGTCAAGAACTCTCTTTTATTATCTTCAAACTGTCTCTGTATGTGTAAATTGTCTATTCATAGTCACATTTCCATTTGTATTTGAGATTACTTGCTGCCTTTTCATGAGATAAGTACACTTATTCAATAAAAACTCCCTTTCATATGCAGCATGACCAGTAAAAGAAATTTGCTTTGTTGTACAAATTCCATTCTCACTTTCACGTTTACATTGATGTGGAAACATTTCAGCTAAATCAGTGTTTCAACTACTACATTATAACACTGTGACATATTGTTATTTAGTTTTTTATATCCTTGCAAATCAAATCTTCAGAACATCCTAAAGGCATAAGAAAGGGCATTCCAGATTGGGCCTGTGTTTCAGTGTTTTTGTCTCCAAGGTTTGTGTGTGTAATGCCAGATGCAGAAAATATGAACACCCACACATACATATATATATATATGTACATACACACACATATACTTCCAGGATATTTTTATTCTGTCGTTTCTGTTCCCTCAAAACTTTCACTGGGAACGGTTTGCATACATATATAGAATCACAGAGCCATTAAGATTGGAAAAGACCTTTAAGGTCATGGAGTTCAGCACTGCCAAATCCGCTACTAAGCCATATTCTGTAGAGCCTGTCTTTTCAATACCTCCAGGGATGGGCACTCCACATCTTCAGTTTTGGGCTTTTCACTATAAGAAAAACACTGAGGGTCTGGAGCATCTTCAGAAAAAGAGCATCAAAGCTGGTGAAGGGTCTGGACCACAAGTCTTATGAGGAACAGCTGAGGGAGCTGGGGTGTTTAGTCTGGAGAAAAGGAGGTTCTGGACACACTTCCTCTCTCTGTTGTCAGCCAGCTCCAGTCATAAAACTATATTTACTATGTCATGTTTTAGTTCCATGTTTAACTGTATTCCAGCAGATGATATCTACACACCCAGAAATTCTGAAGTGCTATTTGTTAGAAGTGTGCAGCGGAAAGATGATTAGATATCAAAAAAAAAAGAATTGGGGAATAGAAGCTTAGTCCACCTAATTCTACAACATATTTCTATAATAAAGAAATTGTTATTTTAAGAGGGTTGGTCTGCAGACAGAAAACTCTTTTCTTGTGAAAAGGTCGTTGCATTTGATATATTTGAGTGGTGACATGAAGAAGCTCAGAGTATCAATGTAGCTCCCACAGTAAATTTCTTGTCTCTGTAGGATGGGGATAAAATTTTGTGTCTTTGATTAGTAGAAATGAAAAATCAGACAAAGCATACACTAGTTTGCCAGAAAATCTAAGAAATATAATTTTCTTTTTATATAGTTATCTGAAATGTATCTAATGTAAATATTACAGTTGAATTTTAGACATACATAACCATTTGGGAACATGCTATGAGAGAAAATTACCCATTTAATAGAGATGTCATGTATCTATACTCAGTTTTTCTGTATCTCATCTACATATTAGATGTTTGTAAATGTAACAAATATCTATAATTCTAGACAGCTGTTGTCAGTTATAACCCACAAAAATTTTATAACATCTGTGGATCTGTTTCATTTATTTAGAATTATGAATCCATAACTTAGATTTTGAGCTACTTTTTTTTTTTAATTCCTGTGTAGGTTAGGAACAACTACATCAAAGTAAAATGTCTTAATTCACACCTGGTTTAAATTATTGCAGTGAATCTCCACCTATTTAACAAAGATACATATATGGTAGAGTTGAATCCCTGTTACACAGGCGTGCTGGCAAGCTTCCATGAAAGGTAATCATTATAACGAAGCTATTATCATGGACTATAGTGCTAATGCTGTGACATTTCACAGTGTCTGATTTGTTAGGCTGAGATATTTTCTCTCAGGATCCATATTTCTTGGCCAGCTGAGGAAGATATTACTAGTTTATGTGCCTTTATTTTTAAGAAGCAACTGCCAAAGCCCAAATGAATAGTGATGGTGTGGTTGGAACTTCTCTGTTGTAGGATGTGAAGGTTTAAAATGAGTTTATAGAATGTCAAGTAATATTATCCACTACATGGGGATGTGACCTGATGGGCAGAAATCACATCTTCAAAGCATCATCCTGATACTCTAGAGACTGAGAACCACAGCCCTACTCTATGTTTGTAGTGATACAAAAATAGCTTCCACTCTGAATACAAAAAGACTACAGCTTGAAAGGTCAGGAAATTTGTAATAATTCTTAAATAGATCTCAAGCATGAAGTGCAATGCTTTTCAATTCCTTTTGTTTGTTCTATTACACTAAACATAACTATTTTGCTGGGTTAGTAAGAGGGGCATTATTTCAATAATGACTTGAGGCTGTTTTTGCAAAGACAGCAGCAGCATCAAACTTCTATTTAAAGCCTCTGAGCTCAAAATTAAGGCATCTGAGTTCAGACAACATTCAGGTGGTGTCTGGGGGGTAAAACTGAAGGAGTGGCGTAAGGCATTGCTGTCACCCAGCTCCTGTCCTACATTCATCTGGTGGCTTTATTTTAGCAGCACATTTTTTATCTGTACATTCATAAATGTAGTTCTATTCACACCAGTGCCTAACCTTGGAGGCACTTCAAGCATGTAAAGGACTGCTGTCAACAGTGACATTTTCCAGGAAAGTGAAATTTGGCATCTGAGCAGGTCTGGCTTCTTCTTCAGTTGTCCCTCTGGGGTCCATGATGTGGCTGTGAATCTGTCAATGTTATTCATTCCACACTTCTTGTAGCAAGCCTTACTCACACCATACGTGACACTTGTACCACTGTTGTTTCCTGCTTAGAGACTTTATCCTAGGAATAAGAGAACCAGCTCCATTCCATCCTTTCTTTGAAGGAATTATAGGTAACCTCCATTCTGATATGACTTTTGTCACTTTTCTTTGAGGTTTCCCTGCTTAGAACAAAATAGAACTGTCAAATAACTGCTTTTTAAACAGCTTGAATTAAGAAGGATTTAGGTCAGCATGCTGTATTTTATCAGGGTTGGTTTTTTTAATTAGTTTTTAATTCTGCACAGTAAATGCCACTAAAAAATCTGCGAAGGCCTGAAAACCCTCTCTCTCTGCCTTCACCACCCAATGCCCCTCTGAGATCAACAGCACTGAGTCATGCCAGAAGTTCACCTTCAGTGGTGTTCAGCAGCAGATGTTCAGGGAATGAATATTAAGAGCAGGATACGCACAGAATGGTAATTTCCTTGTTTCTGTTCTTGCAGCTTCTGGCTCTCTCTGGTTCATGGACATCCTGAACTAAAGCCAGAGGCTGTAATCAGACCCCCATGTTTAGCAGTCCTTGGTGGAGTCCTCCTCCATTACCTTGCCTAATCAACTTTTGAAGCCACTTATACTCTTGGCAACCAAAACATGCTGTAGCCACAGGTTCAACAATCCATTTAAGTATTGAATGACAAAGGTATTTCCTTTGAGTATTTGAGAAAATTTTCTTTTACAAATTCATTTGATGTTCTCTCATTTCCATGTCATCAAAACCAAAATACAATTACCCATTCCATACTACTTATGTTTTAACAGATCTCTGTTATATCTCAGTCATCTCTTGTCTGAATTGAAGTGTCTCAATCGGTTTAATATTTTTGTAGACACTTTGCTTTACATGTCTTTCAGCCTATCAGTGACGCTATGTTTCTTTTCATATGAGATAACTGGAGCGCCATGAGGTTTTCAAAATGTGAGTGCACCAGTGATTTGCATAAATTTATAGAATTATAAAGTTTTCATTTCTTTTTCAATTCTGCTCACTGTCCCTCAGTCAGCTCTTCTTGACATTGTCTTTTGAATCACAGTTAAGTATTAGACCTTCAGAAAATTATTAACAATAATTTTAGTTTCTGTGATTTTTTTTTAATCTGGAAAGTTTATATGGACTTCAGTGCAGGCAAAATTTAATGTCTAATTAAATGAATACATTTCAATGGGACATATGAAATAAATTATTATAAAATGTTCACATGAACTAAACTGAATTTGATGCATTGTATCTGTTTCATTTGTTTGCGACTCAGGTGGAATCATGCCACTCCTCAGAAGATACTTTTTTGCAAGACTCTGGAGCAGAAGCTAAGACAAATATACCCACCTGGAACCTAGGAGAAATGTGTTGATGGCTGGAAGTAGACATTCTAGAGAATCTGGAGCCAACTCACTTGTGTAATAGAATTTTCAATGGAACCTTTACAGGCTGCAGCATCAGGGAGATTCATCTTCGGAGATTTTCTCTGGGGAAAAAAAACATCCCTAACAACGTCACCTGTAGCACTCCATGCCATGGCACCCAGAGGGGACACTGAGTTATTTCTGATTTGTGGAGCAAGAATACTGCTCTCTAAAATGCTAACACTGTTTCCTGCATTCTTGATATACCTTTGGAGGACACATTTCTGGCCTAGTCATAACATCTGCAAATGTCATAAACCAGAGCAGGAATTCTACTGAGGACATTAACAACTTCATGGAGGCTTTGTGGAAAGATTTATGCCACTGTGTATTTTTCTTGCCTTTAAATTTATCCTACTTCTGCCTTTGTCTCTCACTCCCACGTTTCACATGCAATATTGGAAATATGCCAGTTCTGTGAGGGTTTGTTTTCCTCTTCCTGACTGACACATATACTCAGTTTGAAGAGCAAACAGCACAGAAGGTAATTTTGGGATCAATATAAATAAAACTGACACTTTTCTGATGGCAAGTGCTTTGTTATTGCTCTGGGTAGAAGCAGTAGTGGACAAGCTTGGAACATGGTGTGGCATTTGATGAATCACATCTGTGTTGATGTTTTCTTTGTCTTATGTATTGCATTGCTAAGATTAAGATATAGATGCTCTATATAATATGTTGCTCTTTGTATATGGATGCAAAAGCATGACATAGTAAATCCATTTATAGTTCTCTTCTGACTTTTAGGCTACATGGTCTCTTCCACTAATTCATCAACTTCAGACTTATTCTACTATTACAAAACAATGAAAAGTCACCATCCTCAAGGAGAAGGCAGCAGTCTAATACCTCATTTTCTTCTCAGATGTAGAATCCTCTGCTTTATAAAGCACACAAGGTTTATGATGGAAAAGGCAGAGCAGAATATTAATTAATTTGTCCTGGTATAAAAATGTCATGCTTTTTAAGTAATGTAAAATTGCTGAGAAGACCTAGTTTTAGGCAGACAACACTGAATATTATGGAGAGTTTTTTTTATGTTTTAAAGATGAAGGTAGATTGAGGACATTCTGTTTATCCTTGAAGCTGGCTGTCCAAGATCCAAATTCAGTCTGAAACTCAAATCTGTGTGGCTGCCAAGCTGAAGCCAGTGAACCCCATCTCTCAGCGGGACTGTGCTCTGTGTCATACTGCATGTGGATATAGGTTCCTGGTTTTCTGCTAACAGGGTGGATAGCAAGCCCGTGACCATGTCCATGTGAAACATTCTCCATGCATTCTAAATGGATTGAGTACCAAAGAAAAACATAGAATGGTAGAGAGAGCAAGTTAAATAAAGGCTTAGTTAGTGGAAATGAGAACTACATTATGATAAAGGAAAAAGGTCTTATTACAAAATGTGGATTTTCAAGATCTTGAGAAGAAGGGGAAAACTACTTTTTGCAGCTGTACTTCTGCTCGTGATATAGAAAATCTGCATTTCCAATATTCAGCTGGGGACTGAGGAAGATGCTAGAGTCAAAAGCAGAAATACTGTATTATTCTTACCAAGAAATGTTAAATGTGTTTGCTTTAGTTCACTTATTGGCACCTAACTTCAAGGCAATTCACAGGGTATTGGTCACTTTAATGTTGCAGAGCTGCTATGGAACTTTTCCTCCAAAAAAAGCATACTAGAAACACCAGGTTCCCCTAGGAGGCTGCTAAGATCATTCAGACCCCAGACAGCAAGAAGGAATTAGCAGTTTTATGAAGATTCTCTTGAGCAGGCTATAACAGTTTCATTGACATTTATAGCCAATTATTATTAGCTATAAAGGGTATCTAAAATGTCTTCTTCTACTGCTTAGTAGTATGCACATCTCTACCCAGAGATTCTTCCTATGTTGTGCTCAAGTTAAAAAAAAAAAAAAAAAAGATGATGAGGCACCTTTGCTGGACAACTGTAAAAGCACCACTATACATTGAATTCTTTCTCTGTGCCTAGTAGACCTTGACAGGACCTAAAATTTCCTAGGCCTCATTGTCTCCTCAGAGAGTAAACAATTTCTGGCATAAGTAGAATCCTAATTTTCCTATACACTAGTTGTATGAGAGCTATACGAAAAACCATGAAGTTGAGGGAATCAAACAGGACTAAGATATGCAATGATGGATGTGTGGCGCTGCCAAAAACAGCTAGAGAAGAAGACAACAACTCAAGCAGAAGCATAAATTCTGCCCAGACAGGAAAAAGTTCACTGGCTAATGGTTTAATTTGGTAAAAGTTAAGTAGAAGACAAAAGCAGAATAAGCAGTTACACAAACATGTGCACATTTATTCACAGCCACATTATGTACCTGCAGAGTTCAACAGGCTAATAAATAGCACAATGAGTGCATTCATTGTGAATCACTGATGGAATTTACTTGTTGTTTTAGTCATGTGAATTACTAGCAGATACATCAAGGCTTCCATGATTTTTTTTGTTATTCAAATAATTCACTGAATGTCTAGAACAAATAGTATTTTACTGTACAGGTTTTCATATTTATGAATATTCATGTATCATTTGCTGTTTTCTAGTTTATTTGGAATTTCAAATTTCATCTGCTTTTTTCACATGTCAATATATCCCTACACCCTGTCTAATATTGGCAATACTTACAGTTGGATTTCTGGGGCAAATATTTATGTTATTATTATACTCTGTGCAGTATTATTCTGAAAGAACATACTTAAAATTCTCTGGATACTGTTGTCAGAATATATATTTGAATAATTTTCTCTTTTCCTCGTTCATTTACAGAAAATAGAAGTGCTCCAAGTAAAACTGGATGGAAACTTTCCCACAATATCTCTCTTCAGCAGTCTTATTCAAAGGCTATCAGCACATGCAGTGCATTATGGATGGATTGTTTTAGGACTTTTATAACATATTTTATTTATTTAATTTTATTACATTAACATGTAGTTAAGAAACCAAAATGAATGATCAAGCTTCAATATAAACTACATTACTTCCCCTCAAAAATGCTTTCTTTGAGCTTTTTCCATGTACCATTTCATACTCTAAATTAGTATTTTTATCTATTCACCCTACTCAATTCATCCAGTCCTTAAGAACTTTGGGATCCATTCTTAAATTTTTGTCTCTTAAAATTGCTGGTAGTTACCATTAATTCAACATTGGTAACTGTGCTCTGACCTTAGACTTTACTGATATGGGCAGAATAAAAACAATAGACAGAAACTCTTATATTTAAGTTTTCACCACACACTCAGATCAGGGAAGAAGAGTTCTCAAAGGCATATATATTACTATAGGTAGGGAAAAGTAGATACAATTAATCTGCTATTAATCGACACGTTGTTGACGTTTTATCAGAGGATAAAATTACATAAAATACCATTTGGGAAGGCATGTCTCAGGCACTGTTGCCTAACAAACCTTGGGGAATGTCATGGGGTTTCATGTTTGACTTTTCTATATCAAACATTTGCCTAACCCCTTTTACTTCTTTTGCAGTATTGCAGTATTATAAGTAAGAAAAATTAGGGAAACCAAGTGCTAGAATTCAGGAAGAGGAATTTATTTTTGCAGAAGTGTGATGGCCTCTTTACAAATCTTCAAGGAAAGCTTAATGCAAGTATCACAAAAGAAAAGTTGTATTTCAGAGAAGCTTCTGTCCTGGCTTTTGGTCTTATGCATTGAAGAAAGATATGTTAATGAAAGGAAGATGAAATTCAAATTCAACCCAAATGTAACACTTAATTCTCCAGATGGATTCCCACGTCTAGATCTATTCTTTTAAGGCTTTCTGTCAGCAAGAACAAAACAGTTATTATGTAACATATAATACATAACACAAAGAATAATATAAAATTAGTTCTACCTCCATCAGGAAGAAAGTCCACCTTGGTCAAAAGCCTGTCTCACACATATCTCTCCATATTTTAAAAAGCTATACATAATATTATGGATCACATATTATCAGGTGTCAGCACAGCACTTATCCCCTGACAGGTACAGAAGTCTTGCAAATGGTTAGGGTTGGGTCTTGTGACTGGAATAGTTTTTGGTCAAGAGGGTGCAAGGGTCCCAAATCCCAAATGAGAACCACCCCTCTTCAGATATCATCTGTCTTCATATCAAAATGTATTTAAGAGAAATTTTTGCAATTTATCCCAAAAACAATCACACTGATAGTCTTGTTGAGGGGTGTTTGCATCTCTTGTGACAGTGCCATGCTCAGCTGAAGCACCAGCTCACAAAATACAAAGATAGGTAATAGATTTTTTGCATCCCATAAATATTATTATTGTTGTACATGTTGTTTTATTTTTAGATTTGTTTTTTCATAGACCTTTTCCTCTCATAGTCTTTTCTACATTTATCTTCCTCTCATTTAGGCCACTTATCTTTACAGAAACAGTTTTTTACATTGGGTTTTTTTCCATTTATTCTGTAGAACTATTCTTGGTGTAAACATTTTTTATTTTTTAACTGACACTGGTTTTTTTAATAAATGTCTTTTGCATTTATGACTTCATTAATAGCAGTTCTGTTTCACATACTCCCACTTTTGAGCAGATGACAGCTTATCACGACAGTAAACCTTCTTGTCCCTTTTTTTTGATACCAATAACAAGTTAATGTTAGCCTTATGCTTTTCTTTTTTTATTGCCTTGTTCTTTTCAGCTGCCTTCCTCCCTCACATCATAGTTTATATTTTGGTACATTATTTATATTTTCTAAGACAGTAGCCCTTAAAACTGAGTAAGAGAAAAGATAAAAAATTAGGCCCAAAAGTTCCAGGTGTGTATTGTGAGAAAAAGTGTTTAAAAAGTATATGTATAGGTATAAGTAATAAAATTAAAAGAAAAAGTTTTTTGTCTATATTGGCTATTTTAAGACAGCTAACTACAAAGCCAAACCTGTGTAAACAGAATATATAAATAACAAACATTTTCAATTGTGTTTAAGAAAAAAATGGCTCTGAAAGGGATTGATTTTTTTGTGGATAACTAGTTGTATCTCAGCTGCTGTGTTATACCATAGCTAAGCGAAAAAATGCCTATGGGCAGAATGATGTGACCTCCTGATGTTTCAGTCCAAATTTTGGACAAATTTCAGAAAATAGTGTGGAGAAAATGAATTTTTAAATTGATTTACTTACACATTTATTTATTTTTAAAAATAAATTCTCCTGGAAAGAAATCATGTTCATCTGGAAAAGACTCTCAATAGCAGATTTAGACTTGTTTAGCCTTTCAAGAGTTTCAGAATTTAAATGCAAGCATTATTGTATATTAATAATTATATCTTCCAATTTGTGTTGGTTTTCAAAAAAAACCCCAAGTTCTGAGTGGTTGCAACCAAAAGGAAATTAGACTCCTCAATAAACAAATAATTGCTCAGAAATTTTATTTTGGTCTTTAAACAGACATAAAATCCAAGAACATCTCCAATAACAGACCATTAACTAATTAAAAAAAAACAAAAAAAAGAAAAAAAAAAGAGGGATAATGATATCCACTAGATGGGCATTGTAACTAGGCAAATTAAATCCAGGAAATAGCCTTCCTTTCCTCTTTTTCCTCTTTCCTTCTCTCCTTACCTCAATTAAACATCAGAATAGCCAATTTCAAAAAAATCAGAGATGCAGGAAGGTGCTCTGTGGTCTCCCCAGAACCTTGTTTTCTTCAGGTTAAACAACCCCAGCTCTCTTGGCTTGTCTTCATTGGAGAGCTGCTCCAGCCCTCTGATTGTCTTTGCGGCCCTGCCTTTATCTCGCTCCACCAGGGCTTTGTCCTTCTTGGGTCGGGGACCCCAGAGCTGGTCCCAGAACTCCAGGTGGGGTCTCAACAGATCAGAGCAGAGGGGCAGAATCCCCTCCCTGGCCCTGCTGCCCACGCTGCTTTGGATGCAGCCCAGGACACGTGTGGCTTTCTGGGCTGGGAGTGCCCATGGCTTGGTCATGTCCAGCCTCTCATCAACATGTTTTTAGTTACTTACAGTGTAATTGCCTGGAAGAAACATAAATAGAAAAAAAAATTAGATATAAAGCCAGAATGATATGCCATGGAGAGAGAGGCCAGAGATGCACAAGGATAGGAGGGAACCTGAGTGATAAGACAACCACCTGAGTGATGAGGTTCAGAGAGGGCCCTCTTGCTTTCAAAGCTCCTGATGGAGCTTGCATGTGGCTAGATCCAATCACTATCTCAGACTTGAAGAACACTTTACACCTAACAGAATCAGGTATATGGATTTAATTAGTACTAATTCAGCATTCTACCAGTTAGTTATCAAGGATCTACTGTGATTAAGAGATCTGCCTGTCCTGGGTAAAGAAGGATTTCCTAGTAAGCATTTTCAAGTAAGGAATCTCAAAACTTGAGAGGCATCTGTGCTCAAGGGAAGAGTCACTTGGTATGCAGTCCAGATGCAATTTAGAGAGAACACAAATTAGACTCATTCAAAGAAGACTGTCATTAGTAGAAGGTCTTCCTGCCTTGAGAAGCAAGTTTGAGAGGTGTCCCACCTCAAGAGGAGATGGTTACCAAATCAGCCACATTGCCCCTGGTAGGAAGGGCCCAAAGAAGGCTCACTTTGTCATATTTATCTGCAGGATGGTTCCTCTCCACAGGGGAACTCCTGGGCAGGTGCAGGCAGAGCGACTCCTTAGCGGATCCTGGAGGAGCGACCCCTCCCAGCCCACTGTGCACACAGTCCCAGATGACCAATCTTCTGCGTGACCAGGGTGAGGAAGGAGGGTTCGAGACACTGGCGTAAATCCAGCTGGGTTTATTTGAGGGAAGTCTGAGGGTCCAAGAAGGGAGGGAAGGGAAGCAGGGACACCACCGTGGCAGAAGGGAGCCAGTGCTAGAGCAAGCCCCAAACAGGGGTGGGACCAGGGTTTATAAAAGGGAGAAGGTAGGCAGCGTCGGGATACAAATCAACCAGTAAGGAGAGGGCTCAGAGGAGGAGTTGAGGTGGGGTGATATGAGGTACACTGATGAAAATGTGGGGAGAGGATGGTCCTGTTACAAGGTCTAATGGGGGAGCGAGGAAAAGGGAACATTCTAGAAAAGAGGGAGTGAGCTACAGGTGATTGATGCTCATACAGCAGAGTCCTCCCAGGGCATCTCTGCCCCTTTCTCCCTGTACTCTCCTCCCACATTTATGGAATAAAGTTGTTGGCTCACAGTCAAATTGCATACACTGGGAAGGTGTGCATGATACTCCTGGTACCCACAACTTTCTGTGTTTCTTGATAAATAAATCTTGAAAAAGTACATGGCTGGCGTTCCCAGCCCACATGCATCAATGCCCACTGGGTCACACTTCTCCTTTGGATGTTTCCTGGAGCAGTGTGACCCAGTGGGCATTGATGCATGTTTTCCCTTGCCCAGCTATGACTCAGACCTATACTGACTTTGAAGCCTGCACCACAGAACTGCTGGCTGGGTTAGGGGACTGCATCCACTGTAAAACTTCACAAAATCATTAATTTCTCAGTCCTTTTTATATTGAAAGTAATGGAAATTTTATACTAATGACAATCTGTTCTGATTAATCATATCTAAGTTTTTATGACACATAACATAAAAGCTTGTCTCATCATATTTTGCAGCTTTGTCTCCTAAATATACTTTTGTTCTGCCTTTGCAGAATCTTACTGGCAGATGCTTTTTTTTTTTTTCCCAGAAAAACCCTGCAAAATCCCAGAAAATCTCACCACAACTGTCAAGTGGTACTCCAGCTGTCATTAACATAACTGCATATGGCAGAACATTGTGTAGGTGGTAATGGGACTGTGACACATATAAGTGCCCCTTTTCTAGAATGGGCAATATCTACACCAGTGAGTAGTGTAGAGCAGACAGAACAGTTCCGAAGTTCTCTGAGGAGACAGTACTGATTCGATTTTATTTCAGACTAGCTCCTCTCTAGCACAGTGCACTAAGTGCCTGGTATTTGTTTGATGTAGATGTAATTCCAGAGTGATTCTTCTAGGTTAGTCTTATTATAAATAAGTCTAGTTTGTTAGCTCAAAGATTACTTGAAGATATAAATTTTAACATTATAAATTAATATCATCAGGAGATTTCTTTCAAAACTACTATACTGCTCTGACCTAAAATTCTGACATGCACTCTGCAACATACCTTTTTTTTATTCCTCCTACCCTTTTAGCAAAAGATTGGGAGTTCAGAGATCTGTTTTAAAGACTTAACTTCAGACTTCTTTCCTTTAAGAAACAAGCAAGCAATGCAATCCTCTGAAGCAACTTCAACCTGTTAGGATTTCAAAATTAGACCTGAAAAGAACACACCTTTCTGCTCTTCTGAGATATTAACACTGGCAGTGTTCAAGATGGTAGTAAGAGAACTGCTTTTGTTCACTTGCTGCTGCAGAATACAACAGTGAAAGAGGCAGATTAGTTGCATGCTCTGCACTTTCACTAGCTCTTCCAGAAGCTGGTAGACATTTCCCTGTGAAATGTTAGTTAGAGATTCTTTAATTATGTCTATTTTTGTTTCATATAAAAATTATTTTAATAGGCAGTATTAAAAGCTGGGAGTGTTCAGTACAGAGCTGTCTCTTGGTGCAGATCAAAACCATAGATTACCACAAGGTAATCCTTTTAGCCATCAAAAACAATTCCACGTATATCAAGGTAAACAATGATAAAAAAATAAATAAAAAAGAAGTGTGAACCAAAAGCACCTCAAACTCCAAAACAGATAGATTTGGGGTATTTCAATTCCTTACAGACTGTGAGATATTTTCAAATTTTCCTCAGAGACACTTTCACCTTTTCATTTATAGTTGCCTTGATTCCAAATTTGACTGGAATTTTACCTCCTTTCTAAAAAAACTCTTCTGGCTTTTTACCCTTTGGTCCTATCTTTAGTAAAGGGTTGTCTGAAGCCATTGTGGTGCCTACCGCCAGAAGTATTTCTCATTTATTTCAGAGCAGAACTGTACTATATATATGGTATGTGCACTATATGATTCATGTAACTTGCACCCATCTCCATTGTCCTGTTTTTTCCAGGTGTCCCTCAGGTGTAAGCATGCATATTTCATAGCATAGAGGCAGTCAGTGCCTGAAACATGGTTATGTTCAACAGTGTCGCAGAGTGAACAACTGCTCCCTGTGCTGTGTGATGGTGTCATGACAAGCGTAGAGATGGTGACATGATAGGATGGGACTGGAGTGTAAGGTCCTTATGTGACTATATTTAGGCTCACGCTTGGAAATATGGTGCTTGAAAAATAACTGCACAAAATGTTACCAGCAGGAGAACAAAAACTCCATAACCCTATATAAATCCCTGTAACACAAGGCTCCTGGTTAATTCCTCCAGTACTCCCTTCTTCCTCCCACTGTGAATTGAAAAACAAGGAGAGGGGAGAGTGATGCTTTCTGATAAGGCTAGTTACAAAATCAAAACATTTCAGAAGAACTGAGGGACCTCTGGAAATTGTCTAGTCCAGCCTGTGCTGATGTGGGTCACAGAGTATGGGATGTTTAAGTCTATAACCAGCTGGATTTTGAACTTTTAGATGGGGACTCCACAACCTACCTGCTGCAGTGTTTGACCATCCATCCTCATAGTAATTTTTCCTTTCCTTTAAGTAGAATTTCTAGTTCTAGAATTTCAGTTTATGTTCAAGTCATTATCTAGGTTCTATTTATTACATTGATCAGCTTAACAGTGACTGAAATAAGAGCTTAGATATTCATTGCACACCAAGACACCTACATATGAACACCTAAATGCGAATTCTAATCTTGAACTGATTACTATTTCATATATCTGTTATTTAAGATCTGTAAAGCTTAGGGGCATGAAACTTTAACAGCTTGAGAAAATCAAACAAGTAGGTAAACAAAAGTATGGCACAGTGCACAGGAGAGCATATTAGCAATGGTTACTTAGCAATGTTACTTGTCAACTGCTTAAGTAGCAAACCCATATTAAGACTTAATTGGAACTTTAACTGGAAGACTGTCATGTTACTGCTGGTTATTCACTAAAGCAAATGAAATGGGTTTATTGCCAAAATTATGAATGTAAGGTAGTTTCTCAGAACCCACTCTGAGAGATTTCCAGATGGTGTATTTCTTCAGGTAGTAAAAGAAACCATATGTTTTCTGTCTAAACTGCTTTCTGCTTTAAACAAAAGAAAATAATAAAAGAATATAGCATAATTAAAGGGAGAGGTCTTCACTTTCATCAGTTTTTACTCAATATAAGTATTTACATGAGTTTCCAGGGACCCCACCACATCCTTCTACTATGGACAAATGCAAATAAAACTGTGTTTCACCTTTGCATCTCTTGACAGTTTGAGTGATCTGGGACCCCAATGCCAGCAGAAGCCATTAGAGGCTATGTGGGTATTTCTGACAAGGCAATAAGTTTTCAGACTAAGAGACATGAATTGGCGTATTGGGTTTTCATTGCCAAGCTTTGGTAGGGGAGGGCTACAAAGGGTGGCTTCTGTGAGAAGCTGTCAGAAGCTTCCTCCCTGTCCAGCAGAGAAAATACCAGGGGGCTCCAAGACAGATGTGCCACTGACCAGGGCTGGGCCAGTTAGAAATGATGGTAACACTCTGTGATGACAGATTTAAGAAGAAAAAGAGAAAAAATTATTGCACAGATATGGTAGCAGCCAGAGAAGAACAGGGTGAGAATATCTGAGAGGAACAGCTCTGCAGACATCAAGGTCAGCACAGAAGGAGGGCAGGAGATGTTCCAGGCGCCAGAGCAGAGATTCCCCTGCAGTCCGTGGTGCAGGCCCCTGCAGCCCATGGAGGTCCATGGAGGAGCAGAGATCCATGTGCGGCCCCTGGAGGAGCTGGAATCCACACTGGAGCAGGTGGATGCCTGAAAGGAGGCTGTGAGCCCATGGGAGGCCCCTGCTAGAGCAGAGTCCTGGCAGGGACCTTCAGACCTGCGGAGAGAGGAGACCAGTGCTGAAGCAGGTTTCCTGGTAGGACTTGTGATCTAATGGGAACCCATGCTGGAGTAGCCTGTTCTTGAAAGAATGCATCCCATAAAAAAGTGACCCACATTACAGCATTTCCTGGAGACCTGTTTCCGTGGGATGGACTCATGTTGGAAAAGTTCATGGAGGATTGTCTCCCATGAAGGAACCCCATGCTGGAGTAGGGGAAGGACTCCTCTCTCTAAGCAGCAGCAGCAGCAACAATGTGTTATGATCTGATTTTAACCCCTTTTCCCACCTCCCTGCACTGCTGGGGGTGAGGAGATAGAGCTGGCGAGGAGAAGAGGGGAGAAGGTGGTTGTGAGGTCTGTTTTTATTTCTCATTATCCTGCTCTGATATTGTTAGTAGTAAATCCAATTAGTATCTCTAATTTGAGCCTCTTTTCCCCATGACAGTATTAAGTCAGTGATCTCTCCCAGTTCTTATGAAGCTCATGAATCCTTCATTATGTTTTCTGTCTCCTGTCCATCTGCAGAGGGGAGTGATAGAGAGGCTTTGGTGGGTGCCAGGCATCCAGCCAGGGTCAAGCCACTACAATTGGGTTGTATCTTCATTGCTCAGGATCAGTTTCATTTAGGGTAGATTCTTGTCAGAGAGCTGCAGTGGACCAAAATAGTGCGAGGGAGAAAGATTATGATTAAGTATAATAGTCAATCAGGTCCTGATTTTACTCCTTGCAGCCTTTTTATTCGAAGATGTAGATTTTATGACCTTTTTTTGCAGCTCGGTTGGTACTTAAGGAACAGCAGTATGAACGAGAATATGGCTCATTATCACCTTTAGAGGTGTTAGAATTTTTTTGGACATAATGCAATCCACCAATATTAGAGATTCCCAAGCAGTCTTCGAGTGAGATACCAGGTCTCTGCAGAAATATTAGCTTGAGGAGTATAGTCATTTTAGAGCAGTGATTTGTCCATTCTAATTAGCCCTGCTTAAGCAAATGAATCCAGTAATTCAGTTATACTTCTTCTAATAGTGATACTTTGTTCAAATTATTCCATTCAGATTTCATTGCTGGTAACGTTTTAGTAAAATATATGATGTATGTGGGGACAACTTCTCAGTAGGTTATAGTAAGTCTAAAACGAAAAATGGAGATTTTCCATGTGAAGTAAATCACTTTGCAAATGGTCATCAAAGAAAGCACCATTTTAAGCCCCAATTAGTACAAAATTTCACAGAAATGAGACCATACTTTGCATCCTGCAGAGATATAAAGCTCAGATCCATTCCAATTATAAAACACTATGATGGGTATCTGCAGAACAGCACACATCCAATGATTATACGATAATACTGTCACTAGGAACTGTTTACCCAATACAGACCAAACATCTGTCTCTTGTCCAAAAAACCCTATAAAACCTACTCCTTATAAACCAAATAATTATTCCATAAATCATATTTTTAGATAAATTTTAATGCATAGAATTTAGGAGCCATGTATGAAACTCTACCTCAGTGACCAGGATCCATTGTCAAGTTCTATAGCTGATTCCAAAATGTGCTGGTGACTTGTTCTGCTGAAGCTTGACCCATTTGTATTCATTTAAAAGCAGCTGCCAAAGGGAATCCACAGGTAATATAGTACAGCCATAAGCTGTAATTAACCTCCCATGGCAGTTCAGCAGACACAGAGAGTCTTGTGTTTCATTCCTATTCTGTACCACCGTCAAAGACCCTGTCCAAAATGACCTAGACACAGGAACATGTGATGAAAAGGGTACCTAGAATCAGAATGTGCTATAAGCAGCCTGCTTGCTACTGCTATTGTAATGGGCCCTGAGGCACACCAAAAAGTCACTTGTCTTCTCAAAAGAAGACAAATGTAAGATTCTATTTAAATTCTTTTTTGCTTCAGTTTCCATTTTGCCTTCAGTGATATCTTTTACAAAAGATAATTAGTGCCATGAATGAGCCATCTGCATCACTCATGTTGATTTTCTACTCCTGCTGGAGCTGAACCTTTAGCCTTTAGCTTAGCCATTTGGTGCCTGTGAGACTAGCCGTATGTCATGGTCATTGACAAAGATAAATAATGATGCCTTCCTGAAGCAAAGAGAAGCTATTAATAAAAGTAATGTGAAATGGGCTGATCTGAATGCTTCTCAATGGTAACATGCTTAAACAAAAGCTTTGTCTTCTATTAGCACTAAAACTTCATCTATAGCATCTGAAAAATAAAAAGAGAAAAACAAACCAGAAAGAAATTATTTAAACATTATATAATCTCTTCTATCTCTGCATAGACTTTAGCTACAGCATCCATGACAGGATATGAAGCCAGATTAAGAGAATGTTGCTGAGTTTTTCATTATGTCAGTCAGGGTGCAAACTTTATCTTTACTGATTTCAGAGAAAAATGCCAGCCAAATGAGAAGAGCTTTTCTTGTTGTCTGCCACTTTGATGAACCATATAGAAAAGGTTTCAAACCAACCCTTCTGCCAAGTCTGTTGTCATTTTCCTTTTAGTCAGAAGAGAGAAACATCAAAAACATCATTCAAAGATGACTCTGTATCAACATGCCTTGTCATCCAATAATTTTGTTCACTTATGTTATACCTTTTACAAGGCTCCAAGATTTCATATCCTGAAGTTTGTATCAGAAATTCTCCTGAAATCTTTAGCAGGATGTTCTGGTCTCTATATGCATTTTCTTTCCTAAACAGCCTGGAGAACTGATAGCCATTAACCCCTTAGGGTCCAGTGCAACCTATAGTAGGTTCTTGATTTAACTAGAGACTTAACTGCACAAATGCCGCTAGAGTTTGACACAGAGAAAAAAAATAAAAATCATACTGTTGCCTAATATTCCTTACTGGAAGAGAATAGCAATTGGATGATTATAGAGATGTGTTGGGCTTTGTCACAATATTATCACAAAAGAGATTTTCTCAGGAGGAGAATAGAGCTTGGATGAAAAGAATGACAATAAATTTCTAATAACTGAGAAAAAAAAATCTTGTGGTACCCGATGCTGAAGTTTGTTCTTACACTGATGTTGTCTGACAGGCAATATCAACATCTAATCTTTTGTATTTAATAAAGAAGAAAGAATATACTCATCCAACAATATTTTCATTCATATTTATTTTTCAGATATATTAAATCCATGTAACTTACTTCGTTACAGCTGGTGTTGCATCTGAAGTCAATAGATTAGTGAACAACTTAAAACACTTGACATTTGAGGCTGCCAGAGTGGTGTTCAACCCAATCAGTGGGTGCAATCCATCACTGTATGCAATATAGAAAGCCAAGACTTTGGGACTAGCACAAATTCTGTCTCACTATAGACAAGCTACTGCAGGGGTTATTTCCTGCTAATAACATTCTTTTGAATCCTAGGTGAACCACTCAGATATTTGCTGGAAAGGAGGTTTAACTTTCCATTCATGTTTTTCTTTTATTTGTTTACTGTTTGTGGCTGTTGAAACATCAGCTATCAGAAGAAGCATTCAAATGTGCTGATTTTTAAGTCAAATTCAGTAGCACAAATTTCAGCTCTTGTATACAAACTGCAGTTTTGAGAGATCTAAGACACATTGAAACTGAAGCCTGCAATACTTAAATAAATAAAGTGTCAAGATATCTGGTTTAGGATATAAGTTAAGAAAAGAACAAGGAAAGAAGTGCTACCATTTCTGACAGTTCCAGCCTCAACATCCTCATTAACACAGCAGAAGATGATTTTTTTAAACAAATTCATAATCATCTCTGAACTTCTCTCTGAAACTGAAAATGTTTTTGCTTCCTCTGTGGTTGACATTACCTTGCTGGATGTTTTGATGCCTCACAGTAGAGACTTTGTGATGTGCCTTGGGTTTAGCCTTTACATTTTTTTGTGAAAGGCAAATCAAAATACATAAAACAAAATCAAAGTGTCAGAACATCAGAAAGATATTGCCTGATACTTTAATTAATGCGACAGTATAGAGAAGGAACTAAAGTTTAGATTTTTTTTCCTTACTGAAGGTTAATTTAGTCCACATTACTTATTTATTTAATTTTGGAATCTTCAGAAAGTGTGTCTCATGCAAAACATATAAACAGCCAGGGAAAACATCTCAGCAGATATTAAAAAAATTGTGTTCATTTTCCTGAGTACATAAAAACCTTAGCCTTTCTTCAAAAGATAATAGGTACAAGGAAAAATTCAGAGTTAAAGATTACTTAACAAAGCTTGAAAAATTAGCATGCTATTGTTGGAATTAAAGGGATGGCAACTCTATAGGACTGAAACAACATTTCAACTAAAATGGGAAATGTCTCCAAGTATGTAATGAGTAGAATATGTTAATAAAATATATACCAATAAATGCATTGTGCTAACACCTTATGAAAAGCCTGGAAATTTGGCAACTTTGTTTTATCCATCATTGAATCATAGTGAAAAGAAATAAATGAGATTTGTGTGTACCTAAATCATGTCTCTATCAAATCCAGATTATTTTAAACAGATCATTGTCTAGTCTACTTTACAGTGACTCACATAATATGTCGTCCAAAAATAAGTCACAGAGACAGTTTCATGATATAATAAATCATATGAGACTGGTTTAGGATATTTCATTCCATTGAAAAATAGAAATTCAGATTCAATTCAATACATTAACGGAGTTTTTTTCTACAAATTCTATCATTATTTTCCTGTTTTGTTAAGTGACAACTTATTGCCTCATCACTACTGCCTTTCATTACTCATTCCTTTGTATTCTCTCCAAACTTAAAGTCACTGTATTCATTTTTATATCACTCATTAATGTAATTCAGTATTTCTGCATATTTTTTAGTTCAAACTGACCTTTAAATATGTTTCTGTTTTTGAATTATTTATTCTGCCCACTTTTAGAACTTTAACATCCTAAGGAAAATTATTTTGTGGGAAAAATTTTATTCAGTTATGTTTTGGGAGAGCTTCCTACAAAAAAACAAAGAAAAAAATCATACAACAAACCAAAAAATAAACAAAAACCTTAGAAAGAGCCTGGATTATTTTCTGTCAGATTTCCAGGCTTTGCAGATGGAAGTAAGATACATAAATTTGGATAATATCCTTTGCTTATCTTCATATGGTTTGGATGATGTTCCTCTTTTTGAACTTTTTATACAACTTTGCAACAATACTGGCAAAAATGTTTCTTGTTCAAATCTTACTTATACCAAGGATTATGAATATTTTTATGTTATGTTATGTTATGTTATGTTATGTTACGTTATATTATTATTCCATTCCTTTTTTAAATACTAAAACTGTACTTCAGAATCTCCACTTAAAATTGAGTATATCTTTATACTTCCAGATCTTTTCAGATTTACTTTGGAGGAGCATCTAAAACTAGTGGAAAAGGACTTTTGAATTAATTTTATAAGATCTTTAAATCTTAAATACTTGTGTAAACCTCGTCATTATCATTACATATCTATCAGTAACAAATGGCTGCTCACTGATTAGTTTACCTACACATCTATTATTCTGTGGATGCTTTGTATCATTGATTACATAAACTCATTACATAATGATTCACATTATTGATTATCTAAACCATGCAGTAATTGTCTAAATGGGCAATCTAAGTTTCTTAAACAGGAAGACCTTTTTTTTTCTACTTCACTGAGCCTTGAAATGCTCAAGACTAATTTGTGCAGATTGAAAAAACTTTGTGCATTTTTTTCCTGACTCCTTCCAATAGAAATTCTATCAGTGGTATTCCACAAGCCTTCAGGTAGCCCTGGCAACATTTGACTCAGTAAGTCAACCAGAATTTACATGTGCTAGAGCTTATTTGTCACATACATAAAGCTTTGTTTATTGAGGAGTTTGAGGGTTTGTTAGTGATGAGAAATGCACTTATTTTGTTGAGAAAACATACTCTGGGACACATAACATATTCAGGTTTTCATATGCAGTCTTGGACAACCTGCTGGCAGATCAAAAGAGTGTTGGGGCTCTTGATGCAGGTGGAAGGAACTGATTCTCATTCTGACAGCAATCCCTTCCTTCCTTCCTTCCTTCCTTCCTTCCTTCCTTCCTTCCTTCCTTCCTTCCTTCCTTCCTTCCTTCCTTCCTTCCTTCCTTCCTTCCTTCCTTCCTTCCTTCCCCTTGCCACTTCCGCCACTTCCTTCTGCCACTTCATTCCTTCCGCCACTTCCGCCACTTCTGCCACTTCTGCCATTTTCTTCCTTCCTTCAGTTATAAATAACCCAACCCAGACTCCAGGTAGGAATGAGTTATAGAAGTTTTACTGGGAGAAAAAAAAATCTCAGAGCAAAAGAGACTGCGCTGGGAGCGTGGCCAAATGCCAGATGCTCATGCACAAAATGGTGACTCCACCTTTTATTCCCCTGGTATTGTATCATCATTATGCATATTTATTTTGATTTTACATAGTTTCACCCCATGGCACTCTTTTCAGTGCCCACATAGTTTTGTCACCTTGGTCGTCAGGATTACCATTGGATGAAGTTCTGCTCCTTTTAAGGTTGTCTCTCAAAGGTTTGGCTGGCAACAATCTGTCCGATGTGAACTCATTAACCTACATTACAACATACAAAACCATCCTTGGGAAAACCAACCTCACAACTAGGCCATTGTAACAACATCAACCACTTTGTAACACATCTGATTATCTTAACATTAATGACATTATAATATTTAATTAATAACATAATAATATAATATCAATCCATATAATACCCAGCAAAAGCCAATTTGCATTAACTTGTTTCTCACACTTCCTTCCTCTTTGTAATACATACGGCATGTTTTTCCAGCCTGAGATTGTACATTTTCAGAGATCAGTAACTGAGTCACTAAGTCCTCTGAAAGTCAAACTCCCTTAAGCCTGACATTGTAACAAGAGACATCAGATACCAAGTTTCTGTTACTTGATTCCCATAGTAAATTCTCATAATGAATGTTCTTCATAACAAATCAAATAGGATCTATCCCTGATGTCTTGTAAAATTAAGGTGAGGAAAAGTACTGTAATGCCTGCAGCCTTTTATTTACAATGGACAACTGGTATTTATTGAGCGATAACAAGACAAAATCTGAACATGATGGAAGTTTGACTACTACATGAAAACAGTGGGCAATACAGTGCCTGCAATTGTATGCAGCAAGACCAGTGAGTTCCCTAACGGGACCTGTCAAATTCTATATTCCCAGATTAATATGTAGATATTGATTAAATTTTGCTGTATGATTCCATTGTCTCCTTAGCATAAAACTCAGCTTTGATAAAACTGTTTTCTCTTCTGTTTCTCTAGATCTGTGTATATCAAAGGGGAGGGTCATTGAAGCTTTAAAGTTGTTAAACTTTTGATAGACACTGAACTGTAGCAATTAAGCTTTTTGTTCAAAATCAAACTTTTCTGTTGTAGCACTCACACAAACTGTATTAAGTCTTTGCAATGATAATTCCAGAAAGATTAATGCCAGAGGGATAAGGTATGTGACAGTCTAACTCAGATGGTAAAGCTTTTAATTGGTAATTACTGCCCTTTTTATCATCATTATATACTTTAAAGCCTGTTGACTTTTAAGTCTTCTCTAGCTTTACTTCTTGCTTTGATACTTAACCTGAGTCTGTCTCCTGACTTTTTAAGAGTTATTCCAAGGAGTTATTACAAAAATTATTCCTACTTTGACCTTTATTAAAGCAATGTGATAATTGCATGTTTTCCTACAGAAAATCCTCATCCAAACCAGTGTCATCTGCAGCAATTAGGAAATAGCTCTTCACAGGGAGACTTGGACACTTTAGTGTCCATCATATGCAATTTAACTTGGTGTGTCACTCACATGAAAAGAGTTCACATTCTGCCTCCATTAACGGGTGGAGGTTTGAAGCCTGGGCCACTGTGTCTGTACCAGAGCCATTGAACTACAGGGTGCTCTAGTGCAGCAGTGTTTTTTCTACCAAACTTTTATCCCCTTTGTCCAGAAACCTGGAATTCTTAATCAAAATTTATATTTACTATGCGATGTTCCAAATAAGGGGAAAAATATGTCTTTTCCACAATTTTTATATTTTTAATCGAAAACCAGTAGATACTTGTATTAAATTTGTTGTGTGAAGAATGGGATTGAAGAGTGCCATGCAATTAAAAAAGATAGTAAAATGATCTGTAAAACTGATTCCTAAATCAATACAGAAAGTTTTTTGCCAGGTGTACACCTGCAGAGGCAATTATGATACCTATTGAGCATGTGGTTTACTGAAAGTAAGTGCAAAGAAAAGTCTGAGGGCCCAAAGTGAATCAACCTTATGATTTAAAGAATTTATGATCCTGGTCTCTCATACTGAAGAATGCTTTCTGCTTGCAACAAAATACCTGTAGATAATAGTCAATTCCAAAGTTATAATCATAAGTGCATAAACAAAAGGACAGGATTGAAATTGGTGGCATATGCTGGCACTACGTAGGTTGGACTTGGTTGGTTGGTTGTTTTTTTGTTTTTTTTAACTCACTTTGGAGAAAGCTTTTATGCATATAACCATTTTAGCTATCAACCCCAAGAATGTTAAAAGGCTGTATTCCTATGCATACATGAGCATGAAGAAAACTGTTTCTAGATCTGAGTAGCACACTACACAATAAAAATGGAGTCAAATGCTTGCTGAAGTCCACAAAGATTTTCATGCAATCATTGTTGGGTTGCCTTGAGCTTGTCAGCATTAGAGATTTTCTACTTCTACAAAAGTTGAGCCACAATGTCTGGGACATCATGGATGGCAGTGAGGAGGCGGAGGGTGGCACCTGTGATCAGGTGAGTGAGGGGAGAATTGAGCAATTAGCTGCATGGTGCTTGATTTCCACCTAAAAGTGGAAGTGGCTTAAACCATGAAAATTATACATTCTGTATTATATTTTTACTCAAGTAGTATTTCTTCCACATAAACTAGATGTTTACTCCCACAAACACGTTGCCAAATCAAAAAGTTTCCAGTAGAAATACTGCTGCTCTGACTGTCCCCTAGCAATAAGGAAGGAAATAATATACTGTTTTAAAACTTCTAATTATAGATTTCTTTTGCCCTTGAAAAAGCTGGCAGGCATTTTACTAGAAGTTATAGTCGCACTGTAAATGAGACAGCAAGGGGTCATACATGAATTATAGGTTTCAGAATAATTTCCAGAGCAACACATGGTATGTTAGTTGAAAAATGTGTTTGCTCCTTCACTGTCTTGCACCTTTTGTATCCATTTTCAGCATTGTATAGGAAAGCTAATTGTATTAGTAACACTTTATATTCTCTGTACACAAGAGAAATAGGAAACCAAAAATTTTTGACTACTTAATTTTTATTTTAGTAAGTCTTAATTTGTTTTATTTTTATTTTTATAGTGAATGAGGGAATCTAAAGTGAAGTCAAATTAAAATAGTTCTTCAGCTATTTCTACTTGATGACCAGCTTATTGTGAATATAAAAACTGCTTTACTATCCTTATTACACATTTTTTGTACTCAGAAGAGCTCCAGTTGAATGTTTCCTAAAAAGGTGTTACTTCACTAATCTTCTTGAATGTATAGTACTAATATAGTACCGAGAAGAGAAATTTCATTTTTATCTTAGCCTGTGATTTTATTCTTCTGTGTGAGGATGAATAGCACTCTTGGTTTTAGTATGATGAGTGTAACAGCCAACTCCAAGTGTACTCCAACTTACAAATTATTGTAGACATATAACATAATTGAAAAGCAGTTCGCATAGAAATCAAGAGCGGAGAATGCTTATTAGAAAGTGGGTTGACAAAAATCAACAGTATACAACACCATTCCTTTCAAAACAAGAATTGCTTTTATACTGATTTGTGTCTTCATCACAAGCTACATTTACATGGCAAAAGTATTTAGGGTGCTAACATTCTTTGGTGTTTCTAAATTTTGTAGCCACAGGACATTGCATTCATAACAAATAATTTAGCTCCAGCTTGCATACAGTCTCACAGAGGGTTAGTCTCATGCCAAAGATATCATACAAATTAATCTGCTCTTCCTGTGTCTTCTGTTTTCATGAAAGCTTTGTCACAGGCTGATTCTCATAGTAACTGTACTTTTTGGAGTATTTTGTGATAGTAAGTGAGTGCCAAAGAGAGTAGGTGTATTTCATGTGAGAAAACAGAGAGGTGGCATGGTAAACACACTGGAGAGATCAAAGCAGTTTTTGATGCAGAGGGAAAAAACAAAAACATTCTAATAGAAACGTGGGGGATTTACAAATAATGTATTAATAAAATATTGAGGTAAATTAGCAAAGTAGAAGCAGGAATCAGTTGAAATCTCGTGTTCTTCTTTTAGCAAACTCAAGAAGAAGAAGAGAACAGTTGAAACCATCACTGAAGAAAACACATAAAAAGAAAACAGAGATTGTGGTAAAAAATAAGTGAGATCATAGAAGACTAATAATTAATTTCAATTCTGAATATTGACAGACCATTATGATGATGTCCACTCTGAGACACATTTAGTCAAAGATACACACTGAAACACAAAAGTCAGTGTAATTCCCTAATCTTTAAGTCAAACAGGCTTTTTGATGATCACCTGAAAAGTGAAAAAAACCCAAAGCTCACAAAATCAGGGAATCAATGAGGATGATGAAACATAAGGATTCTGTTTAGAGTGCCTAGGTTGAAGACAAGAGTGTTTTTTTATTATCTATTGTGTTGTGTCTCATGGCAACAGGCATGACAGAAAACAAGAGAAAATGGTTAGAATGATTCAGTAGGCTCTACTTGTGTCTAGACTTGGTGCTGAATCTCAGAGCCATGACCTCAAAGTCAGAGGCTGCACTAATTACTCATTGATCCAAACATTTTAAGAGTATGCTGTTGTCTGAACATCTGCACATAGAGACCAAGATATCTTGTCAAGTACTTGTTTGTAACAATCCTGTAACTTCTGATTGTACTACAAGACGACTAGTAATAACAGAGCTTCTTGAATCCCTATAGTAAAATACAGGTCTTTGTTTAGGAGAGGTTTTTTCTGCTTGTAAATCTTTTTAGGTCAGTATGTAAATACTGACTTCCTATTTTAATCAAAACATTCTATAGAATCACCTAAAAATGTTAGTATTAATGGTTTAAAGTTTTCTTTTAGGGAACTGATAAAACCAGAAGCAGCTTAGGAGCAGATAGACAAATGGCACAATTTATTACTTCACAAAGAGTTGAAAATTGTGTTCAAAAATATACCAGCTGTTAGAAGCATTGGGACAGTTATCAAAGCAAAAGCCTTGAAATGCAGTATCTCATATGTGATGATGGCTAATAATAGATGCATGGGTGAATGTATGAAGAAAAACCTAGCAAAAGCAAAAGCTTTTTACTGAAACGGTCTCCAGGACATCCATGAATTTTCAGACCACAAACTTTTTGAAGAAGCAGTGTATGTTCATGTATAATAGCACTCAATGGAGCAGTTTCCTATTAATTTCTGTGAGTTTCAAATTCCTTTCAGAAGCCTTTGGTGTCTCTTGAAATTCAAAGTAAGTTGTGACAGACAGCTCCACTGTCAGTTTAATCTGATGCTCCCAAATGTTTATATTTGAAAAGACAGTGACAAATATTTCCTCATTCTTAATCTCCATGTCATTTAGGATTTTGTATATCTCTGCTGCATCTCCTTGTCCATTTCCTCCCTGTATCAATTTAGCAGACTGAATAATCTCATTCTCTTTAGTGGTTCCTTGCACAGGGAATGGTTCCTTACTGTCTAAAACTAAATCATTCCTGTCACTTGTCTTCCTGCCTTTTCCTTCTAAAACTACTATATCCTTTTCTTAATAGGGGAGTCAGATGTCTAAACATCTTTCAAGGTGAGGGCCTTTCAATTGCATCATGGGACAAGTTTTCTTTCCTCTAAAAAAAAATCCCAAATCACCCCACTCTATTCTTTTAATTCTTAAGAATTCCTAGCATTTTTAGTTTTGTCTTGCTACTGATCATTGAGCAGACATTTTCACACAATGAAATCAAGATCTCTTTCCTGAGTTCTAATTGCTCACTTAGAACCATGAATGTGTGTGTGAAGTTTGGATTATTTTTTCCCTAAGGGAATTGTTTTAGATATACATACATTGAATTGTTCAGTGTAGATATTCAGTGATATTAACAGACTTTATTACCTCACTGTCTCTTTTTCCTGGAGTGTTTATGAACAGCACAGGCACCAGCACAGATCTTTAGATCTCTGTGGAACATTTCTCCATTAGTGATCACTCTCGACTGGGAAAATGGGAAAATAGACTATTACCTTTTACTTTCATTTCTTTTTTTTTTTTTAAGAAGCATTCTTCCATGCAATGGCTTCCCCTTTTATCCCATGATAGGTTACTTTCTTGAAAAATGACTGGAGAAGAATCTTGTCTAATATCTTTTGGGAATCCAAGAAAACCATATATTTTTTGTCTGTGTGCTGACTCTCACAACAAGACTAATGAGTTTATCAAGAATGATAGCCCCCTGCAAAGAGGGGAAAACTCTTTCCTTTAATTTCACATTATCCTCTAATCTTGTCTTACAATCTCTTTTCCCAATAAGAAAACTGCAGACAAAATATGTAATTGTTCACAGCTCTTGGGATTTGCCATAGACACCGCTAGCAAAAGTGGTAGGAGTAACTCAAGAAGTCAAATCAGTCAATGGCATCCTAGGAGCAAGTCAGCTGCCTGCCCATCGACAAGATACAAAGTGCTTCTAGAAGGGGGGGTTATATCTAGCTTTTATGTATAGACATCTACTACTGATACCTACTTTTAGGAGGCTAAATCTGGAGCTCAGTCTCACCCTTTAAGCTGTCAAAATCTCATATCTTTGGCTAATGTCATTGCTGGGCTACTTTTGTAGTTTCCAAAAGGTTCTGAAGATCATGCAAGGTCCCTGGTGGCTGAAGAAAGGTCATCTCCATCTCCAAAAAATTTGGGAGGGAAAATCAATGGAGCTGTAGGTTGCTCAGCCCCAGATGGGTCCCAAGGAAAATCAAGAAGTTAGTCCTCTTCACAACCTCTGTTGTAAACATAAAGCTGGAGAAGGTAAATGGGAACAGTACACAGGGATTTAACCAGAAGTCTGGACTGGGCTAAAGACTTACTGAAGTCCTTTCCAGTCTGAGAAAGTACACAATATTGTAATTCTGTGGTTAAAATCCTTTATTGCACATAGTGAGCTTATTCAGGGATTGTTGCAATGTTAATGAAATGCATTTCAGAGATTTCTCCTATTGGTCTAGATCACTGGAATATGATGTATCAAAGCCTTACAGTGTCTAAGGTGTTCTAGAAATTTTATAGTATAACAGAATTCTTGCCTTGCAGGGCTGAAAAACAGGTAGAAAAATAAAAAGCACAATACATTAAACAAAATGGGAAAAATGTGAAATATTTGAAGTTTGGTCATGTTTCCAGGTAATATATATCACATTGTTATATCATGATCAAGTAAAATAAACAGACCACATATCTAATGTTTTAATGAATCCAATTTAATTTTGTTGAATTATTAATTTAATTCTCAGATTGGGCATGCAGATGTAAAGCTAGATGACCAAGAAGGTTTTGTACTTTACAAAACTGGACACAAAGAGATTACAGAAAATTTCAGTATGACAAATGGTTATTATGTCTCCAAAGAAATCAGTGCCATACATTTTTTTTCAGAATAACATAATCCTAAGAAATAAGGATAAGATAGAAGAAACACTAAAACACCTTGATGATGTTTATTCATCATACTGAGCCTTGATAATGGTGACTTTTCTTTCAGGAGAGGTAGTCAGAATACTAAAGGATAATACAGTATCTACATACTTGCTGAAGGAAAATATTTTTGTAGTAGATACTTGTTCAATTCAACATTAAAAATTTTTAAGTGTCACACATAGAAATGGCATTCCATTGAAAAGTGATGAGTTATGGCAATATTTCAGCAATATGTTTAAATTAAATATTGTTTGTAAAAGGAAAAGTTTTCTAATCTCACCTACTTGCACTCTGACAGATAATATAAGAAGATTTTTTCTAATAAAACATATATGGGACAAGCAGACAACATCCATTTCATCTAGTCACCTTAAATATTCAGAGGGAGTTACCAAAAATTCCTAGGGAATTGTTATTCTGAGGGGAAGCAGTTAAATCACAGGTTGACAAAATTACTTACAGAAGTTTTCTGGTTTCTTCTCCCATCCTGTGTTGGAAGACAGTACATCTGAACTGTTCTAATGTGATGCCTGTCTAATCTGTGTTTATCTTCATGGCATGGATTTTACAGCACCCATCACTTAGAGCTCGCCTCTACTCATAGAGTGAAAAAAAAATGCTAAAAACTTTATTTGGCTGAAATTTGAGATGTTAATTTCTCATGCTGTTTTAAAAAGACACATAGAAGAAGAAACCTTACTGGGCCCATAAATGGAAGATTTAATTCCATTAATGGTTAATTCTCAGCATGTCTGTCAATGGTAAATTCTCAGCACGTCCTTCCTCAGTTGAAGAAAACCCGTCTGTCAGCATTACCAACTTTTTCTTTCTCTTAGTTCTGTAAAGGTCATAGTTTTATTTGCTGATCTGCCTTGGTCTATAATATTATGCATGTTTTATAACATGTTCTGCTTAAAACTTGTCATTCTGCTTCCTGAAGTCTGCTACAAGAAGAAACAGAACTAAGAAATCATCTCTGATGTCTCAGTGCTGTTTATTGATTGCTTCCAAGATGGGAGATGGGCACTGCCTCTCTCCTTCCCACGTTCACTAATTTATTTCAAGATTCCACTTACAATGAAAATTTATAATTAATAAAATATTGGCTATTATAGAACTTATGACATTTGAATCCTTCTTAAAATTGTTAAATAAGTACTGCATCTTTCTAAATATTTTTTCCAATATGTATATTATCACTCTGTTGTAATATGGTCATCTCTGTTACAATTTCCCATTCAAGCCATACAAATCAGTGTAAAAATGCTTATCAGATTTTAAATCAGAATTCTAAGTTCTTGATTTTCTACATCAGTTACTACTTCAAGGAGGTCTGACAATATTCTTTGATACAAATATCTGTCAAGATGTTTATTCTATTATCATCTTGCTACTTCTTAAATGCTTACAGATTACTCAGTACTTTCCCTGATATATTTATAGGATCCAGATTATTATGTATATGATTCTGTTCACAAAGATTTACTTTGCAAGGCAATTACACTCATCTATGCTCTCTGGTCTTGTTGGAGTTCTTAAAGATAATTGCTAATGGGCTAGAAATTGATTGGCACATTTTTTGAGTACTTTAGTGTGGTCTCTTAGAACTTGTGGCCTGTGGTCTATTGGAGGTATGTAATACACCAGATAGCAGTTACTTATTTATTTGTTAGGCAGAATTAGCTTCAAAACAGAAGAGCATGGGAAAGAAGACGATTCATCTAGCAAAGTTTTATTAAAGACTTACCCCACCCCAACCAAAAAAACCAACCCAAAACCCAAAAAAAAACCCCAAAAAAGAGTACATAAATAAAATGGGTAAGAAGCAAGAGATAAATATCCACATAATAGTGGCAATACATGCTATGAATGTTTTTTCAGAAATATTGGGAGGGATAAGGGGGGGGGCAGAAATATCTTTCAACTATGCCTGGTAGTATTGGTAACAATAACTTACAGGACTGAAAACCATAGCTGAGGAAGTTTACTGCTACTCAAAACAGGTTGCTGGTGGATGACTTCACGCTGTTTGCTCAGCACAGTGAATCAATTAATCCAATTCAATACAAGAAATTTAAACAAAAGGAATTCTGAAATTAAACAGCAGTTGACAATGGTACATTTCCAGAGCTTTAAGACTGTAGAGCAAAGAATCTACCACATAAAACAACATTAAAAATCTGTCAGTCATTTATTCATCTGCCAGCTCTCTTCATGTTGCATGATGGGATTAGATAATTTTCTTTTCAGGGATAAATATATATCTGCACGTAATTATGTTGACAGAGGAAAATGTGCAAGGAGGTAAGATATAGAGCCAAGTGCCACTGTTCTCCTTTCTACTTCCTTGGCCAGAATTCAAATTTAAGCAGAGGAATAAAAAATAAATGCATACTACCACTCAGCTGACAGAGAGCAGAGGAAACCAAGAAAAGCAGTTTCATTTTATTTCCTTTGTTCTTATTAACAATATATTTTCATCAAGGAGAATGAAGACTTCTTAAGAATTTGTGTTTAATCCCTCTATGCTCTTTCTCAAATATCTGTAAGACATCCTTCATCAGATTTCTGCTTATATGAAATACATGAATAGCTAATTTAGCTGTCAGTGGGATAATTTCATTATTTTTGCTCTTCTGCCCCTTTTCTCAGCTATTTAAGGAACTAGGAAAAAAAAACCAAACCCACCCAAACATTTTCTAAGTGGTGTGTATGTTACGTTGTATTTGTGAAGGATTATGAATTACATAACATAAAAACATGAAACGCCATCAGCATATTGACCAGCCTGAAGTGACAATTGATGTTATGCACTCCAACTGATATAAAAATTATAGTTTTGACATATTTAACTGCAAAAACTAAAATAACCCTGATTAACTGATGTCTAAATTTCCCATAGTGTATTCTCATTTGAATAGCAATTTTCCAAATAAAGGCACCAACGATTGTGTTTAAGAACATATCCAGGACATGGATATGTTATTAAAAAAAACATGTGGGTTTTGATTGTCCACATCCTGTGTAGAGTTCCCAAGTCACTTGAAAATTCTGTTTCAGTACGCCTACAGGTATGCTGAATTACACAGGTAATTCTGCTTTAATAAACAGCTAAGAATTATGATGACTTGAACAATTTAATGCTAATTTACTTTCACACAATGGCTTGGATGTTAGATGGAGATAAAAATCCAGTTTCAGGTTTCTCTTTAGCTGGAGCTGGTTCAGACTGAAAACATTACAAAAGGATGAACTAATAACTCTGACATACATTTAGATATCAAAGAAAACCTACAGCACCTATATCACTTCTCACTGTGAAGCAAATAAAAGTTACATTGAAGAAAAGAAAAAAATGCAGCGTGAACGTATAGTGGTTTAACCACTCAGCAAGGAAAAGAGCCTTTACTTAAAGTTTGTATTTTATATTTAAGAGGTCTCATGACCACTTCGATACCACAATCAGTCTGAGAAAAATCAAGGAGAGCTCAGGCTTTCTGGACAGATAAGATGTGTTTTTTTAATTTCAATAGAGAGAAGACTGGATGCCTGTTCTACCTCTTCAATGAAAAGAAACATATTACTTTGCTTCAGACTGGTATTATTTGTTGCACTTTAGGCAGCAAAAAAAGGGAGAGTATCGCAAATTGTATTCATGACATTATATAGTAAAATCAAACATGATAACATATTCTGGAAAGACAGTGAAATTACCACAGGCTCCGATCATATAAAGAGTTCTGAGCAGAAATAGCAGTGCAGCCTTGCAGAACATTTACTTGGAGTACTCAGCAAGGATGAGGTAACTGTGCTCGTTCCCAAAAATCAAGAAATCACAAAATATTTCCACTTTTTTTTTTTATTCCTGTAGAGCCAAGATCAAGTGTCTTCCAACTTGAGAGAAAAAAAAATACTTAAAAAGGGATGCTATTTCATCTCACTTCCCTGTCTTTTCCCTGAAATTAATACTTATTTCCTTCAAAGCACACAGATCTGATGCTCAGATTTCTGGGAGAGAATTTTCCTTTTTTGTGTGTGTTTGTTGATCATCTTGCACAGTAGGGAGCTAGTCAGTGTTTTGGATCCTACACCCTTAGCTCTATACAAATTTTTCCACATAGTTGGATGTCTATCCTTATTTCTTTTCCATATGACAAGAGCAGTAAAAGCATAATTTTTCTGGACCCTACAGGTAAAAGAAAGCCAGAAATGACTGATAACTTGTCATAAAATGCATCATACTCTCGAATGAAGATGTAAAAAAACATAGACCTTACCAAAGAGAGGCAGTAATACAAACCTTGAAAAAACTTCATTTGGAAAGTTGATTTTATAATTGTATTTAATTCCAGAAAATCTTCTGAGGAATGAAATGAACAAAAAAATGATTGATCATGGTCTACAGTTGGCTTTTCCAAGCAGTATTTCCATAGCATTGTGTTGATATGAGGGAAAACAAACACAATTACCATCATTTTATGTGTGCTTATTTGAAAGATTCAGAATTCTAAAGTAGTTACATGGCTCTCTCTTCAATGTGTAAATTAATTCCTTATGTCTTGGAAAGTCTAATGTTACTAAAGTGTGATACAACAAAAACCACTATGTTCGAACAGTGGTCTTTTACTAATTAGCAAGTACATATATTAAAAAAATCCCCTCAACCAAAATTAACAGCTTGTTTCATTAACTGAAATTTTCATGTCTAACTTTTCCTAAGATCTAGAATATTATATGTTAAAATTGGGTTTTTTAGTGATGTTACCCTGTTGAGGGCAGTCTCTACATACATAAATTTATTAAAAGCTTTAGTTGCATTGAGATAGATATTATTTGTGTATTGATCCAATTGACTGGGACCTGACTGTATCTTCATTCTACTAGAAGACACGTATGATGATTCAAGATACATAAGTTTCATATTAAATTACCCGGAACTGTACAACATTTAATTCAACAAGAAGAAAAATGTCGAGATTTCTTTTTTTCTCATTAGATGCTGCTTATATTTCTGATAATTCCATACTCAAGATATAGACAAAAGAGAAATAATCCATGAAAACAAATTAGATCAACATCAGCAGGATAAAATTTTTTACACAATAATATTTATAACTTGTTTAGTGTTTGGAAGCAAGTAATGATAAGGTATGTGTTACCTGTACGTATACTAGGTAATGGTATACTGAAGCACTCACACAACTGCTCCTATTTAGATTATCACATGATAAACTAGGCAAAAGATATGTGATGGAAACTGAAAAATAGGGAAATATATAACTAGCTATTGGAATTGGATACCAATATTGCTGGATGGAACGTGCCTGGGCTCGTCTGGCCTTGCTGCTTGACCAAAGGCGGCAGCTGAGGTGTTTTCACCTCAGAGACACCTTTGGCTGGCTGGATTCTGCAGCTGGGTGCCTGGGACAAGTCTAGGCATGCAGGAGCTCTGGTTTACCTCTGGTGGAAAGGCTTCAAGGCAAGGTGAAGGAAAAGGAGTTGGGATCTGCTGGAGGGTTTCGATCCAGAGCTTTATTCCTGGCACACAGGCCTCTAATTGCAGCAGCAGCTCCAACAGAACCACCGAACCGCGTGGTTGCTGTGTCTTTTAAACCCAGGGAGAGGGGGAGGGAAGGGGTAGGGATCCCACCAACCAGGTAAGGGGGGGCAAGTTTCAGGGGACAAATGACACCTGGATAGCCCAATGTCCCCAGGGCTGAGAGGCATCTTTTGAACTCTGCCAATCACTTGATGCCCTTGCTGGAATGCCAAGATTGACGGACAGCACTTAGCAGGGGTAAGGGAGAGGAAGGGAGAGGTTATTGGCACACCTGGGTAAAGAACTGGGATACTGAGACAGGCTATTACATCACACTGCAACAACTAGCCTGTGGAATTCATTCAAAATTCCTTTTACTCTTCCTATGAGTTAGAAGGTTACACAGAGGAAAGTGTATTGAGTATCAGAGGTGCAATATTCTCATACTTCTGTGTATACAATTAGAGTTTTCCTGAGCTTAGGAAAAAATCCCCCATCATTTATTTTGAAATTATTTTAGAAGAAATTCTTATATTCAAATTATAGGGGAACTTCTGTCTATGAAATTTCCAGCACTTGATTACTGTCTCAGAATAAACCATCTGACTCCTTAGAACTCTTTCATCACTGAAAAAGGATGTGGTGAAACCAAACAGAAGTGTGCAAGACAACTGCATGTCCATGGGCTGAAGGGATTTCACTTTACAGTATGAGCCAGATCGAACTCTAAAAACTGACCTTGCATGGCATGAAGAAACTTTTCTTCACTGTGTCCATCAGAATAAACCACTGTCATGATACAGATTTTTCTCAAAATTTATGGAATGTACAAAGTTACCATTTTGTAACTTCACATTTTCATTCATGTGACACAGCTAAAAGGAAGGTTCCTCCTCCCCTATTTTATCAGCTGCTCTTTATTATATTTAGTCCCAATGGACTCCTTCTACAGTAAAATATTATTAATCAAATAGTGTCTAGCCAAAAGTGACTAT
>NW_005054302.1:8856764-8885483 GCF_000277835.1 Geospiza fortis | reverse complement strand
ACTCAAAAAAGCTGCTGCAGGCCAGTGTTGCAGTATATATATCAATGACTAAAGTAATTTAATCTTCATTATCATTAGTCTAGTATCTTTCAAGAGTAATAAATTCACTCAGAATAAGAAAAAGTTATATTCTTGATGACATCACAAGGATCTCAAGGCTATTTCTTAAAATTGACATATTTCAGCAAAATGTTTATAGTATTTATATTATTGAAGAACATTCTTTGTGTTCTGTCTCTGAACTTGCCTGGAAAGCAAGAATTTTAATGCAGTTGTACAGAAAACACAAACAAACATATAGTCAGCAAGAAATAATTCACCATTTCATTTTCTTGGTAAATATAAGCACAGAAACAAAACAGAGGTATAGACACAAGATTTAACTGGTTATTATTCTTCAACGACAAATTATACTTGATTTGCATTCTTTTTTTTTTAAACAAAAAAATTCTTTCTGATTTACAGAGATTCTGTTACACAAGCTGTCACACTATGACTTATATATACAAATAAGAAGAGATTTTAAAAGTAATTTTTCTACTTAATTGCCAGTATTTTATGACATCTTCTCATGATTTCCAGATCTGAAACATGAAATAGGCTGATTAATTTAAAGTCATAAGTTCTTAAACTAAAATAAGTACCTAAAAATAGCTAAAATTACAGTTCATGGAAGTTTAGAAATAACTTTAAAGTCTGAGGATTAATGAGCTCTAGGTGTTTAAGCTTTCAGCTGTAGATCACTGATTTTTAACTTAGTTTAATGGTGTCCAGTGCCTCAAGCTTGTTACCATTTGAAGGCTCTTTGGCAGTTCAATTAAAGCCATATGTTGGACACATATTTCTACAGAAAATTTGTTCACATAATCTGTGAAATGAAAAGAAACCTTGTTTCTTCAACTAACGCCATGGAATAAAATAGCATGAAGATCATCAAGAGATTATTTACCTTGGTGAGATTAAATCCATCAAAGTGTTCATAGACAGAGGAAAGGAAAGAAGTAAGATGGAGGAAAAGAAGAGGAAATATTCCACAAAACACAGTTTACAACTTCAGAAAGAAACCTTACCCAGAATAATTTTAGCAATATAAGATTTGTAACCAAAACATATGGAAGTACTATATGAGAAACTACAATAAAGTATTTTCACATATCTTGATTTACTTAGCCCACTCAGATGTTTTCTGGAATGTCTCCAGCAGCACACTGTACGTAAATAGCAGAGATATTCCAGTTTTTGTTACTGATATTACCATGACAAAGAAAGCTTATTCTCTTCCTGGGTTTGGAAGGATTTCCCTCTAAAAGACACCTTTGGCAAAACTTCCATCCCTAGAACATTAACTTAGAGCGAAAAAAGCCATGCCTTGCTACTTCCCACACTATGAAGTGTTAATGAAAAGCCTGCAGAGCTCTTATGCTTAACGCCAGTTCCAAATTGCTCAGTGGTTTCCAAGCAGCTTCCTGGTATTACCGTGATTAGATTTAGGAATATTGAATTAATGTAAGTCTCTTTTGCTGGTTGTGTGCTTCATGCAGAACAGAGATCTTTGGAGCCACTAACTTCACAAGAAAGAAAAATAAAGAAAGAAAGAAAGGAAGAAAAAGAGAAAGTGAAGAAAGAGAAGAAAAAGAGAGAAAGAGAGAAAGAGAGAAAGAGAGAAAGAGAGAAAGAAAGAAAGAAAGAAAGAAAGAAAAAAGAAAGAAAGAAAGAAAGAAAGAAAGAAAGAAAGAAAGAAAGAAAGAAAGAAAGAAAAGAAAGAAAGGGAGAAAGGAGGGAAGGAAGGAAGGAAGGAAGGAAGGGAAGAAAAGAAAGAAAGAAAGAAAGAAAGAAAAGAAAGAAAGAAAGAAAGAAAGAAAGAAAGAAAGAAAGAAAGAAAGAAAGAAAGAAAGAAAGAAAGAAAGAAAGAAAGAAAGAGAAAGAAAGAAATGAAAAAGGAGCAAACTTTTTTTAAACCTTCTTTTCTTAGTGGAATGAAGGTAGGAGGATTCTTTATTCTATTCTGCACAAACTCTTAACAGAATTTGCAGTAATTCAAAGCTATTCACCAGGACAACTTTAATCCTTCTCATTTCCTTTCTGTGAGTCCTGTTCCTTACCACAATTATTTCATCAGCATATAGGTTTGACTTAACCCTCCTTTGTGTCCATTCTTGGTTTGTAAAAGAAGGGATGATGTATTTAATTATTATACTCATTCAATCACACTTTTCTTCAGGTAGATACCATTCATTCTTTGAATCAGAAATTCTTGCTGTCCTTATTCTTAAAATCCCCACTTTCTGTTATGGACTATCAAAGAGTTTTCATTTGATCCTTTAAAACTTCTTCATTGAGCTGAAAAAAGGTAAAAACCTGAGAAATAAGGCTGGAACATTTCCACATTTGCAATAAACTGTTAGAAACTGGAGAAGAAAAAGAAGAATCTCAACTTTGAGTCAGAAATTAAAATTACTGGCCAGCTCTTTCTTACAGATGCTTTGAAATAACAGAAGAAAAGAATTAAGGAATAAGATCTTATATTCTTACTCACTTTCTGTGGTAGCTATTCTAAATTTGTGGTATCCATACTACATTGATTGGTTTTATGGGATATAACACAAAAATTAACAAATTTCTGCGACGAAGATTAATTTCTAAAACTCATAAAATGTTCCTCTGTTGTGTTCTTTTTCATTTAGCATATTGGATCTATGTGCTTTTCAGTTACAGTTTACTTTTCTGAGTACAGGGGAATCTGATGAACAAATGGCTTAGGATTTCCTCTATGGAGTGACAGTGCATCCTTACTGAGAATCACAGTTCCACATAGATCAGTTTTGTTTAATTCATGATCTTTTTCCAGCAGAGGCTCTGACAACGCAGCCTTATGCTTAGCTAGTTTATGTCTGGGTATTCTTTACATTCAGGTTGCATTCACCTCTAATCAAGATCAGAATCTCTTTTCCCTGGAATCAAACTTTTGATGCAACAGAGCTGTGCAATTGTTGACCTTGAGTTACTGACACCAGATAACAGCATAGCAAATCTACTTTTTCCATTTTCTTCATTTCAGTGGTTCTACTGTTATCCCCATCTGAATCTTCACAGAAAACACAAAAGCCACAAGATGCTGCTTCTCTCTTATTAAAATACACTGATCTCCCTAGATTTTGATGATGTTATGGCATGTAGGTATCAGTCGTGCTGTATACCCGAGAGAGATACCTACACAACTGCTGCTAACATGTTATTGGGCAATGTCTAGTTAAATTTATGTTTTGTTGTTAAATCAATCCATTCAATAATAGTGCTTAACAACTGTTTTGAAAAAGAGCATGCTGCAAGAAAGAGGAATAAGTTCATTTCAGATTGGAGTCTTTGCAGCAGTTAAATTTTGGGGTTATTCAGACTCAGTAAAGAGCAGAGAGCACACTTGTTATCTAAGACAGGTGTGATCTAGTGTATGTTGCAGGTTTGAAGTCCATGACACTTTTGCTTGGACCTGCATGCAGGAAACAGAGTAAAGATAAAGAGATTTATGAAGGCAATCTTAATGGTGCTCTTAGTTTATATTTAAAGTCAATACAAACAAAGCTAAATGAATTATTATTCCACTTGTGCTAAACTTTCTGAGTTACCAGTTTTGAACTACAGAAATTCTGAAATAAAGCCTTCCAGAGGACAGACCAGATTTCAAACCAATTTGGTAGCTATGGCTCATTTCTGGAAGAGCCATAATGAGTCTTATATTTATAGTAAGAGTCCAACAGAATAGATAATTGAGCTTCAATCTCCTGCAAAGCCAGCAAATATATATAGTGCCATGCAGTTACTCTCTGTGAGTGTAATAGATAATAGTGCACCTTAAAGTGTGCACAGACAGCTGTGTGAGCAAAAATCTGCCACTAAACTCTGATACCTCCCCCAAAAATTCAGAACTTCATTAAAATATGTCTAATAGCCATTATTCATCCCTCTCTAAGGGATACTAGCTTTCTTGCAGTGCAGAGATATTAAAGATAGAACTTCAACACCAGACAAGTAATTAGACGTGTGCAGACAGATCACCTAGCTGGTCATTTATTCTTTAATTGATTTGAGTTAAATAGATATTTTTTAAAGGACCTAGTAACTGAGAGAAGTAGTCAGAGCCTATAGAAGGACTTGGAATTTTATCTTTCTTCCTATACTCTCATCCCAGATGAGTAGAAACAGTAATGGACATAGTTTCGATCTAGTGCTTTAAATCCATGCAGGCTTTTAGGTTTGCATCTTGATATTAGTCCTATACACACAGTAATTTAGCAAACCACATGATATAGAATGACCACAGGGAATAAAGTAAGAGTGTTCTATGTTGTCTACATATCCAGCACATTTGGGGAATCAAAATAATAAGAAGTTGAAGAACGCACTCTAATAAGGAATTTAGCGTTATGATGATACTAAAGGGTAGCAATAGCTATTCTGAATCAATGCTACTTATTATTTTACATTTACATTTTCTTAACTGGAGTTTCTATTTTTTTCATATCACTCGGACTATTTGTTTCCAAATGCTGACCTGTCCTATCAAAGCAAGGATAATGCTATACAATTTTATTTGAAAACAGAATACAGCCTTCTAATGTAGATTTTACAAAATGTTTAAAGTCAGCAGTCTTCGAAAATTTTATTGTCTAAAGGTTTCCCTTCCGTATGCAGACAGCCATCTAACTGTGCCATCAAAAATTTATTGACAGATAGATTTATGAAACTTAACCTTGATGAAAATTTCTTAAGTTTCATAGTAATATGAATTAAGATTAATTCTGTAACTCATAAATTAAATTCACCCAGACTACTTTTCCTATGGTATATGTATGGTGAAATTTGAGTTCAGGAAAAAAACTGTGGTAGTGGTGTCATTCTTTCACTTATACATGAAAGAAATCTGAAGATTTTCTTTCCTTTCAACAAAGTTTTTCAGATTGAAGATATATGACATAGTGAAAAGTTATGTCCACAAGAATTTATTGCTGTTATCCAAGTAGTGATATTGCTCAGTCTTTTTCACAGATTTTCCTATAACAGATGGAATTCAGAATGGTTCCTATTACTCATCTGAGTGGATGGGCCCTTTCATCCACACATGGGTGCATTGAATATCTAAGCTGAGCTCTGGGTCCTTAATTTACAGTAGTGATATTTTTACCAACTGCATATGGAAGCAGAAACGTGTGTGACATACAAAGTAAAACAAGTAATTTTTTTTGTTTGTGCATGAAACTGGGTCTGATAGTCAGAAAAAAACTGAAGGAAGAAAATTGTTTAATAACATCCTTGCTTTCTGCGGTACTTTAACTAGGAATTCCCTGGAGTAATGCCCATGATCATTTAACATTGAATCATTGTGCAATACCTGAGGATGACTTGTCAGCAATTGACAATATAACACAACAACTGGGCACTTATGTAAAGGGTGAAGTACGTCAAGTAAAATATAAAAAGGAAATTTCAAGCTTCAGCACAAGGTGTGTTCCATATATCCTTTTTCTGTTATGCAAGGATTAGTTTTAGAAGATATTTGAGGAAGCTTTTTTACTACAATTTGTGCTTTTTTAATACCTTTAATCATAGTCATATAAAATAAAAAGTCCTTTGTTAAACTTTGTGTTGGAATTCCAATGAGCTTCATGACAGATATCCAAAAATTTGTAATTCCTTGCCATAAAACTGTGTTCCTAAGCTTGTGACAAAAGTAATCAGACACCAAAACACTTTATTAAGTTTTTTCTAATTGTTCAATTAAAAAAAAAAAAAACCAACAAAAAAACCACACCAGCTTAAATATGTCTCTGTAGAAAACAGTCTTATTTCTCACGAGCTGGAGCAATGCTATGTTCCTAGACTGAATTAATCTGCAAAGTACCCTGAGAAAAGTGGGCTCAAGATGAAATCAGGTTATCTCACAGGTAAAGAGATATGTCCTCTGATTTTCTGATAGTGTAATCATCCATGTTGAAGGCCCGTTCATCCCTGCTTTTTTACCAGATTTCCTCTTATTGCTGCCATTTTGGTCTGGATTTACCAGGGAATTACTAGGGAAGCTACCATGGTTTAGATATAATGTGAATGTTTACCCCAGTATCATATGCTAGGCTTGATGATTAACAGAATCCAGCTATCCTGAATCCATACTACACTGCATCCATTACAGCCATGGCAGCCTTGATAGTCTACTCATAAGGGCAATCTCTCTGGGAAAAATATGTCTATAAAACCTAGAATATTCTCAAACAAGACATCTGAACATACATAAGGCCAGATTTTAGAAAAAGTGGCAGCATCTATACCAGCAAACTGAATAATCTTCTAAGTGGTACAAACCTGACATCTTAAACCAGACGGGTCAGGGTCTTCTAGAGAGCTGAACTATTGGTACAGTCTCTGGTGTTGTTTTGGCCCACTCCTGTATGAAGTGGCCTGACACAATTTGCAGCTGGCAACAGGAAGTGTGAAGGCAAACACCTATTTTAGCTCTATGGGCACAGGCTATGTTGTATCAGGTAGCCTCAAGATCAAGTAGCAATTATGTTTTCGTGTGCTGTAGTAACCACATCAGGGTGGCTATTTCTCATTTCCTAAATTCATATTTATACATTTATTTAATAGACATAAATTTTCACAAGAAACTATGTTTCTGTAGGTTCTAGCTAAAGTTTGACCTATTTTCACTGATTTTCAGAAACAGATAAGTTTAGGACAAACTGATCTCATACATGGTTACTGAACTGCTGAGCTAAAGTGACCACCCACATATAAACTCTTTGCTTAAAATAAATATATCATATTGGATAATATCCATAATTTGGATCAATTTTAGCCTCTGTTTTTGTGAGTTATGTTGTAAGTTAACTTCCATATGTTTTTATTAAGCTAAGATAAAAAATGCGTATGATTAAAAGGGATCTGCTGAGGCATCATTACTTTTCTTCAGTGAAGGTCCCTTGAAAATATTTCTTAGTGATCTGTCCTAATGTTATTCTCAAAAGATTTTGGATTTTCTCTGAGTCATCAGTTATTGGTGGTGCTGTATGTGTCTGCTACAGGAATTTTTAGAATCATAAATCAGTTCCATTAAAGAATTCTGGTTGATTATATCTGTCTCTGTGTTTATGGTGAAGAAGGACAGAGAATGTGATTAAATAGTACAATTACTAATAACAAAGCTTCTATAGGGCAAAAATAATGTGGATTTTGCAAAGAAAACTAAATGTTTTACTTAGTCATATTTAGTCACATTAAATTCAAGCATATTGAACATAATGAGAAATCAAAATTTCAATCAACAGAAATCACCATTATGTACTTTTCTGATATTTTAATTTAAAAAGGATATGTATGAACTGATTTTCCTAATCCTGTGTTTATTTTTGTGGTCAGATAATAACAATTTTACAACAATTTCTTCTTATAACATAAGAAGAAACTTGTAACATAACACTTAGTTTTACACCTAACACTTTAAGTTACCCTGGTTATTCTTTCATTATCCTTCTCCATGTGTGTTACTGCTCATTCACTCAACAGTCCCTTATTTAATATTTAAGATTTATCTCCCATTTTCCATTTGTATCTTGTTTCCATTCTTTACTATAATTTTTTTTTCAAACTGACCAGTACAACTAGAGAACAATTTGTACTCTAATTGTACAGATTAAGTACTGTGAGTCTACTGGTGCTGAGGAGCATGAAAACCAGCCACAAGTGAATGGAACTAGTAGATATGAAGACATGCATCACTAGTTCCATTCAGAATTAAACAAAATTTTTACTGCAGAATTACTGAGCATTGTTGTAGGGAATCCTATTTTATATATATGCTTAATATATATTTATGTTTCATATATAAATATATGAATGTGTGTGCACACATACTCTAAATTTAGAGTTTTAACTCTTTTAGTTTTTAAACTTTTCCAAAACAAATAAGACAGCTGAAGACTGACAAAAGTGAACCAGTTTCCTTAGTGTAGGATTTCTGCTTCAAACTTGTTCACTTGTTAAAGCAATTTAATTTATGTCAATGTTCTCTCATGGGAAAGATATGCAGAGGCACATATTTGCTTTGTTCATTGTTGTAGCTGGTTATGTCAACATTTTATTTTGCTGCCAAACTTGCTCTGTGCTTCTGGTTTCACCATGAAAAGATATTAATTTTAGAACATGCTGACAGTTATTTGTAGCCTTGCAGTCACTGTTTAGAGCAACTCTTGACATAGCCTTTTCTCAAAGCACAGTATTGCAAGGAGGATAGTGTTTAAATGTAACACCCAGGGGCTGGTTTTGGAAGATGGACATAATCAGTGGAATTAACAGCATATATAAATTGTCAGTACTATTTTTATATTCTATTATGCCATGGAGTTCTGCTCACTGAGACCATTTGGAGGGAATATTCAGCTCAGAAAGCTTAATGTCAGGTTCTCAGTAAAGGATGACTTAATAAATGGAAAATAAATCATTGGATAGAAAAATTTTATATTAAAAATATATGTCTATACTAAAATACCCATTATCCTTAGGGTAATATGAAGGTAAAATACAATGCTAGTTTTCCTGTTCTTTTTTCTTTCTTGAATTCCTTGTGTTTATAACATTCCCAATTCGTTGTGACATGCATCAATCCTGAAACATTTCTACACAGGCTACTTACATGATGACTGTTTACCTAGTATTAAAAAAGGCACCGTGCATTAAGTCTCATGGGATACCTCTGAATCATAAGATGATAATATTCCTGTCTAAAATAAATGCGTATGGTGGTGGGGGAAGTAAAGACAAGGAAATAAAAGGTCTGTAAATAAATAGGATATAAAGTCACAATTACCTGATAAACCAAAGGATCTTTCTTTTATTACTCACAAACTAAAATGATGTTCCATAGCAAGTTTATACTGCATATCCCACAATGAACCCACAGTGTGAAAAGGTGCAATTAGCTATTCATTGTGGTTAAAAAAATAATTAACAGGTGCAGTTATGATAGTAATATTACATTTATAGCACTCCATTGTGCAATCAGGAGCTCATAACACAGTACCATTCCCATGCTAAAGTATTTGTACTCTAGTGTATTAGGTGTGGATGGGAATGTTTTGGTAGCAGGGGGGATACAGGGGTGGCTTCTGTGAGGTGAGCTGGAAGGTTCCCTATATTTGACAGAGCCAATACCAGCCAGCTGCAAGACGGACCCACCACTGTCCAACACTGAACCTATCAGTGATGGTGATAACTCTTCTGGGATAACGGAGTCAGGAAGGGAAAAAAACCTGCTACACAACAGCAGCTGAAGAGAGGACTGAGGATATGTGACAGCAGCAGCCCTAGAGACACCAAGGTTAGTGCAGAAAGAAGGGAGGAGGTGCCTCAGGTAATGGAACAGAAATTCCCCTGCAGTCCGTGAGGAAGACCATGGTGAGACAGCTGTGCCCCTGCAGCCCATGGGAGTCCCTGTTGGAGCAGAGATCCACCTGTAGCCCATGCAGGATCTCTCACTGAACAGATAGATGCCCAAAGGAGTCCGTGACCCCATGGGAAGCCTGTGCTGGAGCAAACTTCTGACAAAACCTGTGGCCCTGTGGAGAGAGTAGCCCATACTGGAGTAGGTTTGCTGGCAGGTCTTGTGATCCATGGGGTATCCATGCTGGAGCAGCCTGTTCCTGAAGGACTGCACCCTGTTGAAGGGACCCATGCTGGAGAAGTTTGTGAAGAATTGTGGCCCCTGGGAAGGGTTCACACTGGAAGAGTTTGTGGTAGACTGTCTCCTGTGGTAGGGAATTCATATTGACCATGGCTGCCATTCCCTGTTGCTGGCAGGGAGGAGGAAAAGAAAGCAGGACTGAAATTGAGCCTGGGAAAAAGGGAAGGGTGGGTGGGAAGATTTTTTAAGAATTAGTTTTATTTCTCATTATCCTATTTTGATTTGATTGGTAATATATCTGGCTAATTTTTCCAAGCTGAAACTATTTTGCCCATGAGAGTAACTGGTGAATGATCTCTCCTTGCCCTTGTCTCATCCTTGTGTGGAGGACTGAAGCACATGTCCTCTTAGGAGAGGCTGGGGAGCTGGGCTTATTCAGCTTGGAGCAGAGATGATTTCATGGGATCCTAGCTGCAGCTCCCAGTGACCACAGAGAGGTTGAAGTTTCTCAAGTTGGAGGTGTTCAAGATTCAATTGCATAAGGCTTTAAGAAGCCTGGTCTGACCATATAGCTGACCCTGCAGCGAGCAAAATATCTTTTGGACTGGAGACATCCTGATATCCCTTCTGTCCTGAGTGACTCATTCTGATACAGTGGTTCCATTTTTTGGAAAACTTACATGTACTAGAAATTTGATTGAGTAGTGTTTGATGAATGCAAAATGAATTTACTTTTTCAGTTAAGAATGAGGATGCTTGGCACCACAAAGTGTTATATATCATACAATTGCATTTTATTTATTCAGCCTGAAAATGCCCTCAGTAAATATAACAAAAACAAACATTCACAGAGCTTAGATAAGGAATCATAAGTGAATCAGACAGATCACAGTAATACACATAAATAAACTCCCATGAATGTTGTGGAAACTATCTAATAACAACTAAATTTACAGAAATTTGAATCAATTTGAAAATAATTTCCAACAAGCCTGAAGTCTAGGTTAATTAGATGATTTATTAATGAGAATATTTGATTAGTCTTTCTATATACAAGTTGTGTATGGTAAACAGTTCAAGTTCACATGTGCAAGTGAAATGTCATTTTTCTGCTGTGGATGATTTGTATTCACCTGAAATTCCTTTAGAACAGGAGTTGCTATGAAAACAGATTGCTATGCCTTGTCAACTTTTATTGCATTTTTAGTTGCTGCCTAAAGTTGCAGAGTAACACTCATCTCTATTTTACTACTAAATCTACATCATCTGATATGAAAATCTTGTCTAGGAATGGTTTAGGTATTCCAGGAACACAAAAAACTTACTTTTTCTTTTCCAAACTGCTGATTGCTTGCTAACAGAAAAAAGTTATCCAGCACAATTTGTTTACTTTTCTTATAAGGCAGAACCATGTTGGATGCTCAAACATTTTATTGTTTCAGCTTTTCTTATTGGCAAATAATACGTATCTGTTTCACTGTTCCACATCAGAAAAGGAACCAGCAGAATGTAAACCTTAGAGAAGTAATAATGAAGATAATTGTCCGTTTAACCGTGAAAACAGTCAGCCCAAAACCATAAGTACTAATAGAGAGAAAAAGTCCTCCAGTTCCTAATTCTCTAGCTATTTCTACCTAGGCAAATATTTTCTCTATTTGAAATCACTCCAAAGAATTTATGCAAGTTCTCTGCTTTTCTAGATAATATCTAAAATATATGCAGTCACAGCCTGAGCCTGTGAGTATCTAAATCAACTTCTAATTCAGAGTATCTTTTAACCTTTCCTAGTCTCTGAAGTTTACATTGTTATTTATTTATTTTTACTTTTCTATATTATTTATTATTTATTTCAGGTTTTACCTTCATTTGGCCTAATTTCACTAGTGACATTCTGCAGGGCTCCATCTTAGGCCCTGTGCTCTTCAATATCTTCATAAACGATTTTGATCCAAGACTTAAAAGGAGCACTAAGCTTGCTGATGACACTAAACTGTGAGAAGTAGCTGACTCCCTCAAAGGCAGAGAGATCCTGCAGAGAGAAGTTGAGAAGTTAGGGGGCTGGGCAACCACCAGCCATATGGAGTTCAACTAAGTGCCAGATTCTGCACCTGGGATGGGGCAGCCCTGGACATGAGAAATGAGAAATAACAATGAGAAATGGCCAATAACATACAGACAGACTGAGGAATGAGATGCTGCAGAGCAGTGCTGCTGAGAGGGACCTGGGGGTCCCGGTCTGTGGCAAGCTGAACATGAGCCAGCAGTGCCCTGGCAGCGCTGGAGTCCTTACCCTAAATCCCGGCCAGAAACGGGCAGCACACGTCCAGCAGTCCTGGGGGTGGCTAGCAGCAGCAGCAGGCAATAGCTCCGGCGTGGAGTCGAGCCTGGCAGACCAGCCACCTGAGGTTGTGACCCCCCGCGTCAAGGCGGTAGGCTTCACACCTCGACCCTCGGACGAGGGATAAAGAAGGCTGCCAACGAAGCCAGCGAGTGGATAGAAAGAAGGCAGCAAGCCACCTCAGCAGAACAGGGTTGGTTTATTGACTAACAGAAGGGGGAACAAACTGGGGAGCTGCTGAGGAAGTTAGCCAACGAAGATGCAGTGCAATGAGCTTAAATACAAAATAGGAGGACCCAGGCTAGGCAAAGGTGATTGGGCACACGAGGAGAGTGGCAGAGCATGGGGCAAATGGGACATGTCGAGAGGAGGTACAGAGGTGTGGCCGGGGATCAAGGACCAACCACGACCCAGCCAGAGAAGAACCCTCTGGAACATGGGCCGGGTTGGGGGGTGACAGACACATGTGGAGAAAGGTGGGTGCCAAACCATGGGAGGGGCTGGCAGGGGATAGACCAACTTTGAAACAGTATAAAAGGGGGGGGGGGAGGGGGACAAACCATTAAACAGTACATGAAACAAAACCCGTACAATAATTAAAAACCAAGGAAAAACGCACGCACCGCAACATGGCAGCCAGGAGGCCAACCCTGTCCTGGGGGGCATCGGGCACAGTATGGACAACTGGGCAAGGGAGGGGATTGTCCTGCTCTGCTCTGCTCTGGGGCGGCCTCACCTCCAGTGCTGGGAGCAGTTCTGGGTGCCACAATATGAGAGGGACATTGAACTACTGAAGAGCATCCAAAGGAGGGCAATGATGATGGTGAAGGGCCTTGAGGGGAAATTGTATGATAAGTGACTGAGGTCACTTGATCTGTTCATCCTGGAGGAGACTGATGGGAGAACTCACTGCAGTCTGCACCTTCCTCGTGAGGGGAAGAAGAGGGGCAGGCACTGATCTGTGCTCTGTGGCGCCCAGTGACAGGACCTGAGGGAATGGCCTGAAGTTGTGTCAGGGAAGGTTTATATTGGATATTAGAAAACAGTTCTTGTTCCTGAGAGTGGTTAGGCTCCCCAGAGAAGTGATCACAGCACCAAATCTGATAGAGTTCAAGAAGCATTTGGACCATGCTCTGTTTGGAAAATGTTCAGTGCAGGGATGAAAATTGAACTCAATAATCATTGTGGGTCTCTTCCAAACCAGGATATTTTGAGATTCTGTGATTTTGAGGTAAAAATAATGAGATAATGACTCAGAAATCAACACTGCATTACAGAGACCACTAATGAAACATCTACTCTCATCTATAAAATGTATAGTTCAAGTAAGACTCAAACACCCAGTTAATACAGGCTATTTGAATTGACTCTAAACTGTCAATACTGCCTGGAGAATGAAATGTTATTCACTATGGAAAACTAAATGTGAAAACTAAAAATGACAATTCTAGAATATTTCTTAACTGTTCTTGGGATTGGTTGACTGGTTTGGGGGTTTTGGGGACTTAGGGGAGGCTAGGGGGGTCTTTGGAGGTTGTGGGGGGTTTGATCATTTAGTGGTTTGGTTTTGTTTGTGAGCTTATTTTTCCATTCAGAATGAGAAATGGCCAATAACATCAGACTCAGAAACCTAAGGAATCCCTGTGTGTGATTAAGCAGTTCTAATACAAAAACTGATTCAGCATAAACTAAGGAAAATATTAGTAGCCTGCTATCCAAGGAGATATAAATCTCTTTTCAGGCAACTGAGTCAATGGGTGAGGAACACGAACAGGAACTCTGGTTATTTCTGTATTATATTGCACAGCATGTAGCTCAAAGTTCTCATTACGACAAAATCCTCTATCCTGAAGATATTCAGCATATACTGATGAAAATCTGAGATATTTACTTTTAAAAAGACTGATATGTTCAAGAGCAATTGAATGTGGATACTCTCAGAGACAGGAACTGATTAAGTTTGCCTCTTTCAAAGATCTAGGCAGTTTTATAAAGACCAGACAGCTGTCAAAGCATGCCTATATCCTCTTCTGGCTATTTTGAAAGAAATTGCTATCTGAAAAAACAATTTATAAATATTTTAAACCTATAACTTCATTAAGATTTAGACAACACCTGGAAGATCAAAACTATAAAGGAGATAAAGGGTCAGATTCTGGAACCCCATTAGTTCAATGAGAACTGAGATTACATTTTGCCTAAGCTGTGACATGATTATGTTTTTGCTGGTTCCAGAGAACTCTAGAAATCTGCAGATGTTTATGTTATAAATGTTTATGAGATGTGAAGCTTGCTGGAGTTTGACAGCACTTGCATAGCAGCTTTCATAATCAGAAGTTTCAAATTCACAACCTAAGATTCTAAATAATTTTTACTTGGTCAGAGAAACCTTTTTTTTTAATCAAACACGACACCCTAAATATGTAGAGAAGCCCAAATAAAATTCTGTGAGAACATGTCACTAATAGAGGCAAAAGAAGAGAACCCAGAAATATATCCTATAGAAAAGGTGAATCAAGACCAATTTAGTAGTGTACTAAAAATGGACCCTATTGCTCTACAGTTTGTCAGTAGCAAATGGTCCAAAGATACATAAATGCTTCATTTCACTGTAGTAGCAATTGATCCCAGGACATCCCAGGGCATTTAAAACTAAGTTTATGGAAATATACATTAAATCAATGACCTATGATAACTCAATTATCCTGACACAGTCTACCAGAAAAAGAGTAAAATTTTCCATTATCAACTGGTAGGAAGGGGAAACCATTTTTAGATAGGCCTTGGATTACTTGCTTTTTTCCCCCCTATTTTTGCTGTGGGAAATAATGAAAAGCTAAAGGCTACCAGAGTTTTGTGTCAGTAGGAACATATAATTTACTGCCAGTTTTGGAATGAGTGTGAATATGTGTGAAGAGGTGTTAATGTTGATAAATATGTTTCATAAGTAACCTAACAGAAAATATTTTCTAGTGTCCATCATGATCATTAACAGAAAAGTCACATTTTGCATATGTGCCTTCTCTTGCATTTGCAGAGCACCACAACTTTATCTTGGTGACTCTGGTCACCAAGCTGAGTGAATCTGATTTCCATTTCAACTCACAGACAACTGCTCATTTGTTTCATTTGCTGCTAAATAGCACACCAGCACATTACGTTATTGTGCACCACTCCCTGATATGACAATCTTCAAACCACTGTAACTGTTAAAAGCACAGTATTAAGTGTAAGCACAACTTTTAAAAGCAATCATCAAAGGAAAAATGTGCAAAATCATACCATTTAGCAAGGGTTCATAATAAATGAATGAAAATTCTGCAATAAGCATCCTGTTTTTGAAAGGCTAAATTACAGCCAGTTTTCTAAAAGCAGAAGCAACTTGTTCCAGTGCTATGTGCAGAAAGAGGGATCATGGCAGCCTTTGGCATCTTTCCATTACAAATGATGCTCAGTGTTCAGGTCAGTTTATAGTATGCTAATAAGATGTACTATAATAAATCCCTGCTTGTCACAGGGGAAAATGAAGTAAAGTGCCTCCAACAGTGCTTTCAGTTCTTGAAGATATGGAACTAAAGCCAAGGAAGGACAGAAGCCTTTCCCTGAGTCTCATCAGGCTCTCTTTGGTCTTTCTCATTTGAAATCTGTAACGCTGAGATAAATGTGTAGTCTCTCTCTGATACGTTGCAAAGTATTCACAGATCACAGCAAGCAAAGATTTTACAGGAGGCAGTGCACAGGGAGTTCATGAACATTACTAAACAACCCATCCAAACAACTGCTCAGATAGTTGGAATCATTTGTCTTTTCCAAAGGACTGCATTTCAAAGGGAAAAATAGTCCAATTTCATACTAGTAAAAATTGAATGACAAGAGAGTTTTTTGGTGTAAATCTCAAATAGTGTTTCAACAGTCAATTAAAAAAACCATTCCTCGACATCATCTTCTTTGAGAACAATATCATTCACAGAACAAAATATCTGTAGAGGAATAAACACACTTTTCAACACTATACTATATGATTTCTGATCTAAGATAAATTGCTCAATTGAAAAAGAACATTCAAGCAACTTTTTCATCTTTCTTATAACCTTGATAAGGAGAAATACTCATCAATGATTAAATCAACTGCCCAAAGAAGGCCTATCCTAACACCAACCTATGGAGACAACTTAATTGTGAATAGGCAATTGCCTCCAGGCTGTCTGCCAAAAATTCTTCTGAAATTACCAGGGGAAAAAAAATAAAAGCATTTGTAAAATCTCGCTCTTCTACTTTTGGTATTATGCAATATTCATTTTAAAGTATGGAACTCATATTTAGCCACTGAATTCTTACTAAAGTATGCAAGCTTCTTTTCACCATCTGTTACATTGTACCCACAACTGTAATCTAAACCCATATTCAGCATCATTGTCATTATCATCAGAAATTAAAAATAAATGCATTTTGGATGGAAAGTAAATATTTTTGAAAGTGTGCACTGAGTCCTCTTTTCCCAATTTAATGAGCATATTTCCATTCTCAGTTTTCCTAATCTGGCACAATACCTCAGCATCTCCTCTACCACTGTAATTCATTCTACAGATTGGTCATAAAATGTTTCCTCTTCTTGTTCCTTGCTCTCAAACAATCTGATTTCCTTTTTTTGTTGTTTTTTTTTTTTTTTTAACTTATAGGAATATATCAAAGTAATAATTTTGCATGCATTTATGTGATTCAATCTGACATAAAATGATTTTTAAAAATTTTTATTAAAGATTTAAGTTCAAAGAGGACTCTTTTTCTTTATTCATTTCTCTGCCAACTGGGTATTGTGGTTTAAATGACAGATCCTCTGTAACTAATCTGATGTAAGAAATGGCTGCTATGTCTGCAAAGATCCTGTTACTTCTCAGGTTGACAACAGGCAGTGGCCCTGCTAAGATCTGAAGCTCTACAGGAGAAGAGATGTAATCTGGACCAGGAAGTAGGGGTAATAGGCAGGAAACCATGCCTAAGAAACAGGCAGGAAAAGATATATTATACAACACCAAGTGGCATACAGGAAATAAAGCATGTTTTCTGACTCATGGTTTCTTTTGCTTTGTACTCTCTTCTTAATCATCATCATCACATTGAATCAAAATCATTGACTCAAGAATTAATCAGACTATTATTCACAATGTTTATGATTTTCTCCTACATACAGCATTTTATCACATTATAAGGATTTTCCAAACTCTTTCTGATTTTATTCTTCTGTGCAGAGATAACTGTCACAAATAGCAATTCCCCTTAGGATTTACTGGAGTATTACTTGCAGGCATTGTGAATGTTACAGAAGAAATCTAAATGCAGTCTTTGAAATATAACAGAAACTACAGTCAGGATTCATTCCAGTTAAGTTCTTTCATTCATTTCGTTGTATTTGTAGCCATTGTTATCATTAATATTTTTCTTCAACTTTTAATCCTTGGAAATTTGGGGTTTTTTATGTCCTTAAACTTTAATATTCTGAATTATTAATTCACTTAGCTTTGAAATTGAAAATGTTTTCCACAGAAAATAAATAATAAAGAATATCCAATTGTCTAATTTTAATACTTACATTTCCAGATTTTCATCTGAATTTCCTATATTAAATTTCCTATACTACAATAATAATAATTTTCTGCACTGCAACAGTGAACTTTAATTTAATTACCATCAAGTGCTGATCATCATAGTATTTAAGACCCTTGCATTCTCCTAGGAGCTTTTCTCTGCAGTTGCTATGATGTGCTTCAACAATTTGAAAGTTTTTACACTTAAATTAGCATTTTTTGTTCTCATCCTGCCTTAGAAATAAATGCACTTATTATTATCACTATTTTACCTTTACAAATAAGTTAATTGCAATCATAGTTTGGAATCCTTGCTTACTATGTTTTTGTGATGAATTTAACACAAAATAAAACCCCTTCTGCACACATAAATCACTTGGAGGTGCTCATCCTCCATAGCTAGTCCACGACTTTATAGTAGTAAACAATTTAAATAGAAATGTCATAAAACCGTAAAGAATTGGAGTGATACCTGCAGCTATGTGAAAAGTCATTTGCAGATGACACAAAACTAGGAGGAGTGTCTGTCACCAGCTGCTTGTGTTGCCATTCACTGACACCACAACAGGATGGCAAATTTCACAGGGAGGATTCTTGTGAAATTCAAAACAAGGGAAATGTCAAGTTCTGCACCTAGGGAGGAATAATTTCCATGCACCATGAAGGACTGTGGGAAGCATCTCTGCAGAAAAGGACCTGGGTGAACTGGTGTACAATCAAGCTGACTATAAGCCAGCAAAGTGTTCTCATGACAAAGCAGCCTCCTGGATTCCATTAGGAAAAGTTGACAGATGATCAAGGGATGTGATGTCTGTCCTCTGCTCAGCCCTGGTGAGACACATTTGGAGTGTTGTGTCCAGTGATGAAGCACAAAAACATTGAAAGGCTTGAAGAACCATTGCTATGAGAGAGGCTGACAAAGAACAGATTGTTCTGTCTGGAGAGGAGAAGGCTTTTGTTACTGAGAGAGGATATCTCCCTGGTGTGTGCAAAAAGCTGATGGATATAGTAAAGAATATTAAGCCAGTGGTGTCCAGTTCACAGGACAAGAGACAAGGGGCACAAATTGAAATACAGAAAAACACTGGAAAACACAATCATCAGAGAGATTTACCCAAGAGTCAGCTCATGTGGCTGAGAGGGTTGCTCACCAAGGTTTGAATGAACTTAGCTCCCTCAGACACCTAATGGTGACTAAAATCAGGGATTGAGACACATTTTCCAAGAGTAAAGAATTGAGAAAGTGTGTTGTCTGCTTAAAAGAAGCTTTAGATTCAGACCCATTTCAATGAACACTCTGATAATTCTATAGTTGCTATAAAAATACATAAATACTACATTATATCAGGATCAGAGGACTGGAACACTTCTCTTATGAGGACATGCTGAGAGAGTTGGGGCTGCTCAGCCAAGAGGAGAGAAGGGTTCAGGGAGACCTTAGAGCAGCCTTTCAGTACTTTAAATGGTCCTAGAGATAATGAGGGACTGTGTATCAGGGAGTGCAGTGACAGGACAAGAAGTAATAGCTTTAACCTGAAAGAGGGTAGATTTAAATTAGATGTTATGCAGAAATTTACTCAAGGGGTAGAAAGGTACTGGAGAAAGTTGCCCACTGGAACAAGATGCCTCATCACTGAAAGTGCTCAAGACTGGATGGGGCCCTGAAAAACCTGGCCTAGTGGCATCCTTGCTCTTGTCAGGGGCTTTGGAACCAGAAGACCTTTAAGGACCCTTTGAACACAAACTCTTCCACGATTTCATTCAGAATATGATCTTCAGGATTATATTCAAACAAAATTGCAACCTTAAGTATGAAAGTGATGTTTGAAAGGCGAGACTAGTAAAAACATTTACAAGTTGTTATGAGAGAAATAGGTTGTTTAGGACCCGATCCATTTCACTTATTTTCAATGTTTACTTTAGCTTCAGGTGAACCACCTCCTAAAATATCCTTTTCTCACCACAGACTGTAAAGTGAGACTCAATGACAAGCTCAGATACTGGTGCCAATTTCATAAATACCAGAAAAAATATCTATTCAAAAAAATGTTCCCTCTTTTTGGTATATTCATAATGTACACAGCACAGAATTAGGATCCTTAGTGAAACTTACAGAGAAAGAACACTGCATACAGCAATCATTGCTTAATGTTTCACTTAGGAGAAAAAAACGGAATCTGGACAACTTCCAAAATTATGCATCTGTTCCTTTTAATTTACTGCTCAGAGGAATGAGCACACCAAAAAACAGGGGAAAATGAAGACATTTATTATTAATTGATGTCCTCTCTATCTAAAACATTTAAGTGATCCTTTCTGATAGAGAAAACCTCTGGCTATACTTTTAGTACTAGGAAATATGGCCAAAACACTGCATGCTTGAGCCAGAAAACATTGACATAAATGGAAATTCTCCCAGTGCTTCTGAAGCATTAATTTAGAATTCCAGTGTGGATCCAATGGGGAAGAACAGGATATAATTACACGGACAAAGTTATATATGATTTCTTCCAATTACCTAATTTTCGGTTGGTTTGGAGTATTGTGTAGTAGTAAAATAAATGAGAAAATGGGTGTGATCATTTCTTTTGTATCTGAAAAGGCAGAAAAGGAAAAAAAATCATAATAACTTTATAAATAATATTTTGACGTAAGCATAATCTCAGACAGCAAAAAGCCATATGCTGCACCTATAATTAATTAGTGCAAAAATAAAAATAATAATGGAGGAGGAGGAGGAGGAGAAGTAGAAGAAGAAGGAGAAGAAGAAGAAGAAGAAGAAGAAGAAGTAGAAGAAGAGGAAGAAGTAGAGGAAGAAGTAGAAGAAGAAGAAGAAGAAGAAGAAGAAGAAGAAGAAGAAGAAGAAGTAGAAGAAGAAGAAGAAGACTGTGCATGCTGCATTTACTGTAGGGCTGATGCTGATGCTTAACATGTCCAAACATTTAATTGGAGCAACCTGCAGTGGTAAGCTGATGTGGTGAGGTTGATAAGGTTGCCACCAAAGAAATATGACTCATTTACCTTGGGTACAATTTGTGTTGCTATTGCTACTCTATCAAACAATTCAAGATTGGTTTGTTTCCTGAGCTGAACATATTCTGGTTGTATTTCCTCAAAAAATCTTGAAGTTCTTCAGAAATATGAAGCCATTCATCACACAATCTGCATTAGTTAGAAGCTGATTTTTTTCTTTTTGACTTCTGGGGAATTAATTAAAAATTATGCCATAACCACTCACTCTTGACTGTAAAAATTGTCAGGCAAGACTTTTTCATTTTTTAGACTGTTTTAAGAAGTACACTTCAGAATAATGTCTAGTTTATTTTCAACATTTCAAATCTGGTTTAGGATAGGGAGTTTGCTGGATGTTCAGCTCCTAGCCCTTGAAGTGTCCTTCCAATAGGATTCAAATTTCTTACTGTTTATGTCTTAAAATTGTTCTCTTCTTTTCTTCATTTGCTAGAATTAGTGTTTTTAACTTCTGTATTGATAATCATAATGATTTAATTATTACTTGCTGTTGCTATATGTGTTTGTGCCTAATTTATCTGGGGCATTTCATAGATTGCAAATACTCATTCTTTTCAGCAGATTATTCCTACTTAATGTAATTTATACGTAACTATGATAAACAAATACTTACTAATTGAAAGTTAGCAGGATCACAGGGGTGGGATATGCAGCCTCTTAAATGTATCTGATGTGGTTTTCTACCACAGCTCTCATTTCGTAGAAAATTTATCATGTGTGGTCATTTCAAAGAGCAGGTATTATACTAGATGCCAAGTCAGTCCCAACTTGTTTAGTATTCAGTATAAAGTAGTGAGGTTCCAGCTGGGATTAGGGAATTAATTAAACAGCCCATGTTTGACTGAGGTAGCTGACTATTAGTCTAAGTAGGAGTGACCCAAATATAATAACCTGTAAGTGCCAAGTGCATTCAACCCCAGGGAGGACCAGCAAGGATAACTGCACTGATATCTCAAAATCAGGTTTGAAAGACAAAGCAAGTGGAGGGAGAGAAAAGAGCAAAACTGTGCTTCTTTTGAAAACAGAAGTTAAACACCAGAAAAAAGAAAAAAAAAACACATTGAAAAGACAGATTGCTCCCAGAGGAAAAGGTGTTGAAATTACAAAAAAGAAGCAAACCCAATGTCGCAGACATCTTTTCATTAAAAATCTTTCCTTAAGATTTTTTCTTCCTGAGAAGCTGAGAGGCTTTGGGAACAAAATGTAAACAATGATTATCTGCTGCTGTGGAATGCAACAGGTGCATCTGTGATTGGCCCATCTTGGATGTTTACAATTAATGGCCAATCACAGCCCAGTTAGCTTGGACTCTCTGTCCAAGACACAAACCTTTATTATTCATTCCTTTCTATTCTTAGCTGAGCTAGCCTTCTGAGATGAAACTTTTTCTTCTATTCTTTTTGGTATAGTTTTAATGTAATATATATATAATAAAATAATAAGCCTTCTGAACATGGAGTCAACATTCTCATCTCTTCCCTCACCTGAAAACCCCTGTGAACACCGTCACAACCCAAACGAAACAAAACAAACAAAGTAACCCCCCCCCAAAAAAAAAAAAAAAACAAACACCCAATGGGCAGAAATCTGGAGAAACTGCTATCTCAACAAAGTGCTGGGGGACTCCAGGCTGTGTAGGTTTTATGTTTTAGGGCCACCTGCAGAACTGTGCTGCTGGTTACACAAAACAAGGGGCTTGTTTCCAGATCGTTCAACTAAAGGGGTATCAATTTATTCACTAAGGACACAACAGTCTTATATATTGATTTGCAGGCTATCCAGTCTTTACAGATGTCTGATTGGACCCCTGAGTTTAGGTGATACTTAATAAATGTATCCTTCATCTTGAACTCTGCCCCATCTTGAGAGGAGGAGGAGGTGAACAGAGGATGCAACTGAGATACCAAAATATCTCCCCCAGCAAAGTATAAATGTTACAGGGGTGCACACATCTTTGAGGGAATAAATGCCTCAAACATCTTTAAGGAACCTGGGAAGTGGAGAGTGTTTTCTGCCAAGCTTCCAGGAGCCTGAACAGGAGCGAGTGCTGCGCAATACCCAGTTCAGCTAAAGGATTCTCTGGCATCTACAGACCAATATTTTTTCTGTATTTTAAGATAGTCAATAGGCCTCTTATTGTTCTGAATAAACCTACAGTATCACACTATTGTCTTTTTCTCTCAGACTGAAAATCTTTAGCTGCAGTTGAGATGTCATGGCAATATTTCCCATTTGTATCATAAAGAGATCTATACTGTCATATTATGCAACTTGTTAATTAGAAAAAAGATTTCACATTGTGTTATGAAGAGAAGGAAGAAATCTTTCCAGCAGTAAACTGTGCTATAATCAATGCACTGTAGTACCTGGTGAGTATGGTAAACGTGAGAATGCATCTACTGATTTCCCAAACTTTTCATGCGATAAAAGTTTGATCTTAGGATTCCAAGTTTGAGAAACCGGTAAGATTAGCACAGTAGAACCTTTTTGGAAATCTTCTATTCATAAAAATACAGAAAATATTCATAATTGTTTATATATTTTCCTTTTTATTTACATTTTGTTGGTATTTTTTAATGGAATTCTTACTTTTGAGAAAGTAGATTTGAGTTATTCTTCAGTAGACACATGGTTGTTGTATGACATATGACAATGCTACATAATTGCTAATACACTCAGTGTGAGAACAATTTTTAAGATGAATATCGTGTCTGATAGAGAGGATAAAATGCTACTAATATCATATCAGGAAACAAAGGTATTAGTAAATGACTCAGAAATAGTGCAGTCTTTTAAAATAAGATCACCAAAAAGTCTTTTCAGATCCTTTACCTAGTTCTTACCCATAAAAAAATCAAACACTTTAGTAAAAATCAGCAGCAAATTAAATATTTTTCTAGGTGAGAGAAGGTGGAGTAATGAAGATAATTAAATAGAAGGTTGATGTAACTAAAAATGTTTGTCCAGCCATGAACATGTTCTATTTAAACAATGTCAGACATCTGATAGCAAAATAATGAAAAGTAGGATCATGCTTTGTAATTTTTTTTCTACTTATTTGCTGTGAGCACCAGTTCTTAAATTCTGGAAATACAAATGGTGGCTGAATTATGGTATGAAGTGAAATGAATTTTGTAAGATCACGTGCATCTCAGAAAAGAGTGTTTGACTCAAACCTTTATGGTTTAATTCAACAAAACTAACAGACCCTGTTCACAAAGTCCTAAACATGAAAATTTTACCTTCAGTAATGGTTATTTATTGGACATTAGGGTAAGAGAAAATTATAAAAATACAGCTAGTCCCTTGACCTTTGTTAGCTCAAACACATTCACTTTTCTATAAAATGATCGTTCTTGCTGTGTGACTTAGCAAGATCAGCACATCGTTGTGTCATGCAGAATGACTGAAGGCTCCCATTCCCTGTGGCAATGGACACCGAGTGTCTACTGCTACTGTCACAGAAAGCTAACGAGTACATGGGACTGTGGGTCCCCCTTATACTGTGACCCTCAGAACTACATTTCTTTGTCTGTGCACATGAGATTTCCTTGCCTTTGATGTTTTACACATACACCTCTTGAGTCAAGACACCTTTTAAACACAAAGTAAAAAGGGAAAGCAACTAAACTGAGCTCTAGTTGATATTAATTGACCAGATTTATATTCTGAAATACAAGAGTAGGTGAGTTTTCAGGTGTGCTCCAAAGCAGTGCTTTCTGCACACACATGAACCACTGAAAATAACTCCAGACCTTCTTTAATTAAGGAAAGTACATGACAATTAACAGAGTACATTAAATGAGACTAGAATTGTATTGTGTCCCTAAGCCCACAAACGTGCCATGCCAGATGAGCTCATGGTGCAGCTGCGGCAGCTCACTCTGGCAGACATGCTTATACAGATTGCCAATGCATTCCCTTACCTAAAGCGCAGCTAGAACAAAGACTTCCAATTTAAAGGAAAAACACTTTTTTGAAAACTCCTGATGTCTTTAAGAGAAAGGAACTCAGGAGAAACAGTTTATATCAGAGGCACCAGGAGGATTGCATCCCTAGAGCTTGTTTCTAGAAGCTGTTGACAGACTCATGGGAGCAATTACTTCCAACAGATATGTCAGTGTTTGTGAGACAAGAAAGCTTCTGCAGAAGAAAGCACAGGTGTAGTAATCAGAGGCTCCACTGAAGCCTTTTGATAGAGTTCATTCTTTTCATAGTTCCTGTTCAAGACTCCCGTGTTCGGACATGTATTTAAATAATTGTAGGCAGTCAGACACATACTATTGCCAAGTGAAACACAGACTAACAGACAAGAAGTACTTCACAGTCACTTCATCTCTTGACACTAGTTCTACCTTTATAAAGATATACTTGACCACAGAAACCAGAAATTTTATTTTGATAAGACCAACATTAACCTTGAGAAAGTCATTGGAAAGGTATCCTTCTATCTCTGTAGTGCTAGGTTCAGAATGGAGAAGATTGAGTAACACCAGAAAAACAAGAAAACACATAAACACTAATGTCAAATATTATTAAAAATTGTTTAGAAGAGGGAAAGAAGATGCTTAAGATTATTTTCAGAGTCTGGTTTATTTGCTTCAAAAATTAAACAAGGCCCATACTCTTCCCACAGGGTATGTTGACACTATAGATTTTCACTTGCGTATCTCCCTCATGGAATAGTTTAAATTGTTCTCTGAATTGCATCTATATATCAGCTGTCCTTTTTTTACTTCATTGGTGTTCAGTTAAAAGGAGAATTTAATTCAAGGTCTGCATAAGGGAGCAATGTGTCCAGTCCAACTCTTATGTTCAAAAAATTTCCAATGTTTATGTTCAAAACATTCAAATGAAAAATTTCTATCCTGTGAGGTTTTCATAGCTTTGCTGGCAAAGTCAGGGCTGATCTGACTAGTGTTGGTGGCAGCTGTGGCAGGTTAACCTTGACAGGCTGCCAGACACCCTCTCAGTTGCTCTCTCCCTACACCTTCTCAATAGGACAAGGGGAGAAATTAAGGTAAACAAACTCATGATTTGTGATAAATGTGATTTAATAAAAGAAAAAACTGTATACAAAAACCAAATATGAAAAGGAATTTATCTACCAATTCCTATTGGCAAGCAGATGTGCAGACACCTCCTAGGGAGCAGGGCCTCGGTATTTGTAATGACTATGGAAGAAAAATATCATCACATCATGTCATATGGTCTGCAGTGTCCCCTTGATCAATTTGGATCAGTGTCCCCTCGCAGTCTCACACTCACTTCCAGCCAGTTGGCCTTTGGGTGTGGAGAGGCAGCCTTGATGCTAAGCAAGCAGCAAAACATGATATCTTATCAATACTGTTCTAGCAAATGCACAAATTTAAAGCATGGCAGAATATGGGCCACTGTGATGACAGTAACTCCACAACAGCCAGACTCAGTGCAGGAGTTTGAATTGGCAGCTGGGCTTAATTACCTCCAGAGGTCAATATTTTCATAATTCTAGCATTCCTTTCCCTCATCCTAAACTCTTTTGCTATATGCAATCAAACTGGTCGTAGTGATTGACTTTTACCCTTTTATTACTGCATGAAAGTCATAAAATTGCTAAATATTCACCTCATGACACAAAAAATCTCTTGTTCATTGTTTAATTTACAGACTTGTGCAACTGCAAAGACTATAAGCTGAAATAAGGAATATAAACTACATCATAATAATTGTGAGTCACCTTCAAATATCGAAACCCATTTGACAGTATCCAGGTCAGCAGACAATTTTAGCCAAAAGATAATCATACATTGACTGCTATCTTGCTTTGTAACCTGACAATACTTTGGCCTAAATTTCTGTCTCCATTACTTCAACATGCCTTGGGGGACACTATCTCAGTTTTATCTTTGCAGAGGAAATGAGAAAACTGTCTTTATTTGTCTTGTGGCTCATGGAATTAAAAAAAATAGGAAAGAAATAGGGAAAAGAACCCTGCTCATCCCCTGACTTGCAGAAAAATCATTCCTTTTAATTTAAGACAAATAGGCTTTTACGAATTGCACACCATAATGCTCATGAAGGAAAAAATAAATCTGAAAGACTTCTGACGCTTTTTAAGTCATCACTGCCACATTGTCATCAACATTTCATTTTCTATTCAAGTCACCCCTCAGTTGGTGAAAAGCTAGAAATTGCATGACCCATTTCCTATACAGCTGGAAAACCCAGTTAGTGTTTTCTTTCTTCAGATTCATTTCATTGAAGCTATCTGAATTCTTCTAGACAATGAATGTCACTGCAGTTAGATTTGCATCCAGGAAACCTAAAAGGTCATTTGTGACAGAAATCCAAACACATGTTTATGGATGGCAAAATAAAATTTAAAGGTATTATGTAAAACCATCACATTAAGTTTTGAAAAATAAAGGGTTTCAGTCATTTCCTAAAAAGTGCTTTCCAGAATTAGATGAGGTGTTTTTTGCAACTCAAAACTTGTCTATTTTCACCTTATTTTCCATCTTCTCAAATAATTCCTAGGACACTGGCCCAGCAGAAGCTTTCCATTGATATGTCCCTGCAGGGAACAGACTCCTCAACTTCTTTCAAAAGAGTAAGAGCCTCCTGAGATATCATGTTGCCGTATGTATTCATGATGTAGGAAGTCAAGCATGAGGACAGTTTTTTTCAACATGTTTTCATCTGTAATCTGATCTGTGAGGCAGAGGTAGCCTGCTTGCTTGTTTCAATTCTAAATTTCATTGACAGAAAAATGTAGGGTTTTACCTCCTCTTCTGCAGCACTGGAGAGTGAATGTCAAGGTGTGGAAGATACAAAAAGGAAACAGATTGTTATTTCTTTTTCCTGCAAAGAAGAGAAGGTCAAGGACTCTTTGAGATGGCCTTAATGGCAGAAATTTAATTCCACATTATCAAGTTAATTTTCTTTATTTTCTTAGATTATTTATTTATTTATTTATTTATTTATTTATTTATTTATTTACAAAATAACTAATATAAATTTTAACCAAATTTAACAGTTCCAGAGCTCATGAAAGTGTTACTTACATGAAGTTTGGGCAAAGGGGAGTGTGTTAACAACTGGGAAAAGCAACTTATTCAGTATTAAACAACAATTTAATATTTAAGGTGTGAGTTTACAAGTAATGGTTTGGCTGACTTTGTTCATGCATGTATTTTTTTTATCTTTGAGAGATTTTTTCCTTTTGCATTTAGATTTTTTTTTCACATGTGGGTGGTTTTCTTTTTTTTAGGTAGCCATTATTACAAAACTCTTTATTTTGCTAATCAGGGAAAAAATCTTGACTTCAGACTACAAAAGGTACTAAATAGAAAGGAAACACTATTTAGTGAACTACAAAAACTTCTCCCAGAGGAAAAAAAAGGCTTGAATTTAGTTCTGGGCAACAAAATTTGTCTGCAACTGAAGTATCTACAAGTGTTCTTGCCTCCTCTTTGAAGAACAAGTCATGACAGTTATTCAATTATAAGTCTTGCTTATGATTTAAATAGTTGAATGTTTTTCTTCCATGTAGCTTGACATGACCTTGTTTTGGGGAAAAGCTGGTGAAATGGCTTTTCACAAGGAGTTTTTTCATGATCTCTCCTGTACACTTTTTGCCACTACTCTTCCTTATTAGCATCATAGCTGAGCAAATGCATGGTCCCTGAATATTTGTATGAAGAGCACTGGCAGGTGTTTTTCACCTGATTTCTAGAGTCAGATTTCAGGAATTAGTTCAGGTGGGTTTTGGGTTTTTTGGTTATCTGAGAATAAAATGCTCTCTGTGTGACATAGTACTTGGTGACTAGGATTGACACTACAAATCCAGATGGTCTCTACAATAAATTTAAACATATTATATACCTATCAGGAACTCGTGGGACTTGGCTGCTGGCTGGAGCTAAACCAGACTCAAGGAGCTAAGTGAAATGTTTGGTTTTGGGAATAATACAATAAGCCCACATTAAAAATATTCCCTAAGTGTAGAATTTGAACTCAGTAAAATTGGTGGAGAAGAATTTCAGTTTTCATTTAGGATTAAAAGTTACATTTAAAAAATACAGTTTTATATGTATATACAACTACTTATTTAT
>NW_005054302.1:8826740-8856712 GCF_000277835.1 Geospiza fortis | reverse complement strand
GTTCTGATTTAGTTTTAGTCTCATTGTTCTGGTTCATTTGGTCAGTGAATCTATTCTAAAATTGTTTTCAAATTCATTCTCCTTGCTTTTGCAGATATTCTTCCTAATTACTGAATACTTTCAGGTTGTTTTCATCCTTCTCCAGATAGGTCTGAATGTTTCATTCTCTCTCAGTGCTTAAATATATTGTCTTAGCCAATTTTTTTTCTCTTTCTCTTCTCTACTCTCCCCACCTCCTTTCTTTACTGTCAATTTTAATCTGTATTTTGAGTCCAGGAAAGATTTCCCCAGAGTAGCAGCAAAAATGGTATTCTGAATATTCATAGATTACTATGATCTTGGAGTTTTAAAATAGAACTGACTATTGTCATAGCAATTTTTATTCTTCCTGTTATAAAATATTCAGTCTTGCCTATAGTTGATCTTCAATATCTAGGGCACTGGGCCTTTCTTTTTTTTTTTTTTTTTTTGTGCAACACTTTTTCAAGTCTAACTTATTAATGACTACACATCATACCGAGACATTGTAATTTAGCACTTTAATAGACTTTTTCCTCTCTGAGCTAGATAATATTCTAGGGGAAAAATATGGAAGTTAGTTGGTCTGCTTGTGGGTGAAAATTGGAATGGTCATTCACTGCATAATCTACATGGGGTTTTTTGCCCAATAATTTCTATCACCTTTATTAATCAGAGCCAACTTTTCTCAAAACCTTACTGTCTTTTGAAACTTGCATTTCTAAAATGCAATTTGGGGAAAATACTCTGCTTTATTCTATAAATTCAATTTCTAAAAAAGAGAAAGCAACTTTCGTATTTGAAATAGTGTATTAAACTATAGAGGTCACATCTTGCTCCTTAAACAACCCTGAAAGCCAATTCCTCTTTTTTCTTCCTTCTTCCTCGCTCATCAACTGTTATGAGTTATGCAGCATTAATACTGGAACACGTTTTGTTAATACAGGTTGATGTTTCTCACCCAAAGAGGTAACAGGAAGACAGACCGTAAATGATTAAACAAATATCAAGTGAGCAAAAAACACTGAAATATTGTGCTTAATGTAACACAAAGCAATATGGCACAACTACTGTCTAGCTGCTTTTAGAGTTTGACCTTCCGAAAGGTTTTGGAAACTTTTTTTAGAGTCTTCTCACAATGCTCTTTAAAGGACTCCATTCCTAAATATGAATTCAGTTACCTACTCATGTGCCATGTATTATTTGAGATTTCTTTCTCTTCTTTATATCTAAAACTCTAGTAATGTAACACCTACCATAATGGACAACAAAATTCAGTTGAAGGGGAAACTCTGTGTTATAACACTTTGTTAGATGTAGCATTTATTTAGATTGTTTTCTCTAGAAAGTTTGGATTTATATAACAGTGACTTTTTTGCCAAAAATATTTTTACCTGTATCTGCGACCGGTTTTGCTTCTGGGACTTTGATTTGTCTATAAGTCATGCAGAGAGTAGTAACTTGCAGTTCAGATATGGCAAGTAAAGACATTTCAAGCACCTAATTTAGCAGATAGAAAGAAATATCTTTTCAATTTAAGTTGCACTAGGGGGAGAAGGACTGTCCTAGAAAAGAAAGTAATGAGCCCAAGGTAGAAAGGGTTATTGAAGTCATTGGGATGAATAGTGTCTGCAAGAGAAAAGGAAGCACAAACAGAGATCTGTGATGCTAATAAATAAGCAATGTGAAGAGTGTTATTTTATAACAGAAAATAATGGTGATATACAAAGAATAAACATTTTCTGCTGCATTGTGGCCACACTAATCAACATGGGCAAACAGAATTCTTCTAGGAAAGCCAGACACAAATGCCAATGAAAGTTATAATATTTCTGAACAGATAAATAGTAATTTGGACTGAAAATAATTTAAAGCTACAGTTAGCAGATCTACTTGTTAGTCTTTTCATTCCCTGGTGGCCATTTGGACATTAGCCCATTGACTGTAACTCTTTTGATGCAGCCATGCAGAGAAGGTGTTATCCAACTAACAGTCCACTTTTCAAACGTATATCTGTCCAATTTAGGGACAAGAGTGTTATGGGGGTCAAGAATGTTTATATCAAAAGCCTATCAGAAGTACAGATACACAGCAAATGTGGATATCTCTATCTCTCTGACTTCCGCATGCTTCAACATCTCTTCCAGGATGACGTGCTCCATGATCTTACAGAGGTGAGGCTGATTGTTCAGTAGCTCCCAGTGTTCATCCTATTTTCATTTCTAAAAATGGACACGTTTTTCTAACTACTAGAGACTACCATGGCTTTTGAGGTATGATGAAGAGCAGTTTGGCAACTGAATCAGTCAATTCCCTCAGAACCATGGGATAGATATTATCTCAGGTTCCATGGACATACATGTATTTATTCAGGTTTCTTATGTGGTGTCTAACTTTACTTATGATGGAAAGGACTTCACTCTCTATTCCCTGACTTAACTTTTAGGGGGGTTTAAGAGATGTGAGAAGAGTGATTACCATTGAAAACTGAGGCAAAAGTGCTGAACATATCCGCCTTTTTGATATCTGTTGTCACTGATTCTTTTGGTGATATAAGGTACTTAAGAAATACATTTCACTCAACAAAGAATAAAATTTCAGATGCCATGGAAAGTTACAAACATTGAATTTTCTTATTAATTGAATTTATCTGATTTAGAGGGCTTTTTCCAGCATTTTTATATAGTTGAGAGGAAAGGGTTAAAATGTGGAGATTTGGTGGGGAGGAGGGAATACTTTCTCTCAAAGTAACCTTGCAGCTGGGAATGATAAAAATGTCAGTGTGAGAAAACTCCATTTATTATGCCTAGTGTTGCTCTTCCTCTGCCTGTTTTAAGAAGTAGAATTCCTGTGAAGAGATAACTCACTCTCAGACACATGTGGAAGCCTTTTGTTACAGTGAGGCAGGTGAGCCCCTGCCTGTCAGCTAGGATGAACTGAGCCAAATGGAGCCTGTGTGCCTGTGTGTTGTTAGTGAGGCAATGAAATAAATCTACTCTGTGCATTTTGGCTGTGGTTTGATGGTTGCCCTCGGTTGCCTGTATGTGTCGACTCACAACACATATGTACACAAAAAATGTTATATTTTATTCTACAGACATTTTATTTGATAACTATTTACTCTTTTGCTCAAAAAAGCACATTTATTTAGGGTGGTAGATTACCTTTTTTTTACTTTACTTTGTCTTACACAAATATATCATAGAATTTGTAGAATCATAGAATCATGGAATGACAGAATGGTTTGTGTTGGAAGAGACCTTCAAGATAATCCAGTTCCAAACCTCCCATGCCATGAGCAGGGGCACTACGCACTAGATTCTCTCAGCCTGTCTTCTTTTGAGAGGAGCTCCAGCCCTCTGATCATCTTTGTGGCCCTCCTTTGGACACACTCCAATAGGTTAACACCTTTCTTGTAGTGGGGAGCCAAGAGCTGGATGCAGCATTCCAGCTGGGGTCTCACAAGGGCAGAGTAGAAGGAGAGAATCACCTCTCTCAATCTGCTGCCCACGCTGCTTTTGTTGCAGCCGAGATTTGGCTTGCAGCCAGTTTTCTGGGCTTCAAGCACACGTTCGTAGGTCATGTTGAGTTTCTTGTCAACCAACGCTCCCAGATCCTTCTCCTCAGGGGTGTTTTCAATCCGTTCTCCACCCAGCCTGTATTTATGCTTGAGATTGCCCTGCCCCAGGTGCATGACCTTGCAATTGGCTTTGTTGAACATCGTGAGGTTCACACAGACCCACATCTCCAGCCTATCAAGTTCCCCCTGAATTTCACCCCTTCCCTCCAGCCTGTCAGCTGTACCACACAGGTTGGCAACTTGTTGAGGATGCACTTGATCCCACTGTCCATGACTCTGACAAAGACGCTGAACAGCACTGGCCCCAGGACCAATCAATCCCTGCGGAACTCTGCTCATCACTCACTGATCTCTCTTTGGACATCAAATCATTGACCATAGATTTTTGAGTGTGGCCATCCAGTCAATTCCTTATCCACCAAGTGGTCCATCTTTCAAATCCATGTCTCTCTAGTTTAGATACGAGGATGTCTTGCAGCACAATGTCAGATGCTTTGCACATGTCTAGGTAGGTAATATCAGTTGCTGTTCTCTTATCCACCAATACCTTAATCCCTTTACAGAAGGCAACCAAATTTATCAAGCATGATTTGCCCTTAATGAAGCAATGTTGGCTGTTACCAGCCACCTCCTTATTTTCCATGTGCCTCAGCATAGATTCCAGGAGGATCTGCTTCATGTTCTTGCCAGGCAAAGAGATGAGACTGACTGGCCTGTTCCAGCCCTCAAACCTCTGCAACCCCACAGATGTGATTGCTGCAGAAATCTTTGAGACATTGAAGATGCCACTCAACCAAATAGGAAGGAGTAACTGTCCTCTCAGCTATTCTTACAGGGAATATAAAAATAAAGCTTATGAGTGCTTCTATTTTGCTTGTAAATATTCAGTTTAAACACTCTCACCAGCAACCAGAAACCTGGATGTTTTCACAGAGAAATGTGTTAGAAAATATGTTAGAAAATACATATTTATAAAACTGAATAATGAGAGTAGTAACTGCTAGTGATGGGGTAAACCATAAGAGACAGGTCTTTTTTCTAAAGCTTTGGCAGTCATTTCTGGAGAACTGACTGATCACAATCCAGGTAACATCACAGTGGGTGCAATTGTACTGTTGTCCTACATCCGTTTCTACCTACTTGCATAAAGGGCTTCCATATAAACAGATGTTAAGAAACATAAAACTAGATTAATTTGAGTGCCATGATCTTAACTGGTATAAGTTGTCTTTGCTAATAATAATGCTGGTAAATCAAAAAGATGCTACAAGGTTACGTCTCTAAGCAGCATTTAGGTATTTTACTTTCAAAGTTTTACTTTGAAAGTAAAACTTAAGTTTACACAGAAAATTCTCTAGAAGCTGAAATCACAGTTAGAAGCTTTCTCAAGCAGAAGTACAAAAGGCTGTGATGCAGCTCCTAGGTTTCAATTTTTTGTTGTTTGGGCTTTGGGATTTTTTTATTGCATTTGTAGAGAGAATTATTCAATATTGTAATTTTCAACTCTCAGGGTTGTGTACATCTTGACATACCTTATGCATAAAGAGAAGCTCTGCAATGTACTGAAGAGCAGTATCCTTAAATTTCTATCAGAAAAAACAAGTACCAATACCTTAGATTATAGGCTTTTTTTTTTTGCTAAAATGGAATTTTAATTGGATAGGGATAAAAGCATGTAATTTCCTATGAAAAGTCCTATCCATAAACACCCATTTTTTAACTGTTATATTCACTTCCATACTATCTGTTTAGGAGCTCATGACTCTGAACATCAACTTCACATATACAGAACATCAAAATCCTTGCTTGCTTCAGGTGGATTTTTCTGTTATCTCTGCTCCCAGAGTGGCCTGTTAAGCTGGATAAATATGCTATCTTTTTTCCAGAACATAATAGAGTTGTTAAAGGCGATGCATAAGAATTACTATCTACAAATCATCCACTTTTTGCAAAGCACATGAAGAAGAAAAGACATCTACAGCATTTGTAAGTAATTAAAGTGGTTTGTGATTTTTTTTTTTCTCTAAAATGCACTGTGTTTTCTGGTTGGTAACTATGTGTCTGCAATGGCAATGTACTGCTTACACATCTGTAATGCTGTTTGCTATAATTCTCTTCTTCCTTATTCTTCTACATCCAGTTCGTCAGGATTGTCAGAAAATGTTTAACATATATTCTAATAAATGTTATTTAAAATGTCCACTCCTTTCTATGAAAATGCTGAATTTATTTATTCTGTACACATACATTTCCTTCAGTCTTCTCTTTCTTCCAATGCCTAGTTGAATAGATGGTATTCACTGAAACAAATTCACCTTGGAATGAGTCTAAATATTTCATAAGCTTGATTTAATTGCTGTCATTTCCAATAGCTTCTCCACTCAGGGGACATCCTTTTTATAGGAACCCTACTGTTTTTTTTACTATCAATAAAAAATTTTTTAGACATCATTAAGTTATATTTTAAGGGTGAATGAACCTCTAGAGTTTTCCTCCTGATGGCTGTTAATTTTAAATCTCCAATATTTATTTCTCTTTCAAGTCTTAGATTCATTTCAGGCTTAATAAAACAAACAACGGTAAAAGAATATGTAGACCTTTAATAGTTTTTATTAGTGTGTCAATTACCATTGTGCAGATAATCTGCTATAAATAATTCTATTTTTCCAGGCATTTTTCAAACATGTTAAACCGAGAAAAAAAAAAACATTTGAAAAGATTCCACAACTCAATATTAAAAATCATGCCATAGTATCATTCAATTACTTCTTTCTGCTTGTTATTTGGTTTAATTATATTAGAAACTCTTTACCAATATGAAGTTTAAAAATGTATTCACTTATTGTATATCACATTTGTGACGTACAATCTTGTGAGATTTTTCAGTCAGAAAATAGCAAATGCTATTAAAAGTTGCAATTAAGTCTAAGATTCTATACCTCCTTCAGAAATGATTAAATGAAATAATACTTCTAATCTCTCCTTGCTTTCCCTGTGTATGTGTATCTATGCTTGTGTTCAAATAATACATTGAGTCATAAACATGCAGTCATAAACATGCAGTCATAAACTCGCCCAGCCACATGAAATGACAGCATGCTTGTTCAAAACCTCAACAATATGGAGAACATACATGATTGGCCAAAAAGTAAGTACATGAACTAGCACTTTAGGAAGAGCACTAAACTTACAGTGGCTTAGAAAAAGGAAGGACAACCACAAGGAAAAGGAAAGGTAAAGGTAAGGAGCATATTGAAAAATCCCAGTTGTTTTTCCTCTGAAATCATTTTTTTTAATATTGTAGGGATAGCTCTAAACAGCATTATGTGTCTTATGAAAAAGCACATCATTGTATCAAACCTCAGTGGATGTGTTCATTGGGAAATCAAAAGGATGTGTGATGGGCAATATACGAATTGCATGATCTGAATGACTGACTTTCCCTGTGGTTATACCCATGTTTTGTTGTGTCTGGTCTTTTTCTGTAAAACCAGATCAAATATCATTTTTTAGACACCTCTTGTTAACATGGGTCTGAAAACTCTGAGCCAAAGGACAACTGGTGGCTCTCTTTGCTGCAGCAAGTTGTGTAGCCCAACAAGGTTGTGTTTGTAGGGACAAACATTCTCACTGACGATGTGATGTCTGCACTATATGCCTTGTATAAGAGTTTAGTTTGGATTGGCTTTAACTGTGCTTGGCTGAGTTGAACTGACCACCCTTTAGCAGTTGAAGTGCATTAAGTACTCTCCAAAAGTGAACCTTCTGATTTTGTCAGAAAAAATCTCATTTGTAGTCCAAAACACCTGTAGTTTTCATGAAATAGAATTGCCTTGTGGACTCCTCTGTCAAGATTCATTTTAACATCTAGCAGAAGTTATGAATTTCAAAAGCAGTTCACATGCACAGGTATAATTTCTCCATCCCCCCCCCCACCCCCACTTTGTGCTCTGAGAAAATATTTAAAACATTTTTGAGCAGTATAACAATTCTCACAGGCACATATGGGTTGCCATGTAAAAATACAAACCAACACTTTTTCAAACACATAGATAAATTCTCTGAGCCAAGCATTCAACAAATAATTCTTGTGTCCATTAAAAAATATATCTTTTTTTATAAGTTTTGCTTCAAGTCACATATGGAATTCTAGGAAATTATATATTACCATAAAAAGTAGTAGAAAGACATTTTATGTTATGGTGACAAGTATAAATAAAAAAAAATCCATAATAAAATTTAAAACCAGCCAACTTGACCAAAGTGTGAAAAATGGGTACTGAAATAAAAGTCAAACCAAAGAAAATAAACAAACAAACTAGCAAAAAAACAACAACAAAAAAAAAACTAACACAAAAAGTTTCCAAACAAAAAAAGGACTTATTTACTTTCAATGCAATAATTGTGAGGGTTTCAAAAGCAATTAAAAAACTACTTTCATGACTTGTATCTACAGTGACATCCAAGACTCCCTCCTCTTCCTTCCCCTCCCTTCCACTCCAGCTCTCCTTCCCTTACCTTTTCCTCTCTTTTTTCACTATATGCCTATAGTGTACCAGTTCATCAGTACGATATTTGAGGGTGCTGGAGCTGAGATTTCTCTGCAGCCAATGGTCCAGATGATGGTGAAGCAGCTGTTCCCCTGCAGCCCATGGAGGACCACAGGGATGGACAGATCGACCAGCAGCCCCTGGAGGAAACACACACCATAGTAGGTAGATGCCTGAGAGGAGGCTGTGAACTCATGGCAGCTCCATGGAGACAGAAGCCCACACTGGAGCATCCTGTCCTTCAAGAATTACACCCCTTGGAAGAGTGGCCCACACTGCAGCAGTTTGGGGAGGATGGTTGTCTGTGGGATGGACTAATGTTGTAGCAGCTCTCAGAGATCTGCTGCTTGTGAGATGGATTCATGTTGTAGAAGTCCATGGAGAACTGTCTCCTGTGAGAGGGACCTTATGGTGCAGCAGGGGAAGGATTTCTCTCTCAGAGCAGCAGGAGAAGCAATGAATGATGAACTGACCATGATCCTCATTCCCTGTCTCCCAGAACATCTGGGTGAGAAGGCCCTCCTTCCCCTGGGAAGCGGGGAGAGGCGACAGGAAGGGGTTTTTAAGGTCTCATTTTTCTTCTCATTATCCTGCTCTGACCTTGTTCGTAATAAATTCAACTAATATTTCTAATTTGAGCCTGTTTTGCCAATGATAATATCTGGTCAGGGATCTCTCTTTGTCCTTACCTTAAATTATGAACCCTGAGTTATGTTTGCTCTCCTTTGTCCAGCTTTGGAGAGGAGCAAGAGATTGGTTTTGATAGGTGCCTGGCATATAGACAGTGTCAACCCACTACAATTCCATATTCCCAGGGGTTTTTAGGTTCAACGGCACATTACACTGCTTTTTAGGAATGAGATACAAGGTTTCTTCCAATCACCAATTTGTCCAGAATTATTCTGTCTCTGAACTTCCCTATGGGAACAAACCCAAATCCTTGTCTGTTTGTTCCTGTTTTCTGAAAACCAATGCATACACAGATACTACAAAACCAATCAAATGCTAACCCTAGTTGCTGTGAAGGTCTGTGAAATTATTTGTATGGCAAAACTCATCTTGTTGTGTTGCTTACTTTTGTGCATTAATGGCAGTTGTTCTATTTTCTCCATCACGAAAGTAATTTGATGGGTTTTTTTTGTTTTGTTAGTTGTTTTTTAGTCTATATTTGTCATTAATGTGGCCAGTGTTTTACTTCACAGCTTTATTATGGTTTTATCTAATCGCCAGCCTCAGAATAACCACACAAGTATTTACAATAAAGAAAAAGATATTTTATAAATTTAAAGGAGGACACTTATCAGCAGAAGCATAACAAAAGGACAGAAGACCCAGATTGAAGTGCTTGGACGTTGGGGTTTATTCTTGTCATATTTCTCTGTTAAAATTTATCAATTAGGACCCTTTTTGAAGAGCTATGAAATTCCCAAGAAGCTGACCTGTAGTTTCATTAGCAATACAGTCAATGGTATGATAAAAAAGACAATTATATTTATGGGCCAAAATCCATGCAGACAATAATCACCATTGAAACATATTATATGATTCAGAGTCAATGTTAAATGTGATTCATATTTATGCGGGTATGAGGAGACAGGTTAAACAGATTCTGGATTAGATCAATTTATACAATTGGGAAAAAAACCCATGTAAGTTCCTAGGTTCACATGTTTGTAGTCTGCTTTGAAATAGACGTATTGACTTTTGCATGGACATAAACTTTTAGGACAGTTGCTCCAAGTGTTATATGCTGCTTTTCTACAGAATATTTGTGTAGAAGGGGTCATAGACAGTTATAAGGCAGGGGATGACAGTAAAAAAGATGAAAGACACGTTAAGTTTATATACAAGAGAGAAACAGGCATAAACTGGCTCTGCTTGCAGTGCTGCTGGGTTGAGACAAGTAAAACAGAGACGTTCCTATATCCTAAGTCCATGATTGACGGTACTCAATAGATTTGTGCAGTTGGAGAGGAGCTTAGAAGCTGTCCCTTAAGAATCTGGATTGTGAGATCTTGGTAAGTAGTTGTCATGTGAAAAAATTGCCCACTTAGGGCTAATTATTTGGTTTACTCTTTATCATGGGTCTGTTTGAGCTTGCTTCAGCGTATTGTAGTTGGTCAGCTTCACATATATAGGTGTCCCTGAAGGGAATCGGTTTTACTCTGGGGGTCTACCATTAGAAAAACAGTAGAGGAAACCTGAAAATGTCTTTCAAGGCATGAATGTATTTCTTTACTAATTTTAGCCTTTGTTTTAGACTGTGGTGATATGTGATTACTAGCAGCTTACTATCACTGACATTTTGCTTTTTGTAATAGGTTTCCATATATTTATTTCAGAGGTCATTCAAATATACAATCTGGAAAATAGTTTGGTGGTACAGTTTTTTTACTCAGATGAGCTGGGTATATCAAGCAAATCTTTAATGGCCTGGATATATATCACAGACTTTTTATGTGTTTTTTCAGGTGTTTACTGACTTTCCTAATCCGTGAGATTTGTAGCAGTTTGTAGTAGCAACTTGTAGTTTATCATCTCGTGCTGCCTCTGGTGTCTGAATTAATAGAAAGGAAGCTGCAGCTGGTATTGATGCACGAGTGTGTCAGAACTGAAAGATGGAGAGATGGTAGATATGGAATTTGTGATAAAAATTGGTAAGTCAAGGTTAACACAAATGTTATTCTTGTCATCTATGTCTGTTAGCTACACTAAGATATATTACATATAATATATATTAATATATATATAAATATATATTATATATTATATATTAATATATACATGCATTATGAACTACTTATTTGCACTATCTTGGCAGTAGTAGTGAACTCTGTTGAAAGTGTCATTTATTTAAGGCAAATTTTTGCTGTGGATAAGAACATAGTAGATGTTGGATAGTTTCTCACTGTTCAAATTGGAATTCCAAGCGCTTGTTCTTAGTTATTGCTCTGTTACTCATAGGATGGACCAAATTAGTAATCACACTAATTTTTCTTCTACTCAAAGAAATGGGACATTTTACTACTCATGTAATAAAATTGTACTTCGACTTTTCATAAATTTCCAGTTCACCATTTGATACAGTTCTGGCATGGGAACGTTTCCAGCTAGCAAGAGCTGTGAATCCAGTGTGGAAATTATTTGCTCCTCTTTCACAATGTAAGTCATTTCACCAAAACCAGAGTCATGAATTGTCTTCCCAAAGTTAAATATATGCTTTGGGAATCAGATCTGAGACCAATACAAAGGCTTAAAACATTGCTAGCAGCAACAGGGCTTTGCTGAATAATTTCATGGAATAGAACAAAGTATTCAGGATTATATTAATAATTTTTTTTTACTTAGAGCCAACACTGCTCCCATTAAAGTGGACACCAATGTCTCAGTCTATAAATCTCACACTTGCAGCCATAATAATGAGAACTACATCTAAGGCTGCTTCATTTCTCTCCTCATATTAGCGAGTTCTATATTTGCCAGTTCTGTAGCATGTACTCTTCACACATTTAGAGAACAAATGTAATGAAGTAGGGTAACCATGATATGATTATGAAAAATATTAGGAAAAAATAAATTGACTATATTTATTTACTTATGTATATCTCAGTGAGAGAGCAAAAGACAATAATGCATTTGTAGAATGCCAACAGAATATAGGTGACAAAGCAGTTGCATCGATATGTAATCACTATTCAGAGCAAGAAAGGATGTCAAAACCACTATTAGTACTAATAGTTTTATAACTGGCCTCCAATAGAAAACTCTTTCACCTCCAGGTTGAAAGGGTCAAAGTAATTCTAGATCCCAGGCTGCAATAAACTGTCTATTTTACATCAACTAATATCTCTCCTGCATTAGGAACTGTTATACCACTGAAGGATTTGTCCTTTGAATAAAACATTAAATCAAAGCCTTTTCTGCTCTGTAGGCATTATGGATAACATGACATGACTAATAGGAGAGTAATAATGATTTGAAATCTCTAAAGACTACTGACTTGATGTTTATCAAATATACATAGTGGATAATGAAAGTAGTTTATAAAGACTTGAGCATCAAAAAGTCTAATTCACAAAAAGGCAGTGGGAGTTCTCAGGGACACATATCCCACCCTATTTCAAACACAGACCCAAACTGTAGTGAAGATATGGGCTAAACAAGGGAATTTCTAAAGCAACTAAGTGACTTTTTATATTCCTGTGTTTTATTGACTTTATAAAGTGATATTTTTATGACTATTTAAGTATTTCTATCTAGTAGAAGGAGGTAAAAAAAGTTGAAAACAGATTTTATAAACCCAAAAAGAGATTAAATCAGTCATTTTTCTTGCCAATCTAGCACATAAACAGAAAATGAATGATTTTCCTGTGTTCCCCTGTCATCTGGAATGCTCTGTGTATTCATATACATTCCAAAGCTGTAGTTCATTAAGCATATTTTCTTTTTTCAAAATTAAATATTGAAATTGCAAATTAAATTACATGTATTGGCTATTATTCTGTGAACTGCTATGGAAACTTCAGTAGGGTTGTATGTGGCTATAAAAATGGACCCCACAAATAAAGTTGCTACTTGCCAGTTTTTAACAGGGAACTCATTTCAATCTTAAACCCTAATTCATCTTCAGACATGACAGAGTTTGTGAAACAGCTTGAAGTTATCTACATCAGTGGATCAGGGTACATCATTTAAGTGGATCAACTGGTTGTTCAAATAGACTTTCTTGAGTTAATCAATACAGATACTGCCCTTCTCAATAAGCCAGACCAGGGGTTCTTGACCATCTAGTCCAGCCCCCCCGTTTCCAATTTACTTTTGAACATTTACAAGGTTGGAGGATCTACCACCTCATTGAGTAACCTGTTCTAGTGCTCCATTACCCTTACAGCAAAAAAGCGTTTCCTACTGGTCAGATAACACCTCCTATACTTCAGTTTATGCCCATTGCCTCCGGTCCTGTCACTGGGCATCAGGGAAAAGAGCCTGTCTCCAAGCATTTTGAACCCTTCTTTCAAGTGTTTATGTACACTGATAAGATCCTCCATGAGCCTTCTTTCCTCTAGGCTAAACAGGCCCAGTCCTTCCAGTCCTTCCTTACAGGAGGAAACCCCCTTCATCATCTTCATGGCCCTTTTATTCTCCCAGTCTGTCCATGTCTCTGGCACTGAGGAGCCCAGAGCTGGACAGAGCACTTCAGCTGTGGCCTGCCTAGTGCTGAGCAGAGGGGAAGGATCACTTCCCTCTACTGGCTAAGCTGTGGGCATCACTGACCTTCCTTGCAGCAGGGGCTTGTGTTGGCTCATGTTCAACTCAGCGTCGACCAGGAAACTCAGGCATTTTCTGCCAAACTTCTTCCCAACTGGGTGTCAGCCAGCATATGTTGGTGCCTGAGAGTGTTCCTCTTCCCACATTTCTCCTTGCTGAACTTCAGGTGGATCCTGTCAACCCATTTCTCCAGCCTGTTGAGGTCCTTCTGAGGTATCACCCACTCCTCCTCGTTGTGTGTCATCTGCAAACTTGCTGAGGGCACACTCTGCCCTATCATACAAATTATTAATGAAGGTATTAAACAGGACTGGACCTAGTAGAGACTTCTGGAGCTACACCACCAGTTTCTGGTCTCTAACTAGACTTTTTAAAGTCTTTAACCACCCTCTGGGCCTGGCCTTCAGACAGTTTTCAATGAGTGTGTTCAAACTATGCATATATACATTAAGTATGAAAGAAATATTTTCTAGAAATATTCCCCTCTTTCCTGAACTCTTTAAATGGGATAATAAAAAAAGGCTTTGTAATTAGCAGGTTAGTAGAGAAAAAAATATATGATTACCTGACAACCTTTGTGTACTGAATTATTAGAAAATGAAATGAAAAATTGTGGGAACAGAGATATTCTACCAGTGGAATATTCATATTTATCTAGTGCAGTAAAAAGAGACTGATAGGAAGACATCTAATAACTTTTTCATTTCTGATCGATAAAAGCATCTATCAAAAGAAAAATAAAATGGAGAGAACAGTGAAAAAATAAAAATATTTTAAATATACAATCTTCCTTTGCCAAGCTGGATTTCATCATCTGCAAACTCATTCCCACTGGATTTTAGTCATGATTGGTTTCAATACAAATCATTAGCAATACAGATTTAGAAGCCCTTATCCAAATACTAGGGCTACATAGCCTATTCCAAGCTTTTGAAGACAACAGCATGAATTCAAGACCATGGCTTTTCTAGGATGAACGGTGAGGAACAGATGTCAGGAACAGTAAATGCTACATGACTGTGGAGAGGACCTGCCACTGGTTGAAAACAATAAAAATGTACAGTGTAAGTCTCCCACAGAAATCTTGATAGAACAGATGTAACTGTGAAACAGAAAAGCAAGTAAATGCCTAATAAAAATAAATAAAAACAATGGAGGAAAACAAACAAAGGATCAAAGCCCAGATCTTTAGGTTATGTAGTTTAACCCCAGCTTGCAAATAAGTGCCATGCAGGCACATGTTCACTCCTGGGGTGGGGTGGGGGAGATATTTGGAAGGGTAAAAATGATTAAAATTTTTTACTGAGATAAACACAGCTTTGTAGGTAAAGAAAAAGCTGTATGCACAAGCGAAGGAAAACAAGGAATTCACTCACTGCTTCCCATGGACCGACAGGTGTTCAGCCATTCCTAGGAAAGCAAGGCTCCATCATGCATAATGGTGGCTTGGGAAGATAAGCACCACCCTTCTGAACATCCTCCCCTTTCTCCCCTGGATTCACATGCTGACCACCACTCCATATGGTGTGGAGCATCACTTTGGACCAGCAGTCCCAGCTGTGTCCCTTCCCAATCTCTTGTGCACTTTCAGCCTCCTTTTTGTTGGGGTGGCATGTGGGTCAGGAAAGACGGTGCAAGAACAGCTCAGCAGTTAGGAAAACATCCCTGCCCTTTCAACATTGTTTCCAGCACAAATCCAAAACACAACACCACACCAGCTACTGAGAAGAAAATTAACTCTGCCTTTATTAGAGATGGGAGTGTGTTCACTGTACAACAAATTAGTGTTTTAATTTCCTCACAAAATAATATTGTTTGTACACACTGAAACCACTCTTCAGAATAAGACATCAAATGATAAATTACAATCATGTGGCTGCCTGCACCAAAACCATGCTGCTGATTTGGGCTATTTTTTCACAAATTTTCTATCCAAGGCTTATGAAGAACAAAAGCACAGAGATGCATACATCCTCAGTAATTACTTTGAAACAGACATAGTGGGATGTTTCAGACTAATTCTTGGTGATATCAGATTTAGTTTTGATTTTCTTTGTTCCTGTTCTCTATTTTTTATCTTTTTTTTCACATTATAAAAAAACCTGTGAGCAGAATTAAATTACTCTATAATACACTATTGGAACTAACGGTAGAGACTGACTTAGGAACCTATTTGATATCTTTATTTCTAATCATTCTTGCAATATGGCTTCTAGTAATGCAAGCCTTTCTTCTGCTTTTCATTTTCAAACAAATTCCTTCAAGACACCTGGGATCTGTAAGCATTTTTTGCATAATTAGAAGTAGTGTAATATGATCTTGCACCAAATCTAAATCTGTACATTTCATCTTGCAAATATTAATATCAGAAGTGTTTTGGATTCTACCTGCCCATATGTTTTCTTCAATTTTTTATTAACCTTATTTTTTTTCTTGAGACCTTTATGTTTTGCTTTTGCTGATATTTTTCCCCCCCTCAATGACCATTTTCTTCTCAGAGATTTTGCCATTTTTTTTTCCAGATTCAACAAGATTTATTTGAGACTATGATAATGTTCTCAGGATGAAATATGCAATTTATTTCTTTTTCCATGTCAAGTGTAGTTTTTTTTCTGTGAAGAAGAAAGAAAATTATGTTGTAGCGATTTAACCTGAACATATTTTATATATAATTTCAGAAAGATGGAGGGTGTTTTTAAGAATGGGACATCATTTTCTCAGACCAACAGACTGAAATCTGAAACTGAGGCACTGAGGCAGTGAAAACAGTATTTTAACTCCTGAAATATCAAACTGATGCAGCAGATTATCAAAAACACACAGGAACATATTTTATTTTAGGGATATGTAGATATATTTTGACTCCAGTTAAAATCTGAAAATATATAATATACCATGAACTTGTCCCATCTTTTACTATTGTTCAAGTCCTAATTTGATCGAATTGTGATGAACACTAAACAATGACAAGTAATGCAGCAAAAATAAATGTTTTAAAGAACATGTGCAGTTTTGAAAATTGAGGACATTAACTAATATGAGAAACAGAGAGAAAATTACAAGTTTTAAGGCAGGGGTCATTATGTAATGTATCAAGTCTAATTATTTATTCTCGAACTAAATAAGAAAAATTTAAAAATGCTTTTATATAACAAATAAATTGTACAGTGTCACTCTTCTTCATGTTTAAGTCAATCGAACTTAAATGACAATTAGACCACAATTCAGAGTGACTAAGTATTAAAAGACGCAGACAAAGATGGATTCAATGCAAAGGTTAGAAGCAAGAAAAATAGAAAACTAACATCAGTTTTATTTACCTACTTCTTGAATCTTGTGGACTATCTTTCATTTTAGATTTACTCTAAGTGATTGTTTTTGGCACAACGATTTATGGATGGTTTACTAAGTTTGAAGCCAAATTTAAAAGGCTAAAATTTCATAAGCAAACCTAATTTCAGCTTTTGAGTGTTCAAACTTAAAGGGACTGTTAGTAATTGCAAACTGCTAATGATATAATTCAGTTCATGTGTGACAAGTAAAACTAAACTGCAATATCTCATCATAATGTTGTTCTGTAACCTGTGATGAATGAAATGGAGAGGGATTACTATAGAATTATGGAATCATTTAGGTTGGAAAAGACCTTTAAGGTCATTGAGTCATTTATATTGATATAATGATATGTTACTGAAAATTGCATACATGTTTGGCTTCGTGAAGTATTAACACGTGGTTCTCTTTCAGAATGTAAAATTATTTAAATCACTGCAGAAATAATACCAATTATTCAGGAAGCAGTAGGACAGTAGAGATAGTCTACTTCTTTTACAAATTAATCTAAAAATAATTCATCTGTTCTCAGTGAGATCTACTATGCAGAAGAACATTTTGTTGGTTTTGCTTATTGGATTTTTTCAATTTGCTTAAGTCCTGCCTGGACATCAGTTGGGTTATACACTGCACAGTCACATTAGTATTACATAATGCATATAGATCTTTCTGGTTGCCATTGTGTTTCCCATGAGGTTGCGTGGCTACAGTCAACTTCCTAGTTACCAGTGCCTAATTCACAAAAGATATTTCCTTTTTTTTCAAGGAGAGAAAGAAACGTACTAACACTAAAGTAATGATTAAAGAACAACAATAAAATTTATATTTTTTTTAGTTACAAAGCACTAGCATCTTATTTTTCAATCCTACTGTGCATTTTCACTTGACAGACCTTGTATATCATTAAGCTGATAAACAACATATGAAGAATGCATTTTTTAATGTTGACAAAGGACTCCTAAACTGATCCCAACATTAATACTCTACACTGAAATAATTTGAATTTTGTTTTCCACCTACACACCATTATATTTTGTTTTGAGCTCCAAAACTGACACGTGAGTGTGGTCTGTAGAGCGTAACTAAGATTTTGTATTCATTTTTCCCGTATTGCTAACTGCAACTGTTGCTGTGTTTGAACTAAACCTTATTTTTCATTTGTTTTTTTATAAGTGAAATTGTCCATAGTCCATTTTATGGATTACAATTCGTGTTGAAAAACCTACCAGGATGGCTATACATAAGTCAGCAGATAGTCTGCTTTTGTTTCTATGTGCAGCAAACAACACTGAAAATTAAAAAGCTGCTGAATACTGATCTGAAGAATGAAGAGAAACAGAAAAAGTGCAAATCCAAAGGCTTTCTCCTCTTTATGTAACACACTAGAAAAGCAATAAACGTTTGCTGCCATAAATATACAGCACTGTTATTTTAAACTTAGTACATAATAAATAATCAGAAGACTCAGTGCAATTCAAACAGGAATGAACACTTGGCTAAATGGAGATTGTCTTTCTTGCAATATTATCATCTTACATTATAAACTGATGTATTTGAGAAGAAAAAAGAAGAGGTGTATGCTGATTGCTGACAGAGTTTGAATAAAAGATGGATAAAAGAGTATAGACAAAGTGAAGAAAAGTCTGGACAGCTGTCTAAATTGTAAGAAGATCCAAGTGAACTAAAAATTAACTTTTTCAAAATTAATAGGAAATCTAATATCAAATTATATTATCTCATCTGTATGTCCAGCCATCTTTTCCACTTGTCATTGTTAAACAATATTTCATCTGTGCAGAATAAGACTTAATTTACAGAAACATCCAATTTTTCCTGCTTTCAGTCAGTCAAGCACTTGGCTAAATTACAATCAAGATAATGAGAAGTCCACAGCTTACTGAAGTCACTAATGAATCAGGGTATGATTCACCTCATCTGACTTTAGACACCTACAAAGCATTTATTCATCTGACCTATTTTAAGCAAGTACTTTGCAAAGAGATAAACCCCTCCTTTGACATGTTCTTTTCCCCAGTTAAACTGTAAAAGTTTATTTCCAATCAGTCTACGAAGGTCATAACTCAGACATAAAAATTCATGTTACAGACTTTGCATTTGGCCATGTGAATCCCAGGCAGCTGTCTGAATCCTGTTTTAGTTCATGGAATCCTCGAGTCTGCCAAATTATGAGCCAGTATTTGACCCAAGTGACCTATTGCAAAGAACCTAGAAAAAAAAATCTGTATTTTTGGGAAAAGTATCTTTGACTCAGATTTAATGATTCACTGTACCTATTATTACTGAAGAATTTAATTTTTCTGAATTCTGGTAAGAAGGATATTTATCAAGTAAAGTGTTGGGCTTGATATGAGATAAATCTCATGGAATATCAGGTTGGGAACTGGGTACCTCAGTGATTTAACAATAAAAAACAAAACTACTAATGATGAAACTTGAGTAAACAATATAGAAATATGTAAATACAATCTAAAAAATTTCCCAACCAAACAAGACCCATTGAAGTGTCATGGATATTGTCTTGCAGTCTACTATAAAATCTAGTTTATTTTAAAGGCATTTCATTATGCTAAATAAGTAACTTCCACTGCATATTCTGGACTGACTGAAGGTGAGAAAATGAATTGCTGAAGCTACAGGCTCAGATTTAAAGACTTGTGAGAGTTAATTAGAAAAACGTGGAAAGTCTGGAAGTCCAAGGCAATAGAGAACACAAAAGATACTGGGTCAGGATAAAACAGCTAACTTCATTTCATGAGGACAACATGAGAAGAACGTGGGGCTCTGTCTAGAACTAAATCTAGAGGAGAACACGTGCAGATGGTCTATTTTGAAGATGTGGATATTATTTTGTGAATCCAGCCAGAATGCATTTTCCAGCTTAAGACACTTTGCAAAGCATTGGAGCAGCCGTAAGTACATTTTTCTTTCCCTCCAGATTGATAACAGGATTAATGTGTCTAATGAGGATTGATCACATTTCCCAAGACTTGTAAAATTGTAATTGTAATTGTCACAAGAGTTAGAGAAAGCTCATTTTCACCTGGCAGGCTCTTCTCCAGTGAAGATATGTCACTGCTTCCACTATAGTTAAGTAAAGATTTTGTCTTCTCATTTTTCACATTTCTACTTTTAAACTACTTAGAGAAGAAATTCTTCACATTTTCTTCATATTTTTATACATCAAGCATTGACACTCTTCCTTTAAATGTTTTACTGCCTAAATATACAGTAACTTAGCTTACACTAGAAAGTCAAAAATCCAGATTTTTTCCAGCAATTGAAAAAGTACATAAGAATGACTAAAAAGGGTAACAGTGAAAAAGAGGGATTAAGTCTGAGAAAATGAATCAAACTTAATTACTTATACCATAAGAGCCATATTAGTGTCACTAATCTTGATGTATCATCAGACATCAACATAATTTTCCCCAACTCAGACAACTCCTCAATAAAAAGAAGTAGAAATTTTATAGGATTGGATGAATTCCGATGATAAAATACTATTGCTAAAGAGACTGTTACAGTCAGGACTGGGAGGAAACACAGAAAAGTAATAATAATTATCTGTGCAAAAAAAGTTCTCTTTTTAATAGATGAATCACACAAAAAGCCCAAGTCTTTTACTTCTTCATCAATATACAAAAATGCAATAGATACACTTTCATAAAACAAAAAATTCAGGAGTGATATATAGTTTCTTAGTTAGTATCTGTTTGAAAAAATAAAAATACTTTTCCTCTCTCTTATTTTTCTATGTCCCTTGTGGTTTTCTGTTCTTTATCAGAGAGAAAATATTGGTTTGAGTAATATTCAACAGGCCACCTAAGGCAGCTTTTGCTCAAAACACTGCCATTGAACAGGTTCAGTGCTCATACGAAACATGGACTTAATTCATTTTTTGAGTGGTGACAGAGCAGGTTCTGAAAGAGAGGAACAGCAGGGAATTTGTTTGGCAGAGGTAAAATATAATTGTTGAAAAGAACAATGGAGTCTGAGGAACTACAAAGGTAAAGGAAGCTGAGGGGGGTCTCTGAGGGATCTGAAAGACTCAGCAGCAGTCTCCAAGACTGGAGGGGTTGGGGCAGTTGTGAGAGAGTAACTGGGGGCAGTAAGAAAAAATTGAGAGGAGGCAGCTGAAAGCTGATGATGGTGTATAATTTTTTTCTGACTGTTACAAAAAATGTTAGTGCTTTGATTTCATTTCTTTATTTTTCAATTATAAGCATTTTTAGAATACTTAATTAAACTACTTGGGCTAAGATCCAGAAACATGCTTAGGGCCACAAATTAGTCAGGCTCTTAGGCATATGGAGAACCTCAACTATGTGTGAATATTCAAGGGCTTATGGCTTTATATACTTAAGTCCAGTGATAGAATATATTTTAAGTGATGTAAACAGAACTATTAATGTATATTTTTATCCTTGGAAGAAACCTACTTTCTCTAACTATAGCTCCAGGCCAATTTAATTATGTCTCCTAGGAAGCTTGGTTTAGTCTGGTTGCCAGAACTAGATCTCAAACCTCTCTAACATGTTGCAGTATCAAATGTGGAAGAAACTTGCCTTTCCCATGTTTCTTTTGTTCTCAGGATAAAAAGCGGCATTTTCTGTGAGGGTTAACAGCTAGAGACTGCATCTCACTGTACTGACCTGTCCTGCAGAATGTGGAATGCCTCCCTACATATTTCAAAGTCTGTTTACTTAGGGGAGAGAATGTTCCACACTGCATAGTACCTGTACAGCATTGTAAACCCCCTGGCAAGTGTAATCATGTTATTGTTATCACTATCACATTTTAACAGCTGCTGAAGCCTTCATTATTTTTCTATACACCTATATGCAGCCAGTCATTTGCTTCAGCTGCTTACTTGATACCTAATCAGCATTAAAAAAGCATGCTTTTGTGTCTCTGCTTTCAAAGGTGTTGCTTAAACATAGCACAGAGGCGGCTGCTAGGCTTAGCAAAGGTAGGAAGAATTAAAAACACCATCAGTGTGTTCCATAAACATAAAAATATGTCATGAATGAAGATGGGAGAGAGAATGTTCAGATCTTAAAAAAAAAAAAGATGAATAGGTCATAGTTTAAATACACTCATTTGAGTGAGGAAACAACTCTGGAAATTTCAGCTAACTGTAAAGTAATGAAGATACAGGCGACACCTGTTCCATGGAAATTAATTACCATATTAAAAAACCCAAACAATAAAACCAAAAAAGGCCCACATATAAAATAATTGCATGTCCATGTAAAAATTTTAGATTTGAATACAAAATCTCTGGGGAATAAAATAATGAATACTCTGCATAGGAACATGAACTCAAGAATTGAGTGGTTTGGACTATTTGGGTTTGGTTAGTTGGTTGATTTCTTGGGTTTTGTTTGTTTGTTTGTGCTTTTTTTTTTGTTTTGATTTGGCTTTGGTTTTGTTTTTAGTTTCAAAAAGGTAGGCTTGGTAAAACATATAGAAAATACCAAAGCCCCAAACCTGTAAATAAATCCTAAAAAACATAGTTCTGTATTTCTAGCTATATTTAAACAGTTTTGAGGACTGAGTAATAATGATTATGCCCATTTAAAAGAAACTACAGGGATATATTGGTAACATATAAACCTATAAATTTAATTTTGTCATGGTGAAGATCTTGAGGACTATTTTAAATGATCAGCCTGGGAAATATTTAGAATAAATGCACTTAAAGCTCTGCATTTCAGTTCTGAAGAAAATGGTAGTCCTTTAATCTTATTTGAAATCTGTGAATTTATCATTTGTTTTCCAACAGTGAAATCTGGAAAATGTAAGGGCTGGGAGGAGGCATTAGGTAAAAATTCTTAGAGTCAGGAAATATTTTTTAACAGACTTTGGAAGGACTTTCAAATTCCAGGAAACCCACCTAGTGTGCTTCTTTTTTTTTTTTTTTTTCGTAATGCAGAGGTTCCTATCTTATGCCAATTTTCCAGCTAATGGCAGCTTAGCTAAAAAATGAAAGTGCAAACTATTTCCTCTGCTTAAAGAAAGCATTCTTTCCTGAAACATCAGAAGGCAAAACAGTGAGGTTGAATTTGAACCTGTTTATTCAACTTTTCTTCCATAATCCAAATGATAAAAGAGTCTATTAATTCTTCAAAGAGCAGAATGAAAGAATCCAGATATACTGAGCTGCAAGCTACAAAACACACACTGCTTCATGATTTATCTCATATTCTTTGCTATTTACTTCTAAAATTTGAAAATGAGAACAGTCCAAAGAGATTATATATATATACTTATATATATATATACTTATATATATATATTATATGTACATATATATGTAAGGATAAACACATATGTGCTTTACAAGAAGAGGGAGTAAGATGACTTTTAAGATTTATCATCATACTTCATTTAGAGTATTGCGAATTAAGCCTGTAAAGTAGTCAATGATATAGTTCAAATTCCATAAAGTGAAAGTATGTTTAAATGTCTTTCTAGGATTATGAAAAACTCTTACACTTACCTGCAAAATTCTGAAAGTAAACTTGATTGTGATTTTAATCATCCGAGTTCTGTGTACCTTCAGACATCAGAAAATCATGGCACTGTGTAGGTTGAAAGGGTCCTTCAGAAATCATGTAGTCCAATAACTGCTCAGAACAGGTCTGCCTGAAGCAAATTGCTCATATCCTTCTCCTGAATGACTGCAAGGGTGGAGGTTCCTGTGAAACCTCTGTCAGTGACAAACTATACTCACAACAAAACCATTTTTCCATATATCAAATCAGTGTCCAAATTTTCAGCTTGGGTTCATTGCCTTTCCTGTCATTGAGAACAACTTAGAAGAATGCTCTACAACCCCTCGTCAAGTAACCTCTTTCCTTTACTTCTTAAGGCTGAAGAAAAGAATTTCTGTCAACTACTTCTTATAACTCAATCTCTCCCGATAATTTTGGCAGTCCTCTCTGTACAGGACTTGTTGGTCATTGCCTTGATAAGAGAAGTCAGAGTTTGGCAAGGCCAGATTGGTGCAACATGGACTGGATAAGTGTATGCTGAGGCAGCTGTTTAAAAGGTGGCCATGAGCCATACTGTTTTGCTGACAAACAGTGACTCACGACATCACAAGAATGTGATTTTCATGAAAACTGTGCCAGCAACAGAAATGTGTTCTTATCTCTTTCTAGACATGCCACAGCTCTGTCTATATAGAAACTTCCTCGGTGTTAGGGAGGAGGCCTGCCTGCATCAAAGGTAGGCACTGCAGCTATGCCTGCAGAGACAGATGTAGCTTCAGGTGTAAGATAAAGGAGCAGAAGTCTGCCTGGCTCAGAGCTGTGTTTCTTTGCAGGACAGAGATGTCCATTGACTCCTGATGTTCATAGAGAGGATGCAGTGGCTTTCTGCAGCTGGGTATGGATGCATGCTCTGACAATAAGCAATGGATCACTAGTTTTGTGTGTCAAAGAACAGTGTCTATGACAAAAGAAGGATCACTTAATGTCTCTGCCAGGTTTCCAGAACAGTAGAACAAGTTTATCAGAAAAGCTGCAGAGTGTCTATTTCCTCTGAATCAGTGAGGAAGGCCTCAGCAACCTGTCCCAGCTGACACTCTTTTGCACAGGGGTGATGTAATAAACCATATTTGAGATCCCTTGTAGCATCATCTATTCTGTAGTTCTGTGATTCTATGTGGTTACCTTGGATATATCTCCCTGATAGAGATTTGGGGTTTTTTTTCCATACACGGTGAATAAACTTCTAATACTTTAAATATTTGTGTCATAGTGAAAGGCACATGTCTTGCACATATTTGTCACACTAGAGCTACAAAGAAGTGTATTTCAATGCAGGAAAAAAGGCTTGAGGAAGAAACCAGGACCAGTGTATGCGGGTGCCATGGAATTGACAAAGCCAAAAATTAAGCTCTTTCTGTTTAGAGAATAGATTTTTTTTAAAATGTCTGTATGACTGCCTGTATTACACCTCTGGCTTTGCCTGAGATAGTGATGATATTGCAGGTATTTGATTCTATGTTATGATTATTGCACAGATGAGACACTAATGCAACCAAATTGATTCAATTATAGGAGAGAAGCCCTTATTATTTTCCTGACCATCACAGAAGTTGATTGTAGAAACTTTAAAATGGCTATTTGACAGATTGTTTTCTGCATGCTGTGATAGGAGAGGAGCTCTGGCTATTTTAAAAATAGGACTTAAGTTCTGATTATGTCAAAAATGTGGACAGTTGTCATGGAGTTAACAGAACTAAAGGAGGAGTGCTAATCAGGCCAGAGCAAAAACATTAATGTGAAAAGATTATGATTGCCTGATACAAAAATAGAACCTTCATATGACTGTGAAACTGAAAATAGTGAAAGGTTAATACCTCAGGAATATACTTTTTCCCTTCAGTTCTACAAATGATTACAGAACAGGCAGAACTTTAGTTTTCTATCCTCGTAGAAGATGGTAAATCAGTACCATGCAGACATTAGGTCTAATTTATTACAGCTATGCAATGGAAGACATTAGGTGCTAGCTAATAGTAGTAAAAAATCAAGTCCTATTATATATTCAGAAATGCATAGATTTTGCTGAATGCAAGGCACTGTTAATAACTTTAACCTGATTATGTGATTAGGATATATACTGAGGAACTAGCCAATTAAAGTAACCAGGCAGAAAAATTCATTATAAGGTATGTAAAAGGCAAATTCAATATATAAAAATAGCAGTTTATAATTTTTATAATAGTAGGTTTTCTTTTTGCAATTTGGTTATTGCATTTTCAGAGATAAAGGGGATACAATTCACCATTTATAGAAAATATGAAGATATTTGATATTACCAAAAAGGAAAAGAACACCACCTGAAAAAGTCAAATATAGTTACCTAATGACAAATTCAGTCCTGGAACAAGGTCCATGGTCAGACCAGGACTTCCAGAGAAAGATTGTTGATCAGTCAATACTAATACAAACTGGGAAACAATGACCAAGAGTTGACAACCCTGTGAAACCCACAAGTGACTGTAGAGAAAATCTGCTTTGAGAAAGAAAATATTAACAACTGCTGACAACTACTGTTAAACCATTATTGAGGTGCCATTTCTAAATATCATGTTACATTCAATTAATTTCTTCTTCTTTTAGTTTTTACCAATTTAGTCTATGCCTAAACTATCCATTGTGGATTTATTTTTATGAACTAGGGATATGGAAAAAATTGATTCAAACATTTCAGCTATTAAGTTATTGCCAGAAGTTGTTTAAACATTCTGAAACGACAAGAGTAGCCTAAAGAGTACTTCTGTTAGCAGTGACTGTAAGTGACAGAAAACTTCATTATGAGAGTATTTTTTAAAAAAACCAAGTCCAAACATAATAATGTTAGCTCATAATGATTCTTCTTGTCTAACAAAGATGTGTATCTAAACTATGTGATATCAAGAACTAGTCAGAGCATTTAAAATTTGTAGAAATATAATCATGCAATACATTTCAAAGCAAATACAACCAGAGTGTGTCAATGGTCTCAGAGGCTTGTTAACATTGTGGTTAGAGGCAATGTACAAACCCAAGTGGTCCATCCTCTTCAATGAAGAAAAAAAAAAAGTGGGAAACTTTTGCCTGTGCAGGGAGACTAAAACTATATAAAGGTGCTTCATCCTGTTGATATGAAGGCAAATTTGAAGTGCTGGAAAATATACATGGATCAAATTGACTATGTTAGAAATTAATTCCATATTTTCCTGAAGTTCAGATGAATGGCTAATAATTTTCTGCTTTCTATAGGGACCAGAGAACAGACATTTGTTTCTTATCATTAAGTAGAAGAGTCAGTGAATAAGAAGTACAAGGAATAAATGCACAATGATTATCTACGATTTATCTGAAATATCGCATAGAATCAGAAAATCGCATTATGTAGAATATTGATTTCAGAGCCATACAATCTCAGAATCACAGAAAAGCTGAAATTGTAAAGGATCTCCAGAAGTCATCTGGTCCTACTCCCCAGCTACAGCAGGGTCACCTAGAGCTGATTGTCCAGGACCATATCCAGAAGAATTTGAATGTCTCCAAAGAGGGAGACTCCACAACTGTGACACCTGTGCCAGTGCTCAGTCACCCTCACAGTAAAAAAGGTGTTTTCAAATGATCAGAGAGAATTTCCTGTGTTTCAGGTGGTGCCCATTACCTCTGGTCCTGTCACAGGGAACCACTAAAACAAGCCTGGCTCCATCCTCCATAACCATTCCCCCCACTTCCTTGAGAAATGAGCCCACATTTATTTGGAATTCCTTTTGTCATCTCTATTCTTCTTTTTATACTTGACACCCTTTGACAGGTTTAGTTCCATTTGGACTTTAACATTTCTGGATTCAACCCCACTAATCTCTGGATTCAACCCCACTAATCCTAGACAGAGCTTCCATGCACTCCAGATGCCCTCTCTCATAAAAAGCAAATATCTCTCCTTGTATTCATTTTCTGTCCTTCTTAATGAGTCTGTATCCCTCCATTGAAACACTCCAGTCATGGGAACCATCCTGCAAAGTCTCCAAGATCCCAGCATGATGAAAGTCCTGCTTTGTTTATTCCCCATGCTGCCTGCATTAGTATACAAGTACTTCAGTGAACCATCCCACTCTGAGTTCCTGGAAAGGGTTGGGACATCTCCCCAGAATGGTGCCTTTGAGGCACTTCCTTGCTGATGTGCAAGTGCTTTCTTGTCATGGCACCCCATGCCCTTTACCCATTGGCCCTGTCCATAGGTCTCTTGCAGTGCTGCTAGCTGTTCTTGCCTTCCCTTGTCATTCTTAGTTTAAGTTGCTAGCTCTTCCTACCCAGCTGCAGAAAGAAATATCCATGCATAATATAGTTACAAATAAGGAGGCAGAATATTTGTAGTTAGAATACCTGGTAGCTGGATACTTGAAGAGATGAAATATTTTGAATCCAATGTGAAAAAGTGATGGTGTGATTTTTACAAACTTTCCTGTTACATATCACTATAGTTCCTGTAGCATATTTTAATTCAAATGAAGTATTTAAGACATATCTCAATGACTCCAATAGAAAAACATAAATAAATTCTTTCTCTTATATTCTTTCAGAGATTATTTTCTCTGAAAATAATATGGTTATATGCTTCGGTTCTACAAGTTTTCTTTGAATCATGAAGGCAGGATCAAAACTAGTAAAATAGAACAATAACAAACCTGACATTTTGTCACAGTTAATTTGCAAACTTTCCAGGGTCTGACACAGACTGAGAGTCAGCTCGTGTAATTCTAGAATTTCACTGGTCTTCAAGATAAAGGCCTCTTTCTAACATACAACAATTTTTAGGATTTTAAGAACAGCTTAAAAAAGGAAAAAAGAAACAAACCAAAAAACATATCACTACTGTATTTGGGCCTTTTTTCGGCTGCCACTATAAGCATCTTCAAATCTCTGCCAAATTCTGAACATATATATGGCCTTCAGAACTCAGCTGTATGCCTGTCCTCCTTTAAAATATGACAGAATAATAGTTTACAGCAATCTTGCTTGTGCAGAGGATGAAGCCATTCCATTTCCAATAACCTTTGCAGGTCCCCAATCTCCATTTGATTAATTACTGAATTAATGACTAAAAGTATCTCCTACTAAATAAATTCAAAGTGTGTTCACCTCTACCTTACCAAAATATCATGTAGCAGCAAAAAAAGTTGGAAAGAGAAGCAAAAAGTCACAATTAACAGGAGAAAAGGTTCTTGACACACAATTAGTGTGGCTATCTTTAAATTCTCTATGATCTTTTCCCCTTTTGCACACAACTTGAAGACTATTTTCCAATCATATTGCCCAAAAAGGTATGTTCTTATATAACTTTGTACACAACTACTTACACCTTCTTCTTTCAGTACCTACTCGTGGAAAGTCTTTTCTTGGGTTTTGTGTTGCTGAAATGGCTCCTGAGGCACTAAAAGGTCTTTTTTCCCAGTCCCGTCCTCAAAGAAGAAGTCAGAATTCCTTGCTCTGGTTTTCCAGGTTGTTTATTTGCTCTTATCTAATACATTATTTTTCCAACCCACAGAGGTCTGTCCAGCAGATCAGGTTGAGGCACACTGACCGCCCTTGGGGTGGTCTTATCTTTCTATAGTAAAAACTACGTCTACTTTATTTACAATAATTTCCCAATACCTATCACCTATGTTAGACAGTCTGTCTCTACCCTAAACCAATCCAGAAGTGTCACCATCACAGCAGAAGAAGAAGGACAAGAAGAAGAAGAAGAAGAAAGACAGGACACACTCCGATTCCTCTATCTTGCCTCTTGAACCCCCATTCTAAATCCCCAAAATTTTGCTTTTTCACCCTGTGATAAATTCACTATCATTCTATTCAAAGCCTTGTGGCTTGTAACTCTTCGCACAAAGTTGGTAATTGTTTCAATGGGTTAAAATTGAAGGCACAGGTGTCTTTGACTCTGTGGTCAAAGAGTCTCTGAGCCACCTGCCAGGGTCTCGAGTCCTCCAGGGCAGTCAGAGGAATGTCCTGGGTTCCAGCAGCTTTTGTTCCAAGCTCTCCAAGTCAACTAAACTGAGGAGGATTTCAGCCCAAACTGCATCTCAAACCAATAATTTCAACAACAGCTCATCATTGATTCTCCCCTGCTCATTGCAGATGTTATAATAAACATAATGGGAACCACACAGCAGAGCACTGATCATCCAGGCCATAATAGTTCCGTCATTCCACACTGGTGAAGCTTGAGAAATCCCGCAGCATATGAGCATCATCAAGCTATGAGACAAACATCAAGCTGTTTTCCAAGAGTGCACATGTAATTCTGAAATGGTCCTGAAGGCCATTGTCATGGGTACACAAACACTGAATCTGACCAGCAAAGTCAGAGTCCCTCTAAACCTCCTTGCCCATGAGATATGGATGTCTTTCAACCACTGTGACAATACTCTCCCTTTGGATATTTCAACTGAAACTAGGAGTACAGCTAACACTCAGGGTAATTTAAAAAAGGCATCCTAATTTCTCTGTCTCACCCTCAACCAGACAGAATCACCATACCAGGATAAACAGTAGATTGTCTAAGATAAAGAAACAGAGGAGAAAATGTTAATCACTTTAGTAGGCTATACATTCAGGCATAACAACATTTTGAGTACACAGGTTTCATCTTGCATTCTTCCCATCCTAGAATTCACCACA
>NW_005054302.1:8690366-8826708 GCF_000277835.1 Geospiza fortis | reverse complement strand
ACACTTTTATTTTTTTGGTAATTTAAATCTCTCCTGTAGTATTGATGCTTTTATTGGAGGAGTGTAATTCTGCTATAGAAGTTGCAAACTTTGTCTATCCAATATTTGATCTCTTTTATTCTGCTAGAATATCTTTAAATTTATAGTGTCCAAAAGCTATTCCTTAAAAAATTGTTCACTTTAAGTCCTTCACTAGTACATGAGTGTGTTCATTACAATAACTTTAAAAAGAACAGCTGCATAGTTTTGCTACTGAACAAGAGTGACCTTACCTTAAGAACAGGATAATGTATTACAAGCAAGTTGAAGCATTCATATTTCAATGGCTAAAGGAACCCGATCCAAAATACAAGGGAAATTAAAAACAGCTTATGATATATGTGTACTGCTTCACTGCTGGTCACCTTTTGTACAAATATAGTATCCATATGATTAAATCAAATCCACATTGGTCTAAAATCTACATAAATAGCTAAAAAAAGGCAGTTACTGAAAAAGGCTATTTCCTTTAACATAGTTCTTTATTTCAGACTGGTTAATGCCATTGTAAGAAGCAGTACTTAGATAATTTTTATTTGTAAATAATTTATATATGCAACCTGTTAGAAGTAAAACCTTCTGATGATACCCATAAAAGCTGAATTAGTAACAGATAGGACTACATTAACGTCTCCTATTTAATGTAGCTCCTTAATTGGATACTACTACAGCAGCTGACATTCTGAAAACCCCAGAATTCAAATTACTTTGGCAAAATTTCAACTCCATGAACTCATTATTCAGACTGTACACATAATCTATACTGACGTAAATCCAAAAGTCAAGGAACTTCCACTCTTAGAAGTACTTTTAAATAAATATATTTTATCACAAACTTCTGTTTGTACTAAAGAGATAGATTTATTATTTTGGGAATTTATATTTCAACATTAATGCAATGAAAATGTAATCAATTGCATTGTAACTCATGGATTATATTTCAATTAAGTATACAATAAATGCCAAATCATTTACATTGGTTTGTATTTCAATCTCTCCTTCTTAATTAATCTCTAGACAATTGCATTTGGTAATTTTTAATAGTTTGTTGTCAATTATTCATTTTCATAGGTAAGTAAAAACTAAAAAAGAAGTTAAAACAATTTTTCAAGCATTTTTCTCTTGTTAAGGCATGTAATTTCTGGTATTATAAATTAAGGACTGAGACATCCATGAGTTTGTTAAAAGTCTTGGCGAGAAATTGTGGACATACCAAATTATGTTTGGTAAAATGTACTGATGTTTTAATCAGCAACAATCACCAAGGAAGATGAAAATTACAAATGTAAATATTACATTTTTTCTGAAAAGCCCTGAAGAGCTGACCAATTCAAATATAAACCTACACAGCACTGGCAGCAAGATGGGTGGGGTCCTAGATAATGGCATATTTTCTTCCCAATTGTTAACTTCCATGATGCCTCTTATCATGACTTTGGAAGAGGTAGCAACAAGTTGCAGCCAAAATAAAAATATGGCAAAGGCTTAGATTTAGGCCCAAATGAGACATAAAAGTGGAGTATTAAAAAAAAATAAAATTCACAAGTAGAAAAGTTGAGAAATGTGAGGAAATAGCAATCTATTAGTTGTGCTAGAAGAGTTTGGAGGAAGAGGAATTGTGGTGGCCATATTAAGATGTAAGGCCTCTGGAAACAGCTCTTTATAAACAGGGTTTGACTGAATGGAAAAATAAACAATGAATGCTGAACAAAAAATCAAGGAATCATCTGGTTTGAAAAAGACCCCTAAGATCACTGAGTACAACTGTTAATCCAGCACCATCATGTTCACCACCAGACCATATCCCTAACTGCCATATTCACAAGTTATTTTTAATTTCCAGGGATGATGACTCCAGCTCTTTGTTGGGCAGACTGTTCCAATGCTCAATCACTGTTTTTCAGTGATTTTTTTTGCAAATATCCAATCTAACCTCCCCTAGCACAATTAAACACCACTTTGTCCTGTCACTTGCTACCTGGGAGAGAAGGCTGACCCCCACCTGGCTACACCCTAAGGGATTTATTAATATAAGATCCTGGGTTACTCTTGCCTTCCAGTGTGGCAAACAAACCCAAATCTCCTTTCTACGGGGCACAATTGTCTCCTCTTCAGTGTTTATTTTTTTTTTAATTGCTATTCCTTCTTCCTTCTGATTTTACAGAGTGTAGTTAGTATTATTTATTACCTCTACATACACTTCATTACAGTAGTTACATGGAACTGACATATCTATCAACACAAATTAGAATTCAGATTGTCATCTCAGACCACTGCTCAGAATTCAGATACCATTTCCCATGAATGATTAAAACAGATGAAAAGAGATATGCTCTTAATCACTGTAACAAAAGATGTAGTATTGTTGATGCTTCAAACATATTGTCATGGGAAGTCATCTTAAAAAGAGGGAGGAAAAAACCTTTTTATATTGTCACATGCTCAGTAGATGTAAATATCAAACTACTTCAAGAGGCATAAAGAAAAACATATAATCACAACATGCTTATCATGTTTTTCAAGAATGGGTTTAACAAGGATCCCAGGGGAAGGATTTTAGGATCTTTGAAAAATGATGGTCATGCTTTAAACGCCTGTGATGATTTGGACTGGTTTTCTTTTATGAAATGGGTTTCTGTGTATGTTGAAATTGAGAGAGATGTGGGGGCAGGGTGTGGGAAAAAGAAGGAGCAGAAGGGACTTCAGAACAGAAGGGATGGCAGCATATAAAGCATATAAAACATCTACAAACTGGGTAGCACACAGGTCCTTAGGCCAAACATAAAAGAGGAAAATGAAACTGTTACCCAGGTGCTGGGGTAAAAAAAGACATAGCAAAAATAATTAAAATTGCTTCTTTGGAAAATATTCCACTGTTAAGAAATTACACCCTCTGTAATATTAAGGAAAGTGCATAGTGCATAAAAGAGATAATTTCTTAATAAAGTTTTCATTAAAATCAATGGAGGTGAAGCCCTAATATGCAAGATACAAACTTGTCATCCAGCAATAATGTAACAACCTGATATTTGTGGTATGTATGTTATCTATATCTGGGCATTTGATCCATGACAAACACAAGGAGACATAACAAAAAGGAGGATTGTAAGCTTGCCTTTGCCTTTGCTTGCCTTATGCCTGAAGCACGCACAAAGACAGCTATGCAACAATGCTGTTTCTTTACCACACTGCTGTGTTAATTTCATTGTGAAGCTGAGCCTCAAAACAAGGATGTTAAAAATGTAGAACCTTCCTTATGTTTCAAAATTTTGGCATTGTGCCCCATAACCAGAAATGAAGACAAAGTTATTCCCTCCCACTCCTACCTCCACTTCCATCCTCCCCAGCCCTCCCCTCCTCCCCTCAAAGAGTAATGGCAAGAGATAGTTATCAGAAAGAGAAAGATGAAATACAGTTGCAAAAATATCAGAGGTTAGTTATCTTTTCTGACAATTGTAGCCTGACTGGCTTTCCCAGTCAGCTCTGAGAAACTTCATGCCCTGGTGTTGAATACTTCTGTCCTTGAGTGTTATCTCGACACAGGTCAGTCGCTTATGTTAGGCCAAATTGGATGGATTTCCCATAGCTATGCATGCTTTCAAAATCTCAAAATTCAAGTTTCTTCATTTCCTGCAATCATGAGATTCAGGCTATTCCTATGGGGTTTAAATTCTTTCCCAAGGAGGCGTTTTCTTCTATACAAAAAAAGAGTATCTTTTTGAAGATGTTATCTCTTTGTAATTATATAATGACTGCTGAAATTGGTTATTGTGTTCCCATATTGTCTTGTAGTAAGACCGGGAAACTGCTCTGATACTATGTATTATAGCTGTAGAGTTCCAGTATTCCTCTTAAAATGCTAGTTTAAATAATTGAAATAAATTTATTCTAATCTAAATTTTGTCACAGTTTGTGCTGAGAACATGCTTCCTACAACATGTCTTGGAAGATCTGGCTTCCAAAAGGTTATCTAATACCTTGAGGCTAGATCCACAATAGGAATTAAGTTTTAAAATTCCAAACCTTGAGTTTTAGACATCTTGTTGCTTAAAGGTTCCCTTAACTCTAAATATTAGGCCTGGATCTCATAAAGCATGTAAGAATTTTAGCATACCTTCAGGCAAGTGCTCCCCAGGGTCTATTTCAAATGCCTAAACTAAGCAATTAGGGTTTTTATATTGTGCATGTTACACAGCCAGAATCCAAGGAATGGGAATTACTCAGAGTGATGATTGCAGATTTTATCTAAGTTAACTTAAAAAAACAGTCTGAGAATAAATATATCCAAGGAAAAGACAGCAGAAGTGGGATTTAAATCCAAATACTCACTAGAACATGATAAGAAGAGGAATAGATTCAAAACTTTTAATTGAGTGAGCTTCTTCGCACAGCTTTGTTTTGTTTGTAAAACTTCATCTTGACCCATAAGTTTTCAGGTTTTGTTCTTCTAACTCTCTTTACCACCCCACTAATGAGGAAAAGTTCAGGCAGCTTGGTGGGTGCTTAGCTTTTGGCCAGGGTGAACACACCACAGTGATCATTAAAATAGTACTCAATAATAAAGAACTAAGGCATGCATATATTCAATGTTAACTGCATATGAACTAGGAAAAAAAAAACCACAGCAAAACCAAAAAACCCCAGATCTTCATAAGAAAACTCTGTCTCAATCACTGGTAATGGCACATAAGCTATTACTGAAAATAAGATTATATCAGGCAACAGATAACTTTTCCTGCAGGAACGAAAAAGCCTTCTAGAGGATAATAAAATATCACACGCAAATTCCATTTGACTTTGAAGAGTTAGGAGCAAGGACATGTTCTAAAAACAATGAACAAATCAACTTGTTTAATCATTTGAGAACTTTATTGATTAAGGCACAAAGACAAGCCAGGTAACTCTGAAGAAAAGTGACCGATATATTTGTACAGGTCTGTCAGATGCAGGGCTCTTTGTTTATATTTATCTCCTGCTATTTCAGACTCATAAATGATTACCACCTGTGTACAGCCAAACCCACCAGTCACATACTTGGATTAGCTAAGCAAATATAATCTGAAAAAGATTTTTTCATTTATCTGTTTGATGACATCAATAAATCCAAATCACATGAGAACAGTCCTAAGGTACTTAAATCATGGCATTTTTCCTTTCTAAAGTTGTCTGTCTCCAGACAGTAATTAATCTCATCTTAAAATGACCATGTAGAATAAGTGGATTAGAGACCTCTCTAAAAATGTACATATTCCTCTTTTGTGACTACAGAAGAGGAAAGGAGGAAAATTCCTCCAGATGGTGGACAGATCACTGCCTAGAAACCTACCTCTCAGCTTTGATTGTTTGAAAACCTTACAGTTATAACAGAGGTTTCTAAATGAGTTTCTTTGAACAGTCAGTTTGAGTTATGCTTTGAATGTGACTCCTCTAACTTGCTCCCATATAGACCTAGAAATGCTTTTCTTACCACTCAGTTCCAACAGAAGAAAGAAAGACTTTGTGGAGAAGGCCAAGTCTGAAGAAAAAGGACTAAGAGTAAGGCTATTCCAGCCAGCTTTCCTGAAGCACAGTTGAACTGCTTTAGAAAGATTTTTTTTTAATATTTTGTGTCACAGAGCTGCTTTAATCATTTCACCAAAAACAAATATTATTTTTTACCTTGTGAATGCAATTGTTCTGTGGGTCCCTCATTACTGCAAATGAAGCAGGGAGACCTCAATGTCCTCTTTTTCCTACCTCTGGCCATATGAAGAAAAAAAAAGGTTTCAGCCACTCGACTGTGAATTTCCTATTTGTTTTCCTACAGATTTCATGACAAACTAACAGATGTGGTTCAGAAAAAAGAAGGAAAAAAAAAACAACCCTAAAACATTGTAGCCAAGTTATGCAGAGACAAGCTAAATCTTAAATGTGTTGCTGTCCACTGTCAGACTCCAGTCTACCTGTTTTGTCTCCTGCGTGTCTCTAAGATTAGTAGCTTTCTCATGCAGTGATCACTTCCAATCTATGTCAATAAACCACAGCAATCTAAGGTCCTTTCTCCTGATGTAAATAACTCCTTCAGGAACCATTTGAAGATTTCCTAAAGGACCTCCTTCATGCAAGATTGATGTTCCATCAGCATCAAAACTTCCTCAGGGAGTTTGGTTTTGCTGAAATATGGATTGAAATTTATAAAAACAATAAATTTTTCAAAATCAGCGAACTTTTATTTCTTAATTGAAATGGAGCATTTTGACCTCTCATTTATTTATGACAAAAACCATGTCTTTTTCTTTCACATTATAAATTAGAGACTCATAGAATCACAATATAATGCATGTTGGAAGAGATCTCAGGAGGTTTCTAGAACAACTTTTTCACTGACCAGGGTCCCCAAGAGATCTGACCAGATTTTTCACAGCTTCATGTAAGTCAAGATCTCAAACCTCCAGGAGTGGAGACTACAAAATATCTCTGGGTTACTGGTACCAGTGCTCATCTGTCCTCATGGGCAAAAGGTTTCTCCAGTCTGTAGCTCTGCTGCTTCTATTCCTACACACTGTCTCTTGTCCCTCAATGCACTGCAGGGAAGAACTCAGCTACAGGTCCTAGAGAGCTTCCCCTTGGTCAGTGGGAGCGGTTGTTGGGTTCTCCCAAAACTGCCTCTGCTTCAGGCTGAACAAACCCAGCTTTTCCAGCTTCTCCTGAGAAATGTTCCTACTCCTATTATCTTGGTGTCCTCCACTGAAATATATCCAGTTTAAAAGTGTCTTCCTGGTAGTGACCAGCCCCATACTGGGCACTATGTCTATGATCCCACAAATGTAGAGTAGAGGAGAATAGTTCCTTCCCTGGATCTCCAGGCTCTGCCCTGTCCCCACAGTCCAGGTTGCTGTTAACCCCTTTGCTTCCAGGGAAAGCTATGGGCCCATGATCAGCTCTGGTCCAGCCCAGCAGGACCCTCAAAGATTTTACTGTGCAGCAGCTTCCTACGCTGTCAGTGCCCAGCCTGTGCTGTTGCAGGCTTTTAGTCTTCTTAGGTAAAAAGCTATAAATTTATCTTTATTGATCTTTATGTTCTTGTTGTCTCACTCCTCCAGCAAGTCTTGAATGCTTTTGAATGGCAGAGGAGCCCTATAGCCCACCTACTACTCCCCTTAGAGCACTGTCAACTGAAACTTGATGGGAATACACTCTGATCCCTCACAAAGGTATTGAATAAGACAGTCCCAGCATTGTTACCAAACTCCATGTAGAGAATGTCGCCTTAATTACCACCCTCCAAGCATGATTATACAATAATTTTAGCCGATCTGGTTATCCACACATTCAGGCTGAAAAAGCACAAATTGGAAATAGGAATATTGTGGGACACACTGTCAAATCACTTTCTTCTCTTTCGTCTTCCCTGAAATCATAATACATATTTCTCAAGACAAAACCAAAAAAGATTTTGACTTTTGCAAATAAGATTATTTCTACGGTTCAAAATGTTTCTGCCTTTAAATTTCTTGGAAAATTGAAGATTTTTGCACACTGAATTGTGGACAAGCCAATTCTGAGTTTTGAATGGACACACTTAGTAGTGGTGCCTTTGCTGGTCTGTGGCACAGTTCTTATTTTTCAAGTAAGATATACTGGGAATAATTGACTTCTTTCTAAGAATGCCTCATCAACACAGCCCAGCTTGTGTCATTATTATTTGTACTGTAATTTTACCCATATCAATGAATGTGCTTAAATTTATTGTTCCAGCTTTTCATTTCTGAATTACTGACTTCCCAGTAAGATTGGCATATCTGGGCTGTGACCACAAATTTCCTTTGCATTATGGATGAGGCAATACATTGTGGGACTATAAAGTGTTGAGGTGGTTACTCCCCTTACTTGCCTTTCCATGTATTTATTTATCATTTTACAGCGGGGTTTCAGATGCTCAGGTGCTCATGTGCCTTACATGATTTTGTGATAAGACATAATTGGTGTTTAGTGATGCTGCTGTGACCTGATGCTGCTTCTCTACAGAGCCAAGACTTTTGTTTTGAAAGGTCAAACAGAAGCACACAAGTCCTCACAAGATATATGGTTGAGAGTGGTACTCCTAAAAGTGCTAGCCCTTAGTCAGCTAGACAGTGGTTCATGACATGGAGCACTGATTACCAACATTACTGAAACTTTTTGTCAAGCATCTTAAAGACTTTGAACACAAATAAAATTCTTAGAGACTGCAGGTTAAATTGTTATCTGTTTTAGATAACTGGGAATTAGATAATTGTGTTAGCTGCTCAATAAAAGGAAGAAGCATTGGAGTAGCTGTGTACAGTGGAAGATGAGGCCATGTTCACTCATAATAAAATGTGTGAAATTGTTAAACCAAAGCGAATATACTCCATGGATGCATTGAACCTCAGGGCTGCCTTTGGGGAGGTGCTGGACCAAGAGCTCTGTTGTCTACTTTCACTTAAACCTGTTTTTTGGTTCTTCATTTCAGCAGTCACTAAATATCTAAATAATCTTTGGGCATAAGAGTAGCAGGCAATGGAGCACAGCTCAGAGAAAGCTGGTTGCAGAACTGGAATCAGTAGAAGTAAATTAGTGAAATATTGATGTTATTTAGCATTGATAAGGACCAGAGCTGGATCACAGCTTGACAGTAGCTTGGCTGGATCTACCTGAGGACAGGCCCCTCTACCCTCAATCCCTTGTACTCTTCTGGAGTACTTCCAATGAAAGTTTGGGAAGAGGCACTGTGCACCATATACCCATTGACTTAGTAGAATTTGGTAACTGTTGTTTATCACTGGACACTTCTCACCTCTTGTTTGTAATTCATAGGTGACTGAGTTCAGAGATGGGTGAATTCTTTATTTCTCTGGCATATCTTGGTTCTACAAAAGTCAAGGTATAGTCTTTTTGTAAGCTCATATCACTTCACCTGCACTGGCTAAAAACAGACCATACAATGATCAAAATGGTGATTGCTGTCAAGTCATTTAGTTTTTGAAAATATTTGCTGGTTATTTAGTTCCTTCAAGTCAGCAGATGGATCTTGCTAGGGAATAAAATTATCCCGAGCCCCAGGCATCCTTATCAGGGAAAAACAAAATATGTGTTTAACTCTTTTTTCAGTTCAGGCTATTTATTTACTATGTTCATGACACATCAAGAACACTTGAGCCCTGTTCAAGCCCTGTGCTCAAAAATTTAGTGCTGTATCTCTGTGCGTTAAGGATAAATTTGATGAAAGCCCTGGTGAGGTCTGCTTATCAGTGCCAGTGGGTCTGCAAAAGGATTTTACTCTTAGAAGTCAGGAATGTAGCTTTGCACACTGGTGATATGCAATGCTGATTTCTCATATTCCCCTTGTAATTGCCTCCCTAACAATGTTGACTTCCTTCTGAAGATAAAGGCTTTGGAGAGTTTTCTGAAACTGTGAAATCCTATTCCTTTGTCAGAAGCATTTATTTTATAATAGATAAACTTTGTTTATCTATTTCTTCAAAACATACTTATTTCAGTTTCACCTGTTTGGGCTATATTTTCTATTTATTAGACCAGGCACTTAAATTAATGTAATTCCTTCTGTACTTAGATTTATTGTTAACTTCGTCTTCAATTCCTGCCAATTCAACATTGTCTGGAAAATCTTTCTTTCACTTTCAAGCTACTGACAAATATGCTGAGGGCTGGCAATGCTACACTTAGTAGAAGTGAGTAAAGGAAAAGAAAGATGTGAAAATTTTTTCTTGCTGGAATTGCAAGTCACTAATTTCTCCCTGGGAAGTAAACATTACAAGGATGATTTTTCTTCTGTTCAGATTAAGCTGAGTGAAACTGTGTTTCTTAAATTTTTAAAAACTTTTGCCACCTGAAAAATAACAAGAAAATATTTACCTCTTAGTTATGCTTCATAGACTTTCTGTAGAAAAGAGAAAAAATAAAGAAAAAGGAATAAAAAAGAAGAAGAAGAAAAGGAAGAAAAATATTTCCATAAACGATATGTAAAGCAATTTACGGTTTATTCAATATAAGAAAATCTTGACCTCCAGAAAAGCCTGAAATTTTCTGATTAGTGGTCTAATCCATTGGAAAATAAAATATGTAGATTTGACTCATTTTGAGCCTACAGAGGAGTTGAATTTAGTTCTCTAGCCTTCTGTACAAGTGACACATAAATATATCTGTGGATGTGACAGGAGTTTAAACTCTTTAAAACAAGACAACCTTTTTTTTTTTTTTGAGAAAGAGCTTAACGAAATGTTTTGTTTGGGACACCTAGACTTCTTTCCCTCTTTTGAGTTACAGCTGAGTCTAAAAACTGTATACAATTAAGCAAAGGTGTGGAGTTTTAGAAACAACTTGTCCTCATTGTTCCCTGAGGAAACACATTAAAAGACTCAGGCTCTACCTGACGGACACAGCCCCTCAACAGATGGGAGTAGATAATTATCTAGCAGATAAGAGTGATGTGTTAGAAACTTTTCCACCAGCATCACAGAAAGGTTGTACATCAGCTATGTAATGCTTTATGGCTTTTTCTACAACTTCAGAGCTGCTTTATGCCACAGTGTGAGGCTGGAGCCTCAGAGCCCATGCCCATCCTGATGATGACTATTCACTAACCATGAAGAAAGATCCTACTCATATTTCATGGTGTTGTTGCAAAGCACACTTGTTGAAATAACTGCTGTGGTCCAGATGTTCACAAATATAAGCAAGACTAAGAGTCTTGCACAGAGTGACTGTCATCTATCATTCTTTATGACCCCATATTGTATTTAGATTATTTTGATGACTAACACATTTAATGAATGTGAACAAGGGCTTTTTGTTTATTTGTTTGGGTTTTTTTCCCAGAAGTTAGCGCTGGTGCTTGAATTGCTTTCTGTTTTGGATATTCATTCTGCTTTCTTTTTAGTATCTAATTTAGGGGTCCAATTAGGAAACTGCCTTCTCTGAACACCCTTTATTATTCATGGAAGAAAAGTAGATGGCTCATACTGGATTAATTCCATGTAACTAGGGCAGGTTAATTGCTGGGTTTTCTATCTTTTGCATAGGAAGAGTGAGAGCTAAGTTCTGCCTTCAGCAGGCTCTCTCCCTCTGGACGTGTCAACCTCCCTCTACTGAAGGACAAAAGGAGCCAGAGGGGACTGGACTATGAAGACAGGCATCTAAATTTGATTCTTCTTAATTTAGTTGATGTGATTAAATTTGATCATGTGTGAATTTTATCTTCATTTGGACTTTTAATACAACATTCCTGTATTTATTCTGAACTAGCTCACTGGGAAAACATTTAAACATTTTGGGTTTGTGCTGTTTTGAATGTTATGCTTTCCTAAAGCCTCTCTGCCAAGGACTCCGCAAATTTACTTATGCCAATAACAGAGATTCAAGGAGAGGGGTCAGAGTGTCTCTGGCTCCAGAACCTCGGAGTGACATCCTGTAACCATGACAGCAGCCCTGGCCACAATCAAAACTTAAAATACAGCACAGAGCTAAGCAAAGAGGACTATGACTTCTCGGTCACTGCTAGAAATTGCTGTTCTTCACATAAATTATCTTTGTCACAGAGTATTTTTGAAGTGCAATTGGAATGTACATAGAATTGGATACAATTGGATGCAATTACCTCAGAAGTCAGGTACTTAACAAATATCTCCCTCGGGAAACTACTCTGAGAGTTGATGGTTTACAATGAGAAGCCAGACCCTAATTCTCTCCATCCTTACACATGCAAACTAACATTTAGGTTAACACTCCAGTCATTGTCATATCTATTCAAGACCATTTTAACAGTTTAGGCTGTTGATATATCACTCGTTATAGTCCTAAAACTCAACATCCAGACTTGGTAGACTGGATTTATGAAAAAAATATGAGTTTTTGAGCAAAGTCTTCATTTCTGCTTGCAGCAAATACAAACCAGACAAATTCTTCACTGTCTCTATGGTGCACAGAAATGTATTCAGGAAAGAAGCCATGTGGCTATATATTCCTGCTCTCATCAGACTCCCAGCAGTAGTTTCTGTATTGTGTCATGCTCATGGGCAGCCTCCTTCCTTCAGCCTACTGTGGCCACCCACCAAACTTATCCCAGCTCTGTTTCACTTTCAGGGACAAACACAGAATGAATGTTAAGTGGATGTTGTAAGCAATGTCAACTTCCTTTATATTTGTGGAAACATTTCTTCTCAACAGTTCAATTCAAATACATTTCCTTCAGGATCAAGAAATGCCTTATGTTTGGGGCACAGAAGCATTTATCACTTCAAGAGCCGTCCAGAAAGGGAGATGGTTGTTCTGTCTTGGAAAAATATTCAGCATGTAATATTTTCCCTCCTATTCTGTCTTTCTACATCTGCCTCTGTTTCTATCTCTGCCTCTCCCTGGGTCTTTATGTTTTAGTGCCTTTAATTCTCTCAAGAAACTATATAGAAATATATATACATATTTAGCAACTAGTAATTAAAAGAAGATTCTATCTCAGCTGCTGTCATGACACCAAAAGCTTTATCTTTTTCAATTTATGTTATGGATTTTGAAACTAACTTTTTTTTTCATTTTCAAAACCTTTAAACAAGATATTTGAAGTTTTTGCTGTTAATTTTTGAAATTTTGTTTTGTTGTCTTTTCTTTAGCTAGAAATTTATCAAATATATTTCCTTAAAAAGTATTGAATTTAATTAAATTTCATTTTTCAACCAGAAAAAAAAATTTCCTCAAAATATGACCGGCAGTTCCACAGCTTTTGTCAAGAAAATATTGCAGTAGGCTGTGTGAGGGTGGCTGTGGTGCATTCTTGTAAGTCTTCTAGAATTTCTGTACAACTACAAATGTGACAAGAATAGCAATTCTTACTGCACCTGTATTAGAGGAGCTGAGATTGCAACCCAGCTACTGACATTGAAGATGACACTTTTTGATCTAGGTCTTCTTTCTTGTATAAATAATAAGCTGTATTTTTGGGTTTTGTTGTTTGTTCACCAAGAAAAGAGGCTGCTACATCACTCTGTTGTTGGCAAACGGAAGGAAGCTGTTTCTTCATATACATGCTGTAAACATATTAGAGTTATTTTTACAGATAAAGAATATCAAGTGACCCCTTTCCCATTGCTGTAATTGATTTATAAATATGATAATAAAGAATAGTGTCAGATCAAGTGAGGAAATTACCCCTCTTTCCTTGCTTTATGGTACAAACTGGAAGCAAGGAAGGAAAATTACAATTTACTTGACAACTCTGGCCATAATGAGAACTGGCCTTATAATATAGATACAACACTGGTATCTTGACTTAAATTTGATTTACAGTTTTCGTAATGCTTTGCCTTACTCATGCCTTCCTTCCTTTCCTTCTTCCCTCTTTTTCTTTTTTTTTTTTGCCTCTGGGGAGTTTGAATTTTATGTTGCAGTCTTGGACTCTGCCAGGCTCTTCCTAAGACTTATTGCAGACCTTCACTTTTCCTTCCTTTAACTTTTACCTCTCTAAATACTCAAGAAAAGTTTTGGCTTGCTTGGTAATTTATCATGCATAACATAAAGACACTGCATCCAAATCAGCACAGCAATCAAGTGTCCTGTCGGAGAGGACAATATTTCTAGGAGAGGATGCACAGTCATACACTGTGAATGAAATGTTCAGGGGGACAACCAGAGGGAAAGATGCGTGCACCATTTCAGAACTGCCCTGAAGAGTAGTTCTGCTGTGTACCCTGAACTCATGCTCTATGTCCAAATTTTGGAAAAGGCAAAAAATGGGATTAAATTTATTGTGATTGGAGGTTTGAACTACTTCTCTGAACAAAATGGGAAAAAAAGAAATGCACTGAGTTCTTTTTTATAGGAAGTGAACTGCTTTGCCTAAGTAATCAAGCTGAGAGCTGTGCTGTTCAAAGGCAATTTTAGTGGCTCATATGGAGTACCCTCTGTAGTGACTGAGAGATAGTGAAGAATGAACCTTTTAATGTGTGGTCATGAGGAGCAGAGTATACACAGGATAAAAATATTAAAAGTATCCAACTGATTAATGAAACTATGTTTCTTAAAATATGAACTCTTGGTTTGCTAAGTACTGATGCAAATTGAGAGTAAAAGGAATGTACAGTCTTAAGTAACTTCTGGGCATTTGGATGCTTTTTGATGATAAATATATATATTCTTCATAATAAAGACAAGGGGAGTAGCTTTTGTTTACTTTCTCTCATTGTAAATCTTAGGTCAATAAAGTTACAGTTACAAAGGTGGTAAAATTAAGAGCGGGTCTATCCCTTGCATTTTCACCCAACATATTTATTAAAATCTAGATTTTCTGATTTAATTTTCAGAAGCAAGGCGCTTTATGAGTGTTGAATCAGATTTCATGCACATTTTCACCTTTTAAGTCCTAAAATCCTCATACAGTGCCTGGCTTTTTAACACCTGATAGTTCAATGGAAGAAAAGGAAAACCATATGTAAATAAGTCTGTATAGAGAGGAAAAGAGATCCTGAAATGGGGACTAATTCTTAGCAATTTAAACCCAGAAATTTTAAATGGTGGTTTCTTCTGCCAGAATATTCACATCTCTATATTCACATTTTAATTGTTCAGGGTAGAGAAGGGGTGGATGTACTACATTTATTCATTTTATTGTTTAGATACAGACAATCCTGAGATGTATTTTGATTTCAATCTGTTCTGTTTTTAAATTACTTTATGCCTTCAACATGGTGCTGAATCACTATGATTCCAATTAAACATTAAAGAAAACCCTAGAGGTCAACCTCTGTTATTAGAAACACAAAATCATGATGTTAGGATGTATTTCAATAAGAAGTGAAGTCACAGCAGAATATTTTTCGAAAAATGAAATATTTTCTTTTACAAATAAATTATTATTAAAATAAACTTTCTTTTTCTATTTACCACTGGAGCTTAATCTTATCGATTGTAAGCATTGTTTTAAAAGGGAACTAGGAGCTTGTATAGTATCATGATTTAAACTGCTCACTTTTTCTTTTGGGCTAAGGAGCCTGATGTGACTCAACCATAAACCAGGGGTACTGAAAAGTGTTCAACTCTGGGGACTTAAATATATTTTCAAATTACTACAATTTAGAAATTTTTCATATACCAGGTTACAAGTACCTGTCCCTTTATGCACTATGGCAAGTGCACACTAATGCAGCTCACCTTCACCTCTTTTCACTGATAGCTTGCCTAACTTGAATGACCTTTCTGTGCCATGGGCTGAGAGTATGCTCAGTGTTAGAACTGCTACATAATGTGAAAAGCTGGGTTTAATTATAAATTTAATTATAAATTCAAGCTTTAGAATAGTGAAATGCAAATCTAGCCATATTAGCTGGGAAAGGCACACATATCCATGAAGATGTGTTCACAGAGAAACAATCCAGACCTTCAAGTTGCACTTGTTTTCTTAGAACAATGTTATCCTTTCAGGTTTTAACTAGGACATAAACAGAGGCAGCAAAACATCAGAAGAAAATTTATACCTGAATGCCAGGCCTGATTTGCACATCTGTTTTAAAATTTTTCAACTCTCTTTACTACTAAGAGTCCTGCCTTTCCTGTGGGATGATGAGCAAAGTTCTGCAACTGCCTTTTCCTGACAATAATGGAAGATAATAAGGATGCTATTAGAAGAGTCCCTGAAGCCATAAAAAGCAAAAAGCACAGAAGCCTGAAAAGATGGCAACATAAGCAATTGAAAACAGTATGTGGTGTGAACAGCCCACAAATGTCAGACTGTGCAACTTTGTGCTGAAGACAACAAAATTCAAACTGGGAGAAAGCACTCATTCTGCAGACACTACATTTAAAAAGACCAGTCAACATCAGAAAACAACAACAACAAAAAAATCACTGTTAAGAGAAAAAAATGCTACTCTTGTCTGTCCATTCAGGTACATCCATTTAGATAGATACATTTTATCACAGAGATACTGACTCCAGTGGCAGGCATTAAGCTACTATGGCCAGGTGTGAATTCAACAAAAAAAGAAATGGAGCCTTACTTCTTTTCAAAGTAATAGCACTAGCACTCAGGGAGCAGCAGGCATTCGGGTTGGTAAGGTAAAGCCCAAGGGAACAGTCTAGCACCTAGACATAACCTTCAATGTCACAAAAAAAAAAAAAAAAACAAAAAAACCACAACCAAACAAAAACAACTCTCCCCCCGCAAAAAAACTGCAACAACAAAACTTCATCCTGATACTGGAGATTGTTATACCTCTCTATCTATTCACCAGTTAAAGCTGAGACAGCAGTACAAGGAGATCATATACTACAAGGACCACAGAGATATTTTGTGATGGAACAGCGCTTCATTGGAAAATAGGAATTGGTGGATTATATAATATTTCACTGAAAACCTCCCAAGGTTTCAGCAAGCAAACCTGCACTGAAAGCTCAGGAAAGCTCCACATTACTCTGTCCAGATTCCTGTCATATTACTCCTCGTGTAGCAGCTCTGGGACACTTAATGTACTTATGCTAAGCACGCTTGCCTGAATTCTCAATGTTTGTGTCTCTCTCTACCTGATACATTTGGGGCAATGAACTTGATTCTGACAATAAACCCACTTCTTGTCATGGAACCTGTAAATGTCTAATTCATAATTTTGAGTCAGCTTGTTTGCAGTTTTTCTTTCAAATTGTGGGCAAGAAGAGTACCTCTGTACCCTGCATAATGTACAGGAAGCCTGGAAGCACAGACTGGAGAGGATGATTTTCAGGACAGGCAGCCTTGGCAAAAGACAGAAGCTCTGGGACTTGCAGGTCCCCCCAGATCTCATTTCTGGCCCTGTGGAAGGGAAGCCCTGGAAAGAATAATGAAGCAACAGCAATCTGAAGCTCAGTCCCCAAAGGCTCAGTATTTAGGACCAAGGTATTAACTTTGGCAGAGTGAGTGCATCCCATGTAACAGTTCTGTGAGAAAGAGGGCAGGCATCTCAGGAGAGATGTGTGCAGCTATTCCCCCATGCTGGTTTTGCCTGGGATAGAGTTAATTTTTCTTTCAGTAGCTTGCATGTGGCTGTGTTTTGGATTCATACTGGAAACTGTGTTGCTAATGCAGAAATGTTTTCCGACTGCTGAGAGCTCTACCACAGTGTCAAGGACTCTTCTGTTCTCACCCCGCTGCACCAGTGAGGAACCTGTGGGTGCACAAGAAGTTGGAAGGAAACACATCTAGGACAGCTGATCCCAAGTCACTCAAATAATATTCCACATCCTATGGCATCATGATGAGCAGTAAAAAGTTGGTGGAAGAGGGAGGAGAGAAGTATATTGTGAGACAAGTAATTTATCTTCCTAAGTAACACGTGATGGAGCCCTGCTTTCCTGGGGATGGCTGAACATCACTGAGAAATGTTGCATTAATTATTTTTTTTCTTACTTTTACTCTTTGGATTCTCTCTGCCATCACTGAGGCAGTGAGTAAGCAGGTGTCTGGGGCTGAGCTGATGGATATGGTTAAACCATGACACCTCCTCACACTCACATTTCCTTAACACCACATCTAGTTTCTCATCCCCAACTGTATTCTTCAACAGAATAAGAAGATGTTTGAATTCTCTAGGAAAGTAAAATAAAGCAAGCGGTTTTCCTGTCAGCTGCACTTGTCACACATTCTCTGTAGGGTAATAAGTATTCTTACATCTCAGACTTCATCTAGCACTCCTAGAAATACACTTCACAAAGGTATAATGCTTCTGTCAAACACAAGTTACAGGCACAGATCAGCCTTTGTCTGGCTTTGTCTATTGCATGAGTATTGTGCTGAGGTTGATAAGTATAGAAACAGATCAGGTTAAATCAACTCAATCTTACTATACTGAACCAAGAGGGGTTTTAGTCTCCAAAACCAATCTATTTCCTACCCTTTTATTAAAGTTTAATGTTGTCTAACTTCAGCTATTTAAAATAATAAGGCAGCTATAGTATGAACTTATTTTCTAGGGTCCATTTACGGGTTGGTTGTAGCCAATTATTCTTTTAAAAATCTTAAGCTTATCCTTAAGAACAGTCTTTTTCTCTTTGTTTTTGTTTTAAAACTTAATCTGTCATGGAATATGCATGAGTTCATCAGACAGTCAAGAAGCAAGGCAGTGAACAATACTAAGCAGAGGGAAACCATGTGTAGAACCCTGCTCCTGCTAAGCTCAGTCTAAGCCCTGATGTGTGGACTGCTGGGGAGCTTCCTTGGGGTGTCATTTATGTTTTTACTCTATCCAGGGCTGAAAACAATTCATGCAGAATTTTCTGCTGAACACACCTCTGGAAATATAATGTTCATGCTGTATGTTTGCTTTTTGAAGGTGTTTCATTAATTTTTCTGTTGTTTCCTGAACTATCATCTCTCTTGTATCAATTATGGCATCTCATAAGCAAAGCTCTGTGAAGTTCCAAGCAGTACATGTGCTCTCACAGGAGATTTAAAGGTTGGTTTCTGTGGTAGACTACAGTTCCCTATCGACATCAATGCGATTCACAGTTAGATAGAGTTATAGCAAGTGAATTAGGAAAATGAGTAGATTTGTTCAATGGCTTCCCTTGCATATCAAGGTATTAGTAATGTTTGCTTTTTTACTTGGAGTTATATTTAGACATAATTTCCTGCAAAAGAACATATTCTTCAGCGAATTTCATGGCCTGGGAATCTGAATGTCAGCAAGAATTAAGCAATGTATGGTAAGGATCCCTGTAGCATTGTGTGTCCTGTATGGGTTTTATTGTAAAGTTGGTTATTTTTTATAAGTTAAGATTTTGGTTTGACCCTCAGTTCCCCCCATGTTCTCCCTCATAATGGTTTACTGGTAACCTGATGGACAGTTACCTGTCCATCATTGTAACCAACCCCCTTTCATTTCTAGAAATTTCTATCTCAATTTTCCCTTACTTAACATATGATTTGTCCCCTGAGCCTTTTCCCTCCCCTGGGCCATTCCTATTGGTTCAGTTGTGTCCCTCGCTCCTCCCCTGGGCTTCGTTCATTGGTCCCTCGTGTCTTTTTCCGTTACACCCTTCCCCTTTATAAGTGCCTCCCCAACGGGTTTTCCCTGACACCGTTACTAGCCCTGCCTGGGTCAATAAAGCGCCTTGGCATCCATACGTGTGTGTCCATTCCTTCCTTCTTTCGTCTCAGTGCTTCGCAGTCGTGCTCTCATCTGCGTCACCATGCCGCAGACGGAGCCACTATTCAGGGGTTCTCACAGAGGACCAGGGAGTGGTGGGATTCGTAGTCTCCACTGGTCACTCTGGGAGCAGCTAGCCAGCACCCCTCAGCTCCAGTGGCCGCGGGACGAGACTGCAGATCCCTTTTGCTTTTATTTTAGGTGTTATGAAAAAGTATTTAAGGCATAATAGAACAAAACTCCTTATTTTCTTTAAGGGTTCGTTATGGAGGGTTGGATGTCAATAATGGACAGTTCCACAGAGCTACATGTGTCACACAATCGCATAATTACACATGATAAAATGAAATATTCTTTCAGGATATTTATACAATATTTCTTTTTTGTAATGTAAAGGGACTTCTAAGCTTTTCAAGAGTGGACAAATTATGTTTTTCTGGGATCAGGCCAAGTATCAGAAACCCTTGCAATCAATAATTCAATTTATCATTTCTCAGAATTAATCCTTAATGACTTTTTCCCCCTTTACATTGATATGGAATCTAGACAGAACAGCAAGTCTGCAAAGTCAAAAAATATATTGTTTCCATCTTGGAAATTATAATGGTGAAAATAATTCAGGCTGACTGAAGACAGAGACAATACCACAAACTAGGGCAGCCCATGGCTATTATAATTATTTTTAAATACTTGGTGTCAGTAGAGCAAGGGAAAGTATACCACCAGTTAAGTTTCCATACAGTGATTTAGTGATCGTTTTGCAAGGCAGAAATGATGGATAAAACAGATTTTTTGGCTCTGAATGAGATTATTGAGAATGTTTAGACTTGAAACAGAGAAATTTATAGTCACAATCTCAATCTTGGTAAAACAGGGTAGCAACTGGGTGCTCTGCCACATTAGAACACTTCCAAGAAAATCTGTACTTTGGGCAGGATTAGTCCTTCCTTCCTTGGAATCAGCTTTTGGGCTCTTCAGAGCAGTGAGCACAGTGATAATGTGCTCTGTATTAAACATCTATAGATGATGGCAAGCACTGGGTGACCGTGTAAGCACAAATTAAGAGGTTGTTGGTCTATTGGTTTCTTTGTAAGGATGTCATTGATCTAGAACACTGCTACAAAGAGTAAAAAAAAAAAACTTATATGAAACAAAGAACTAAGCTCTCCATTTCCTAACAAAGGAAGTACCATCTAGAAAAGATCAGTGGAACAGAGAGAGACAGGGAAAAAATAGAATTTTTTTAATTAATAGATATTTACAATACAAGAAACCTAAAAAGAAAAAAGAATATAGAATCCTGCTTCTATGAAGGCTCCTTGTGTCTTGTCCACAGAGCTAGATGTATTTTTCAATTATTGGCAATTTGGTGACCAAAATTAATTTTATAGTGATAGAAATTATTAGAACATTTATAAGAAAAAAAGGATTTTCAAATTTTTAAAATATACTTTTTAAAAAATATGGATCTAAACATCTCATTTTGACAACTCATGTATCTAATGCAATATTTTAAGTTTATTTTGAAATATGTCTTATTTTTAAATGGAAGGAAAAATAGTTTCAGTATTTTAGAGACAAATTCATCAACTTCAGACTTATACAGCAGCAGATTATTTTATTTATTAATTATACAAATAAACTAAAAAACTATATATAAACTAGATATCATTTTAAGGACAATCAATTAATTGTTTTGTGGTATTTCAAATACTGGAGTTCTCAGGACTGTCTGCTGTGGCCCAAGGCCCCATTATTTTTCAAAGTCCCAGACCTGCAAAAAATCCGAGTGAATTCCAGTGAAAAGCAGCCATCAGAAAAACAGCTCAGCAGAAGTCAGTTGAACTTACATTCTTTTCATTTAACTATATTTGCCAAGCAAACCTCTCCTTTCTCCACCTTAGGGATTACTCTTCAATACTAGTTGTTACAAGAGAGGGCTGCTTGTAAATTCAGCAAAGAAAAAGACAAATATAATCCCAGATTTAGGATTTAGGGAGTTGAAGTGTTACCTAAAGTCACTCTTGCACCCTTTTTCTCTGCACTTTTTGATAGGTATGATGGAGCAACTCATAGAAACAACATTTCATTGAAGGAAAAATTATCACCACAGGACTTAGTTGATTAGGTGTAGTGAGCTCATTGTCCCTGGCAGAAAACCTGGCTATTTTTCATTAAAAATGGAAAATTGTCAATGTTCTTTGCATGTTGTAGCATCCAAAAAAGTAATTAAGCCTCAGTGGTACTTTTGTTAAGTTTTCCTCATTTATGGATTTGTTTATAGAAAAAGGAGTTGGTCTCATTTGAATTAATGGACTTAAAGACTTTTTAAACATTGATGTTTTTTCACCATTGTGCACCAATTCTGTTGAAGTAATGTGAGTACTCAGAAATGCAAACATATAATGATGTAGATATTCATGAGATATATGTCATCAGGTGCTAGATTTAACATATATTGTATTAGCTAGTTCTTGTTAATTAGGTAAACATCTGCAAAATATGAGGCACCTGAGAGTCTTGAACTTAAAGTTAAGACTAGGACTCAAGAGATCTTGGGTTGGTTTCTATTTGTTCCAAAGACTCTTATTCTGCCAGGTTTTCCCACTGCAACCTTTCTGACAGGTCTTGATTGACAACAACGAGTTGATTCATATTTGAGGAGATCACTACAAAAACTCTTGAGAGAGTCATACTGAAATTCCTGGTGTTATGGGAGATAATTTTTCACACTCACAAATGGGAATAAAGCTGTTTAAAAAGCAATTTTAATTAAAGATGTAAAGAAAACTCTTATAGCACAGATGAATATGATCATTCTACACAGTTTTTGAAGAATAATATTTTAGAGTGCCTTCTCTAAAGAAAATCTTACACTTTATGCTTGACCTAATGATACTTTTTGTATTTCTGCTCACTTCTAAAAGCTGTGTCTTGTGCCCACTTGTTCACAGACTGATTAAGGTAAATTTGGCAGCTTTTCTTTCAGTTTTCTGTTCTTAGCAGAGGTGGTGCAGAGCTGTGAAATAACCGTAGCTTTTTTAGCCCACCAGAAAAGCCTAAACAATTTCTTCGTAAAGGTTGCATGCAGTCCCCTCTTTCTTTCTTTCTTTCTTTCCCAGACTTTAGCTTTTGTGTTTTGGTTGAGGAAGTAAAGGACTTTTATCTCTTTCTCCTCTACCAGATGTCAACACTATGACCTTCCCTTACTGCAACTCACCTCCTCCCAATTTTTGGGCGAAGGCTTGTGACAGTTTTGCTTTCTCTTTCTGCCTCAACATCAGCAGGGTATGTGCTTTTCTACCTTAATATTCACTCAGGCGATTGATCTACCTAGTTTTATTCTGGGTACGTGGGTTGCCAAAAACCAGCTCAATTTTGCACAAAGTCTTGCTTGTTCTTTGCAAAAGAAAACACAGTGCTTGAAGTTTTTACATACAGGAAGGGGAAGAGGAAGAGGAAGAGAACCAATGTGAGATGATGCTACTCCTGTCGGGGTTTCATCCTTCAATATCTGGCTTTTTTTCTGAGCTGTGGTATTGCTATGCAGATTTCTCCTTGACTACAATGAAGGTACAGTCAGCTTAGAACAAATTCAGGTCTCCTCAGCTCTGGACATTTTACAAGACCAAAGTCACAGGCCAATGATCTGACAGCACCCCTCATGTTGTCCTATATCTCTCCTCAGGAAGGGCCTGACACCTTTATTCCTTATTTTCCTTCAAATTCAGAAAAATGATTGCACCCTCAGGACCTAGTATAACATTTTCATAATAGTCAAGGCTTCCATTGTTGCATTGCTTTTTATTGCCAACCCAATTTAATGTTGGTTTGACCTGTATATATATTATTTTGTTCTACATCCTCTTTCCAAAATACATCCTATTTTCAGATACATTCTGACTACAACCCTTAGACCTTTATTTGTCTTATTGTTACTTTTTTCCAGCCTTATGTGTTAAATATTTATGCCTTTCATCTTTATGTATGATTCATAACAATCAGTATTTCTCCATGTCCCGAATGTAAAATAAGTCTACATAGGTAATATATGACACTGGCCAAATCTAGAATTGTGACTTGATGCCTAGTACAAAGATGGACAAATGAAAAGCTAATGGAATAAACCAGTACGTCCCAGAAAAAAAAAAATCTAGAAAACCCCACCCAACGAACAAATAAAAGAGCTTGCACACCTTCATTTGAAGCACCTAATCACTGTTTGTATGAGAAGCCAGAAAAAAACCATTTTCAGCAAAACTTCAGGTAGTTTGTTTTTTACTTTTGTTTGTGGAAAGAAAACAAATTTAATTTTTTTCTATGGGTTTGGAATTATTTGAAATCAGAAGTAAATTAGAATATTGTGCCTACAGCTAACTAACAGATATAATTAGTAGTTGGGATTTCTAGGGACCCTGAAAGGTCCATTTTCAAGTTCTTGCTAGTTCCTAATCATAGGAACTCTCTGAATGTATTCAAATGACAAAAATAGACAAATAACTCAAAATTTGTTTTGCTAGTAAGGAAACATATTTTCACACAGGAGGACTGAGCATCACATAGCGCATAAAACTTCCAGGTTCAAATCCCACAACAAAGTCCAAAGAAAAAGAATTTAAATCTTATCCTCTTAATGCTAAGAGAAATCCACAACTCTTGAAATAGCTCTGCTTTTCAAAAAAATACCTTTTTCTATCTAGGAAAAAAAATTTACTGGGACTGAAGTTACTTATTCAACACAAGTTTTCTAAACAAACTGCTTTTGTATTGTCTTAATCCCCTCAAAACATTAATAAATCTCACAGTACTATAAAACAAGGAAAAAATTTCTGGTTTTATCAGCTCTCTGACAGCTGCAGTGCATATTGTAAATTAACTGCTCCTTGATTGTGTGGAAATAAGTATCACTGCCATACTGATACAGGTTCTTTTTTTCTGGGAGAAACAAAACTGTACACACAAAACTTTTTCACATAATTTCTTGTATTTCCCTTTACCATACATGCTCTTACACACCTAAACTGCAGATTCTGAGGGTATGTCATTCTTTAAATGTTTCATCTCTTTCAGTAACATAGGTGAATTACTTTCAAAACAGGCAACTGACACATACGTAGTAGTACTTGTCATTTTTTGTGATGCTCAATACAGAATAACTTTTTAGAAGGAAATAATTTTTCCTTCATTTGAGGAAGATTTCTGCCTAAAAAATATAAACATGATATAAATAATAAGTACTAGATTGTCATCTAAGGTAAGCTGATTTATGTTATCCTGGCAATCTTCAAAAGTGCATGTGTATGAATTGGACTGATAGAATTTATTTCATATGGATTTTCATTAGTAGATGGTGCAATGTGTCATTAACGTAAGCCAAGAAAAAGCTTTTGACACACAAAAAGTACAAATAAAAGAAAATATAGGATTATAAGGTATCAATGGCCTTATTACCACCAAAAAAAAAAAACCTTCTCAACAGCATGCCAGACTACATCAGCTAAAAGTTACTTTCTAGTACCTATATAACAAAAGTTCTCTTCTATGAAGATAATATAAGAATTACATATAAAAAGATCTACAACATTTTTCTTTGTTTGAAGATATAAATAGAATTTTACCTTTCTTCCCTTCAGAAAACAATTTTATTGAGCAGGAAAATTGAAGGAATAAAATCCTTACAAATAGAGTTTTATAAAAAATGAAATATGTTTCATCAGACAGACATTATTTCATCATAATCAGAATATTGTATGGGTCAGAAACGTAATTGTATCAAGAGAGAACTCTGAGCATTTTTACATGGAAAACAAATTTTTCTATATAAGACAGAACTGTATTTTGTTCATGTCTAAAATATTTTTTTCTGAAAAAAAAACAGTTTTTGGTATGGAGAGTAAAACAATGCTCCATTGCAATAATATGTTATTTCCTAATGACAAGGTTTCCAATATTGACCCTCACTTGAATTTTAGCCATTTAATCTTCACAATATGAATTGTATTTGCTATTTTTAAGTGTCCTTCATAAAACAAGTCTTTACTTTCAAAAAGCACACTGCTTGTTATTTGCTTTTATAGGTATACCCTTTAAATGGGCAAACACACTTTTAAACAGTGTAGATTTTATATTGTCTGGCAAGAGAACAAAATGTTATATTTGAGAAGGCCGACACAGTTTGATTCAAAAATATTTCTTTCTTTACAGAGGAAATATAAAGGCTTCTTTGTATAAATGGTTTCTTTGTATGAATAATTCCTTTTACAGATCAGAAAGTGGCAGACATAAGATAAGAACACAATTTCTATTCCAAAGAATTTAACATCAAAATAGTAGCTTAGTAACTAAATTACATAATAACAGCTTATCAAGTTGCACATCTTTGTCTACATATTCCTTTTTGCTTCCCTGAGTGGTCTAAACCAGGCTTCAATCCTACCTTTTATCCACCTGCCTGACTTTGCCAGCTAATTCCAAGAATCTATTTAAATTCACAAAGTTAAGCAGCAGCTGTGGAAGTATTTGCAGGGTCAAGCCCTTGTAGTTTAAATCTTTACTACATGTGTATGCAGAACCTAGCAGTGGGGGGCCTTGAAGGCTCATTTGCATCTCCTTGGCAGAAACCTGAGAGCAATTCTTTTGCAATACTCCAAACTCCACCTTGGAAGCCCTTTGAGGAAAAGAAAAAAGAGGGGTACAAGCCTTCCTGGAAAGAGAACATTTTTGCAGTCAAGCTACATGGAAATGACATCAAAAGAGCTTTTCAGGTAGCAAGACTTTTACACTCTGTCATTCAAAATACATTCCTTAATTTGGTATTCATGGGAAAATTTTGGATTCTCTGAGTATATATTTTCTTTTAAATTATATCAACTAATTTAAGAATATATATATTTTTTATATATAAGAATATATATATACTTTTCTTCCTTTTACTTTTCACTGCATATGTGTAAGCCCAAATTAATTTGCTAGTGGTAGATGGAATATTTGCATTTCATTAATATTCATTTGCACTGTATTTTACTAGAAAGTTACCTGCAGGATTGTAGCTGTGTAGAAACTAAGCAAACTCATAAAGATTCGTAAGAGGCTCTGTGGAGGAGTGGCTAAGAAAAGGCTGGGATTATATACCAGTTATAGGGACTTGAATCAGAATAAAAATATAGTTGGAAATGACTCAACTGTTATCCTTCAGGAATCTTTTTAGCCATATTTTTTTTTTTTTTAACTGAATTTCCTTTCTTATCATTGATAGACATTTTCCTTTTATTCTCTGGCCTTTTAAACCTTAGTTATAGATAGAACTGAGAAAGAAGGCATTTTTCTTCTTGGAGGAAACTTCTCATCTGAACCACAAGGCAAGATGAAAATTTTAATTGCTGACTGTTTCACATAAGAAATTGACTCAGAAATACAGTGAGCTTGTGTTGCCATTTCAGAGCTAAATAAATTTTCCCCAAATTTGAAACATTTATTTTCCTCTTCTGAGTAAATCATCATCATCGTAGGGGATGGAACAGCTCCCTGCACACCAGGGGGATGACCCCAGCCACAGACCTCAGGCACCTCCATGGGGACAAGACGTGAGCCCCTGGGCTGGCACCAGAAACAGCAGAACCATCATGAGCCCAGGCATGGCTGCATCATGATGGGAACTTAGAAATTATGTGGTCTCTCCTATGTGCCATTTCTGTGGCCATGATCTCCCCAAAGCATGTGGAGAACCTCGCGCATGTTCACCACGGGCTACAGCAGACTTGTGCTACATCTCATCTGGAAAATTAATGTGGAAACATCCTTGCAGTTAAGAAAATTGCTGCCTGTCCTCGTGGTTTGCTAGGCCATAGTCCAGCAGATACTTGGTCCATACAATCCATCACTTTTTCAAACAATTTCCAGTCACCTGTGACAGGTAAAACACCTCAGGGATCACCCTCAATAGGAGAGTAGGCATGCAGACTACTTGGGAGTGAAAGAATTTTCTATTAGAACCACATGGACCTTTCTTTATTGGTCGTCCTCAATGCCCGGGAATGTTCTTAGTCATGGTTTATTTAACTGGTGTGCATGTAGTCCCTGAAACTTATGTCTGCTCTAAAAGCCCCCACTGGATCAGTAGAAATTGGAAATGTGCATTATATCAAGGGAAATGCAACCTCTGTGAAGCTCTCTGAAATATGATGAAAGCACTGGCTATCCTACCATAAGGTAAGGCAGCAGTGGTGATGCCTAACATAGTATTTTACTGAACTAATTCAATATGAATTATTTGCCATTATAAAAAATAAGATATTATACTTTGTATTGATTTTTGCCCTATCTTGAATCCTGTTGTGGCTTGCAGTATGAACGTCAGAATTTACTAGTTACCTCCTATATCACTGTTAAGGCAGTTGTAGCTTAAAACACATAGATCTTCCATTACAGCCCTTTTATTCTGTTTTATTAACCTGTTTGTTTTAATATAGACTCATAGGCTGTGTTAAAGGTGCTCCAAATTCTCCTTAGTAATCACAAAAGCTTAAGAGCTCCAACAGACACCATTAAATGTCATCACTCTACATTTTATAAGTCATGGTAGTCATGCCTTTCAGCAAGACACAGTGTGGTATGCTTCCATTTCTCGGCTTCTCATTTATATGTTAATAACTTTCAAATGCTTTTATTAGATTCACATTCAATATTAGTATCTGTTATTTTCTTTCGGCAATGCTATTAATATTAATATTGTAATTAAACACATTGGCAAAAAATCAAAAAAATTAGCGATGCAAAAATTTTAGTTGTTGAAGGTACATCATTGATCCAGAGGGAAATCGTAAGAGTATATTAGAAGAACTGAATTATTGAAATTCTCAAAACTTTATGGTGTGCTACAGTGCAGAATGTAAGCTTATCTACTTGGGATCTAATAATAAGAATTTCTTCTATAGAAGGTAATGTCTTAACTGGAAAATAGTAAAGAAGAAAATCACGTTGGACTTAACCATACATTTTATGCATGAAAATGGTGCACACAAGACAAAAGACCTCACTTGTGACAGCCAGTAAAGGTAAAGATGACTAAAACTGTTTGTTGCATGAAGAACCATGACCAAAATGTCATTTTCAGGATAGGTGTAGTTCTGAACCCATTCACCTTGCAGAAGATGAATCTAACTAGAACAGATAAGGTTATTAGGAGAAGAAAAATGGGGTGTCTCCATTATGAGACAGAATCCAAGTAATTCAGTTGTTTTGCTAAACTGAATGAGAAATGTGGAGAGGGTATTGACAGTGTCCATCTAAGAAGGCAACTACACGCCAAGAGAAATGAATAAAACACCAGTATTTCCAATTTCTCTGTCTATTTCCAGCATTACTGGAGCACTATCTACCCTTTGACTGGACAAGTCTTCTGTAATGATAGTAAAGGAAATACTGGAGTTGTGTAAATTGCTTTGACACCTTAGGCAACTCTTTATAAAATACTTAGATGTGGGAGAGAAAGGAGAAAGGTGGAAACAGGAAATGAAGGTACAAGAAGAACCTTTTGAGAAATGAGACAGGGTCACAGAGAGCATGGCACAGGTCCTTTGCTAGAGGTAAGGACATGTGGTTGCATGTGAAGTGTGATCATACTTCAAATGCATCTGTGTGGCTTCTGCTGGGGAAAAAAAAGAAAAGAAAAACAAACAAACAGAAACATAAAAAACAACTAACCAACCAAAAAAAAGCACCAAAAAACAAAAACAAAAAAGCAAGAAATGTTAGCTTATAAAACCTACAAGATGCAACATTCTAAAAAGCAAAAAGCTAATAGGTCGATAAATTTAAGCTAAAAATTGAAAGAAAGTATCTGGCCTCTCTAGAAGTGAGAGCCCGAATATCCATGCAGAGATGCTTGGGGGAAAATGTACTTTCATATAAAGATGTTTCTTTATTGGAGGTATTGTGTAACATGTTTATCCTCAATAACAAATGCTGTTACTGAGGCTTGGGTGTCCATTCTATTGTTCTCTTTTACAACTCTACAGGTCATTATTCATCTTTCTGTCCATACCAAAACAATAATAGGTGAATCCGGGTTTAAATTTACTTGCTCTTTAGAAAGAAGTCTTTAGACTGCTGTGTTACTAGGGGCAGACCACATATCACATAATCTAAATAATTCAATAATATTTATGCAAGTCCTACCATTAAAAACAAACAAACAAAATAAGAAAAAAAGGAGAAGAAAACAGATTGACAAAGAAACACAAAATTACTTGAAGGTACATAATGCAAAACTAAAGAAAAAAGATCAGCATTTTCTACCCTAAAAGTGATATTGTTTAAGTTAAAAACATTCCATTATTCAAATAAGACTCCTTAAAGTTAACAAGTTCTGGTGGTTTCTGTGGAAACAGGGTCAGAAAGCTATAGGTAGTCAGCGTGCTGCCATTAGCTGAGAAGAAGATCTCTCACTTGCAGATTTCAGGAGTTGCCTGCCTGCTGGGAAACGTATAAAAAGGCAGCTTCCAAAAGTAGTCTGCAGGGTTTCAGAGTGGTGGAAAGGATGTAAAGTTTAAAAAAGGAGATAATAGTAAAAAAGTTATGAAAAATTACATGTATCTTTGAAAAAAAACCCAACTTGTATGAAAACATCAAATAATATTAAAAAGTATAATAATTTTACTTTCCAAATATAAACATTTTTAGTTTGCTGTATTTAAAAAAAGCAGATTTCAGATAATTAGGTTTTTTTGGGAGAAATTTAATTGCAGTCATAGCAGCAGCTGCTAAGGAATCTACAGATAACTTTTCAAACTGTGAACCACTCAGCTCTGGTGTTAGTAGTAATAGGCAGGACAAAATAAGAGACAACTCATAGTGGTTCTGGATGTTGGATTTATTTAAGAATCAATGAAAAGAGAGCTTTTATCCTATTAGTCTACCTCATATAGTCCCTAGCTTACTATCCTTGGTGCTACGTTCACTAGATCTTAACTTCCCTTCTCATCAAGGTTGTCACTGCTGGTGGTGGAAGTTCAGTCAGAAATCATGTCAGTCCACACTCATGGTTCAGTCCCAGGAGTATTTTTCATCATGGGCATCCCCTAGGGTTCATTTCCATGCATCTCCCACATCTCCAGAATCCTGCCACTTCCAGGATCTTTCCCCTAGCCAGGGTCTTCACCTTTTATTTTCTGGTCCCCTTCCTATTTCTAAGACCACTGCTTTAGGAGATTTTCTTTTCTACTAGCTCCCAGTTTTCCTTACCTGGGTAGTCTGTCTGCAGAAGCCCAGTATGGTATCAGATGCCTCAGTCTTATGCCTCTTCATTAACCAGATGATTAATGAAGGAGGATTGGTGATGGAGAATACTAACAGCAATAATATTTTTGATATAATAAGGAAATGGAAAACACATGGCAGTAGACAAAAGGATAATTTTGTGGGGGGTCAGGACATAGTCATTTGCTCTCAGAAGGAAACTACTCTGTTCCTGCAATGCAGCTTCTGGAAGCTGGAAATTCTCTAAGTATGTGAACGCAGCAATGGGCTCTAGAATATATGCATTGCCCTTTAGGAAAGCATAAACCACCTTCCTCTACTGTTTGACTTTATTACAAAACAATATTTTTATTTGCTCAGGTGTGAAAACAACAATAATGAGCAACATCTTTTCAAAATGCTTTGTTTGTGTTTTTCTTTATATGTTCCTTTCCTATTATTTGCTTCTCAAAGATCACTCTGTGATGCAGGAACATGTCTGACTGATTGCTCCATCCTGCTCTATTTAAACTCTCCTTCTTTTTCTGTGACCTTCATTCCCATGGGTGCTCTTGGTGTTGCTCTCCTCGTAGTCCTGGCCTCCTTGATATTCATCTTGGATGCTACTATCACTGCAGCTTTGCTTTGGCCTTTTACATAGTGAAAGGGTGAATGAATCACAGGAGACCTCAAACAGATAGATGCTAAAAGGTGTGATAAGAGTGCAGGGAGCTGTCTTTTCATTTTTCACCCCTACTTATGTATTTTCTCTGTTCCTTGCAAGTTTTATGCAGGTGTATTTTTCAGGGTAGTCAGGCCTGCTGAGATGTAAAATGAAGCAGTGATAAAAGTAGACAGATGCATAAAAAATGAGATTGTGACATTCTGTTTCTGTAGGAAATAAAAGGCAGGGGGGCAACTCTTTGAAGATTACTCTTTAAGCACTGTGTTTTCCCTACTTGTTTTGTTTTTCCTTAAATCTCTTAGAATTTCATAATTATTAGGAAATCTGAACAGTCATTAAAAAGAGATATGAAGAAGAATTTTCCCATCTGTATACTGGCAAATAAGATAATTCAAATTATAACCTCCTCTAAAAGCTTAAAAATGGATTGCCTTTTGAAAAATATCTGGATTTCATAGGCAATTTTTTTTGTAGGTAGAATAAATTGATGATCATGAAAAATGGAAAGTCTTCTCTTTCATGAGTGGATAGCAATGGGCATCTTTTTGTTGCATCACAAGTTCAAATGTTGTCCATCCTGTCCAGGCATATTTTTACAGCTTAGAATTTTATCCATAAGATGAACAGTTTGTCAAGCTGCAGTGTTTTTAAAAAGTATATCTGATTGTTCTTTTTATTAAAATATTCAGGTCCAGATACTAATCTCAACAAAATGGAGCAATAGGCTGTGAAAATGGAGTTCTACTTTCAAATTGTGCAGAGAAGAGGTTTAGGTCAAGGGTTTCTTCTCCATAGTCAGAACTTTGCTACTTGTTTATTGATTTGTTTTTGTAGGGTTGATAAAGTCTGAATGTTTGAGATTTCATTCTGATGAGTACCACAACCCAGATATACAGGTTTCACAGTGTCTTGAGGGACTGAAACAGAAAATGGAAAGATAAACTTTAGATAAAGTCATTTCTCCAATATCCAACACAACATCCGTGTTGTCTTCAAAAAGCTTCTTATGCTCTGAACTTGCAATGCTGCACCTGTATTAACCACTTTTATATGACAAATGAAATTGCACAGGGCATAAAACATAGCCTTATTGCACTGTACAATCCTCTTTCACTTTGACTGCTGAAAAAGTTATTTCTCACTGTTACAAAGATTAATTTACTGATTTCCTAGTGATACTTTCAGAAAATACAATGTGAAATCCCAGTTAGGATCTAAATATCTAAATTTTCTCTTCTAAATTGTGCAATTTCATTGTCTGATACAAATTTTCTATCACTTTACATTTTGCAGAAATCACAGAGTAATAGTGACGACTCTAAAATATGTGTGTTCCACTATATTTTGGAAGTGCCAGGTATATTAATATCTTGATACTTACCTAAGTCAAAGCCTGGGAAATGCAAATCAAACTAAGTTTGATACTTGAATGACCTTTGATAAATACATGTGGCATTTTGGTAAAATAAATTATTTTGAATATGTATGTCAGAGTGAGTAGGGCTTTAGGAAAACATTGTTTATCTATGTCTATTGGCACACACATCTGCCTATGCACACACAGATACACATATCTACAGAGAATTCCATAAAAACATAGAAGTTGTTTGTACTCTTAGGATTTCTGGCAACATTAAGGCTTCAGAATTTTAGCTGAAGTATTCTTTTCAATTAATCTTTCACAGTAGTTTTTTTAATCCATGTTCCATTATTAATAACATTAAAGCTGCGAGAAATTATGAATGACTTCTACCAAGGAATAGCTAAACTACCCTATGCTTGGAAACCACTAGCCCTCAATGAGGCTAAATGGCAGTGGTAAACTGGCAGCTTAAAAAAATAACTTTGTGCAGCCTTTTGGTTCCAAAACTGGAAGTGCTGAAACACAAGAAGATAAGAGTAACATTTGTTTTGTTACCTAAGTTGCTGGCAATTAACAGAGATAATTGGAAACAATTCTAACTAAAAAGACAATTTGGAGTATAAATTATTGACTTGTGCACAAGCAGCTCCTTTACAACTTCTGCTGAAGTTTCTTGTTCACAAAGACCAGGGACTCGTTCTGGCTCTCTACGGTTTCCTCCTTCTCTGCACCTCTGAGTTTCCCTTTGATGAACAACCTGTGTGTGAAAAGGCCACAAGCAGTTTTCAGACACAGCAGCAAAGGAATGTTCTGAATGTCCCAGCTGGCACATGTTCACATTGCTCAGAGAAGCAGCCCTCTGGGGAAAGGGAAGAGGGGAATAAAGGAAAAAGAGAAAAACAAAAAGAGGAAAGTGACAATAATATACCCTTAAAGATTCTGTGGGAAAAAACTGAACAGGTGAGGGAGAAGGTCTATAAGTGACAAAAAATTATTTTGTACCATAGTTGGTGCTTTTCCTTATTTCTGTTTAGCTAACCCTGAGGCAAAGCTCAGCTAAAAAAAGATAGCTACAAACTAATCTTGCCATTCACTGCACAGCTCTCTCACATTTATCAGGACCAATTTCAAGACTAAAGATTATACTCGCTACAATAATTTCTTTAGTTTTTAGTTAATCACTGTTTAAACCATAGAATGAGATCTGCCCTGTAAGAACATATGTTGGATGAAGTGGAAAAGCTCACAGGGTGTGAAATAAAGCTAAAGTTGCAGTTTTCATCTGCAGCAGGTCTGCCCTGATATGTTCTTTAAACTCTGAATGCATTTTGAGAAGAAAATGTACTCTACTAGGTATCAGACAGTTCCTTACATTTCAGTGAATTAAAACAAAAAAGGCACCCCAATATTTATCAGTTCCTAAATTTCTTTTCAATCATTGATACTTGCACTTAAAGGTGATCTTTGATCTCAGATGAACAAAGAACTTCAGAAATGCTGCCGAGTTCATCTCTGAAATACCTTTGCAAAACAAAAAGAAAATGTGTTTTGCCACCTAAATAAACCAAACCAACCAACCAACCCACTGTACCAAAAAAATAATAAAAAAACCCCCAACAAATATAAACCACAAAAAAACCAACCGAACAAAAAAACCAACTAAGCAAAAAAAAAAAAAAAAGCCCAAGCAAAACCACTCACCAAAACCAAAATACAAAACCCAAACAACCAAACCAAAAGCTAAACACACAGTGGAAGAAGCCCCAAGATTTTGCATAGAAGACACATACCACAGGTTGGGATCAGAACATAATGAGTTTCTTCCCTTGTTAATTATAGACCAAATGTGTGAACTAATTTTAAACATTTCCAGTACTTCATCAAAACTTGTCTGCTATTATTGTAGCCATATGCTTTGGTCAGATGAAATACCCTCCCTGGTCTCTCGACCCTCACTGTGATCATCGGCCTTTCTGTGCCTGGGTATAGTGACCATGAGATGGTGGAGTTCAGAATCCTGACAGGAAGGAGAAGGGCAAAAAGCAAGATCTCAGTGTTAGATTTCAGAAGAACTGCCTTTGTTCCCTTCAGAGATTTGCTTGAAAAAGTTTTGTGGCATAAGGCTCTAGAGGGGAAAGGAATACAAGGAAGCTCTTTGACATTCAAGGATCCCCTCCTCCAGCTAATGAACAATCCATCCCAACAACCAAGAAGTTAGACAAAAACCACAGAAGACTAACAAAGACAAAAAAGTATTTTTTGGCAAAACTTAGATTAGAAGGTGGATGAAGGTAAAGGTAGCTTGGAATATAGAAACTGTCTGAGAGTGCAGAGGCATGCTTAGGGAAGACATAACCTACACAGAGTTGAATGTCACAGAGGAGGTTCAAGGAATACTTCTGTAAGGAAGTATACAAGGAAGAATACTTCTGTAAGGATTTAAGTAACAAACTTAGACTAGGGAAAATGTTGATCCACTGCTAAATGAGGCACCCAGTTTAAAATGACAGAAAGTACTGAGGTGTCTTTTTCAGTTCAGTTTTGTAAGGCCCACTTCCAGAATTCTGAGGACCTGGAGACCAGGGGAAAAGTCTGGAGCATGGAAGATACACCCTTGGTGCAAAAGGGTCACCCAAGTGAACTGTAAATGCATAAACCCAGAGGCCATGATGCAATGCGCCTGTGAGTGCTGAGGGGTCTGGCAGGTGTGTCATGTAAAAATTGCATAACCACTTTCATTGACCATAACAAACTTTCATTGACCAGTGTAACTGGGACAAGTGCTTGAAGACTGGAGGAAAGCAAACATCACTCCTAAACCTCTGTGATAAATTTTGAATAAATTACTAGCCTAGTAGATGAGCAGGATGCAGTGATATTACCTACCCAGTCTTCAGGAAGGGAGATGGCATCTCCTATAAGAGCATCAGAAGCAAACTTTTGCACTGTGAGCTGGATGAGAAGAGAGTGAGGTGAATTGGAACTGCCTGAATGACTGGTCCTGGAGAGTGGCAGCCATCAGTGTAAAGTCTGGTTGGAGGTCAGTAACTGCACTTGTACCCCAGGGGCCAGTACTAGTTTCAGTACTGTTTCACACCTTCATTAATGATTTGTATGATAGTGTGCCTTCAGCAAATTTTCAGGTTGCACAAAGGAGGAGTTACTGATACACCAGAAAGTCATGCTGTCATCCATAAAACCTCAGCAGGATCACAGAGTCACAGAATGGTTTGGGATGAAAGGGACATTTTAAAGTCATCTATTTCAACACTGTTGCATGATCACAGAGAACCTTGACTAGATCAAGTTCCTCAAAATCCTGCCCAACCTGACCTTTCCAGGGATGCGTCATCTATAGCCTCACTGAACAACTTTTACCAGGGTTTCACTACCTTCCTTGAACATTTTTTTTCTTATGTCTAGTCTGAATCAACCGTCCTTTATCCCTTGTCCAAACTCTTATGCTTTGTCCAATCACTACTAAACCCTGCTAAATAGTCTGTCCCCATGTTTCTTATAAACCCCCTTTAAATATTGAAAAAGCTCAACAAGGTCTTCCCGGAACCTTCTCTTCTCCAGGCAGAGTAATCCCAGTTCTGTCAGCCTTTTCTCATAGGAGAGGTTCCATTCCTCTGATTATTTTTGATGTTTCCTCTGGACCTACTCTAAAAGGTCTGTGTCTCTCCTGTACTGGGGACTCCAGAGCCATCTCTCCTGGAGACATCTCTCCTATGAGGAAAGAGCTAAGGGAAAGGACTAAGAGAGCCTGGAGAAGACTCATCTTACCAACATCTGTAAATATCTTATGGGAGGGTGCAAAGGAGAGGTGTAGAGTCTCTGTCCTTGGAGACCTTCAAAAGTAATTTGGACCTAGTCCTGGACAACCAGCTCTAGGTGGTCTTGCTTGAGCATGGGTGTTGAGGACAAGATGACCTCCAAAGTCCTCTTACAACCTGAACCCTTCTGTGATTCTTTGATTCTGTGATATGGTTTGGGTGCCATGGCAGTAACACTTCTACTGAACCTCTTGATAAAGCAGAGCTGGAAGTCTATGATAAAGTACAGGAAACTATGAAGAGTTTCTGGAACTGCATGATACATACTTGTCATAATTCTTCTCAATGCATTGAAATGCTCTTAATTGCAAAAATAAAAGGAACCTCACAAGGCAGCTACCGGAAAAAAATAAGAAAAAAATCTCCTGGATAAATGCCCCTGCCAAGGAAATTCTGCAGCTAGTGCTGTAGGGACACTGAGGGCACTAACAGAACATAGTGGCCCTGGCCATTGAGTCCCTTCCTCATGAGATCAGGGCCCCCATTTCAGTGTAGGCCTTGCCAGACCTGTCTTGAGCCATGCTCTAGTTATCCTCATATTTGGTCCTGTGTACTGCTGCACTATGTGGTCTTCCTGGGTCCATCCTGGCTCCAATTCCCTTTGATAGATAATTACAGGACAACCAGCATAACATATTGCTACACAAGCCTTCCTTTGCTGCTGTGCACCTGTGCCCCATCAGTGGGGCCACTGCCCATGCCAGGGTCACTAACAGCTCCTGGCTCTCCCTCACTTAATGGGGAAGTTCTGATTCTCCGTTCCCAGATCGCTGGAGAGCCTGTATGACTTCTCTGCTTTCCCTCTTACTGCTGACACTCTCACTCTCTCAAGACAGATTTTTTTTCCCTAAACCATTCTGAATTTTTTGATTTTTAACTAGTTTCCCCTATAGGGAGTAGCTCATTTCAAAACTATTGCCATGTGTGATTGACACCCCAGCCAAGTCCTCATGAAATTTAGAGTACTGTCTTGCCTTCAGAGTAAATTCTCTCTTAGGTGATACTCTTTAAAGAGCTTTTGATCTCCTACTGCAGAGTTCTAAAACCTTGCTGTTGACTTCTCCCTTCTCCCAGAATTAAAAATAAAACTGAAATGTTAAATATTTTTTTCCATTAGAAATGAGCAGAATAGTAAAAAGGATAAAGATGTTGAGAACATATGACATATAAAAGAAATTATATATGATGCATGTGTATAACCCATGCTTGTAATTACATTTTGACATGAAAAAATCTAAGGGCAAAGCAAGCACTGTTAAGAAAACCTAGATTCTGAGTCTACAAAGAGAGAGCAGTATGAAGCATGTGAAGCCTGCCTAGCTTTTTCACATTTAGTATTCATTGAGAATAATAGTAACAAAATAAAACCAAATATATTCACTGTTTGCCACGGAATTTTTCCTCTGTCATTTTTTTTTAGCTTCTCCCTTTTCAAAGTATGTATTCTAAGCCCAAGACTCGCTTTCACAACTAGGGAGTGTGAAATATAAAATTCTGAAAAGCCAAAATTTCAAGAAGATTTTATCCCCTAACTATTTCTAGACAATACCAATGTAGTGAACTATACCTAAACTAGATATATTTTAGAAGATAGTGGGAACACGCTCCATCCATGAATCTGATCTCTTCATGCAGAAATCTACAAATAAGGAGCCATTGTGACATAAATAGTCATGGCCAGAAATACTTATTATTCCCCTTTGAGCAATTAATTTTCTGTTTCCCATGTCAGAACACTAAGCCTATTCTATCTTAGCTTGATGTTTTGAACACATGCCGTAGGACCACTGGATTCCCCACAAGCTTCATAGAGACCATTTGCTTTCTTCCTAATTTTTACGTACTTAATCTGGAATACTTCTATTTCCATACTTAGATGAAAAGACAGTAAAAAAACCCCAAGAAATTGTCAATAATAAAAAAGATACTTAGATGATTAGAGGGGAATTGGACCATGCCAAATATATAGCAACAGGTTATTTAATATTTTAATAGTAGAAACTGTTGGTTTGCCAGTTATTGATGACGTTTACGCTGCTCAGAAGAACAATTGCATTACCTTGTTCTTTAACTGGTGAATAGGTTGCTTATAACAATTTCCATCAACAATTTCTCATAAAGTGCTTCTGACCATACAAGATCCTACCTATGAGAGTAACCATGTGCTTTTCATATGTTAACAAATTATTTTATCAGTGAAAAGCAGCAATTTGGTATTACTCATGGCCAATTGCTACAGTATTGCTTCTTTGCTACAGTTGTTAGCAGAACGAGGGCACTGGAGCAGAATTCAATTCCCCAGTATCATATAGAAAAGCAACTCCTGTGCTTCTAGATTCTAATCCAATAATTACCTCTGCAAGAAACTACATCCATCAATTACATCCATTATATTGCAGATGCCTTGGCAATGCTGGGGGTTTATAATAACTGTAATTCACTTGCAGAACTCAGCCCCAGTGAGCTCAGACTGCGCACCCTTATATTCACCTTGGAACTCTAAGGCTATCCTTGGTCATCCAATAACATCTGTGTATTACACCTACTTTTTTACACACATCTCAAAGCACAGGTTAAGTCTGTCCTGACAGATTGTATGAACAAGTCTGTAGAACTGAATAATTACAAAATTACCCCTTACCAGAGGCCAGAGTTGTTTTTAACTTCTTAAAAGAAATCTTTGCTTAAACTGAAATGTAAAAATAAAAATGGTAGGATAACAACCATAGAATTTTGAAAATCATACTCTTCATGGATAATGCAAGAGTAAATTTTTTATAAACAGTGAAATTTCTTGTTATTTTCTATCTCTTTTATCTCCTGTAATATGGTAAGAAAATTTAATGAATAGAGATGTGAATAAATAGATGATTGTAGTGTGATTATGAGCCATCTTAGAACAGGACAGTAAATGAATGGATTTAACACCTGGTAGTATGTCTTTTCGTTAAGGATCCTTGTTATCTGGGAATAGAGAAATAAGACTGTATTGCTATCTATACTGACTGCTATATTGAACTGATTATTAAAGTTGATGTACTGTTATTACTGTTTTCTTAAACAATTGGTGAATTATTCAACATAATAGTTTTTTCATGCTCTGGAGACTAGTGAAACTAATTTTAGGTGCTAATACAACTGGATTACAATTATCATGCCAATACGCAACTCCCTAAATCTGAGTTTCAGGATTGTCATGGAGAGTAGGTACATAATTTGGCTAAATAGTTTTTTCTTTATTGTTAAGATATTTAATGGCTTGAACATCATGTGACAGCAGTTTTAATACTGTAGAATTATTGGTTTAATGTCTGTAACAAAACCAAATTGCTGTGCCACTTCTGTCAAGATGGCACTGAGAACCTTTCCCAGAAATTGTGCTTTAATACGGGTGAAGATGCATGCTCTGAGTGCTGCTCAGCATCTCATCAGCTCCTTTAAAATTCCAGTGTCAGAAACTCAACAAATCAATCTAATTCCCTAGCATCAGCAGAAGATTGAACTTGCAATGTGCTTTCACTAGAACTGCACTGCATCAAAACAATTTAATGTTTTGTTACAGTATCTATCAATGAGCTTCTGTTTTCTTTGTTTGCTTGGGATATTTTTGGATGTCGGTTTGTTGGAGTATTTTAGTAATTGAATTTCATTACTCTGTCTTTAACATGCACTTTTCCTAATAAGTTATTCTTTTCCTCTGTTTGGTCTTTATTTGATATGCTTGCACTTTTGAGACTAAATCACATGTGTTATTATGGAACACAGGTGACACAAGCGTAGAACAAAAGCACACATGTATAAACACAGTGAACAAAAAATCTTTTAATGGATGCTTTAATTTGCACCACATAAATTAGGTATAGAGATCTAAAAGTTAATTAAAAATGTTGATTGGTGAAACTAAGAGTTATAATTAAACTGTAGTTCCTGGGTGGCCTAGTTAAGAAATTCTACTGAATTAGTTTCCACTACTTTTTGTATAAAGAGGTATTGTAGCATGCAAATCACTTGAAACTCAATATTAGTGGACTGAAAAATAAGGATTATGTAATCCTAATTTTATAACTTTAAAATTTTTAAGCACTCTAGAAAAGTGTGGTAGTTTATGTATGTAATCCACTAATATACAGTTATAAACTATTATAAAAAATGTTGTTTTGATGTTCTCAACATTCCATAGGATAAAGAGGCCAAAGTCTAGAATCTCCTATATCCTATCAAATAATGATGAAATAAGCCCATGAATTAATAATATGACATCTTTCTTTGAAGCCTCTACTCTGCATTGAATAGTCCAGAGCATAAAATGCTCATATTTATAGAAGCTGTTGCCACAAGGTAGACAAATATTTCCACTTTTTTTTTTTTTAATTTGGGGTCATTCTTAATTCTGTATTTCTCATTCCCGCTTTTAAATCTAGCTGTCAGCTTACTAACAGCTATTATGAACAACTTGCAAAATGTGAGAAAAGCATGTGTGAAGCCTGATTTTCCCAAAGATTATTTTCTTTTCCAGTTTTACTTCAATTCTTTTCAGAATGATGTCTATAATGGCCAAATTTTTGGATCTGATCCATAAAGTGTTAAATAACCTGGGCATTAGCATGCAACTTCTCTAAAGAAAAATATCTTTATAAAAAATTAATAATAAACCCAATCAATGAAGTCATAGAAATCTTAAGCCAGCTGAATAATTGCATAATGTATTAAAAAGAGGTATCTAATATAAAAAGTTGTATTCTGTTTCATTGAAATGTTAGGGGTTGCAAAGTTTACTACAAATCTTAATTAATGGACCTTCAACCAAACCCCCTAGTCTGGATACTTTTGGAATTTGGAAAAATGCAGATTTCAGATTCTGGTTGGATCCTAGTGATCCAGCTGTGCAGTTTAGAAGTTCTGCATCATTTATCTGAGCATTTCTCCTTTTAAGGGTGCAAAAAGTGCAGAGATCTATCCTAGTTTCTGCTCGGACAGAGTTAATTTTTTCAGTTTCCTTGGTGGAGGCAGAGCCTGCAGCTGCCTGGGTGTGTTTAGGTTGTTATTCTTTACCAGGCACATTATCCTTGGGTGAGTATGGCTTTGGGGGAATTATAAATGAACCATGGCTTCTTTTCCTCCTTTTTGCTGGGGAGGGAAGCAGTAAGAAGCATGGTGGGGTGGGGTGGCACGGATGGTCCAGCTTGGGAGGGTTTGTCTGTCATTGTTTTTCATTGGCTCAGGCTCAGGGAAAAAATGCCAACTGTGGCAGTGCCTGCCATTTTCTCCTTTGTCTTGGGAAGCTGCGTGTTACTGGCCATGGTAACACTGGGTCAGTTGGACCTCTGTAAGCATTTTTTTTTTCATGCCATCACCCTCTTTCATAAACTGTTATCATTAGTATAGTTGCTGTTACCATTTGTTTTCCTTATTTTATTGCTCTTTTTTCCAGTGAATTGTTACCTTAAGCCATAATCTCTGTCTTTTTGTCTCTTTTTCACTGGAGAGGGAGAGAGGAAAGGAAGTGGCTGCTTGGAGGTTAATTTCCAGCTGGTTTTAAACAACAACAGAAATTTATTCGTTCTTTAGACATCTTTTACTTACGTGTGCAATGCTTCTTAAAATCTTGCCTCACCATCTGCCCTGGAGTAAGGGAACATTATCAAATGTAGTTATTACAGCATTTACTATAATGACAAATTACCCATGACCACTCTTGTGCAAAGTATAAAGTTCTCTGAGTAAATCAGAGTTACAGAAGTTTATATGCTCACCCTGCTAATCCTATTTTGGCCCAGCAGAATTACTTCACATAATCCACATCTGATATAATTGTCCAAGCTTGAATAAAATGTAGGCTTGGAAGAGTCTGAAGAAAAATGCAGCTCTGAACTTATGTATCTTTGCCTCAGAAAACGACAATGCTTTACTGTTAGGATGAGGATTATAATTTCCCTTTTCTTTACACTTTCTCCCTCAAGATCTTAGCAAAATAACTCTTATATAACAATCTGCCCAAGAAGATCATTTGTTTTGGAGTAATTTATTGGGGGGAGAATAACATTGATAGGTTGTTATTTCTCCATGGCGTGGGAGTTAAATTGTTATTAGTACTATGCAGTGACAGATCGTGTTTAACTGGAGTATAAATGCAGGAATTTAGAGAACTAAAGCCTCACTAAGTGCCATCCTTATTCAAAGACACTAATTTGCTTGGGTAATTGTTACAGTATATAAGCAATCATTCATTGAATGAAATGTTTTGGCCTAAGAACAGTGTGATTTACAAATGTGCTTATAATACAGTATTTAAATGGGAAAAGAAAAATTAAGCCAATGGGAGGCTAATTAAATCAAGTCTATTAAGAAGAGGTTTCAGAATATGCTCACTAAGTATCTGAAGGAGAACATGAGGAGATTATATTAAAGGGTATTTTTGTCCTTCTGCACAGTCATCAGCTCTCAGATTGTTAACTGATAGGACAACCCAGCCACTCTATTTTATGACTTTGTACAGATCAGTTACTTAAATTACAGAATCATAAGAACATAGCATGGCTTGGCTTGGAGGAGATATCAAAGATCCTCTAGTTCCAACCCCCCTGCCGTGGGCAGGGACACCTTTCACTAGACCAAGCTGCTCAGAGCCCCATCCAGCCTGTCCCTGAACATGTTCTGGGATTTGGTACCACAGCTTCTATGGGCAATCCCTGCCAGTGTCTCACCATCCTCCCTGCAAACAATTTCTTTGCTGGCCAAATCAGAGAAAATGTGCCAGCAGACTTTGGTCTCCAAATTTTGCTGAAGAGCATCTGAAAGTAACACACTGCAAACAACGCAATTGTTCTCTCTTACTCTGCTGTTTAACTTTTTAATATTCACAAAGAAGCACCAAAATGATAGTCCATGAATCACAGAAAAGCTTTGTGAAAGTGAAAATAGAGAGTGTTAGTTTGGGATTTTCTCCTACATTTTAATCTTTTTTTTCCCTTGAAATAATTAATTGAAAAACTTTCATTGAAACTCTCATAGAAAAACTCATTCAATGTTTTGAGGCTTGCATAAACAAATCAGCTGTGAGGACTGACTGTTATGTTCCAGATGTAATTTCTCTCTTTGGTTTAGTCAATATTAAAAATTTTGAAGTTGTATATAAATTATAAAAGTGGCAAAGTGGAGGAATGTTCTGCATCCTTTTAATGCACAAGCACTAGATCTACTCCTTGTACTAGTGATTTTAGATGAGAACAACTGCAAATATAGTGTTACAGAATTTAATGAATAGTAAGAAAAAATTAACTATTTATCAAATTATTGTATATATTTTTTTAAAAAAATCTTACTGTTGTTGTAAATGTCATCTAATCAAAAAGTACTGGCAACTACAAGGGAAAGCAAAATTGTCTAAGGTTCACACTGGAACCATATTTCAGTATGGTTTCTTTCCTGTTAAGCGAAAAAAAAAAAAAGAGCAAAGAAACCTGGAACTTGGAGTTCTCATGTAGCTAAGAGTAAATAACATAGAATCAACAGCATTTTATACAAAGAATACATAAATAAATAAATAAGCCACCAAGTCTTCTTTGCAAAACATACAGAATCAGTAAAGGGCTCAAGCAAAGGAATTTTTCCTCTTTGAAGTTCACATTTAATGTATCCACTTTTCCAAACTTGTGTATCCCTACTGTATTTAGCTATTTGATCTTGAAGAAAAAAATTCTATTCATCATATAGGTATTAGTCATGCCACAGAATGTTTCACTAGAATTTGGGTGGGTAATACATTGAGTAGTGCACTATCCCAAGCTAAATAGACAGGATTTAATTTTGATCTACATGAACTATCAACAAGAATGCTGCTTTCTCCAGACTATTCATTGCATAATGACTTCAATGAAAAGGTATTTATCTAGAGTTAAAGCCAGTACATGGCTTTGGGACTAAGAGCTTGGTGTTTTTTGTTGTCTACAGTTGTAGTAGATAGTTCAGAATATATGTTAAAGCTTCATGTCATAGAGCAACAGAGGTTGCAGATAACCAAGTTGCAGGCTTGGAAAAGGTAAATTGGACAAGACATTGGATCAGGCTAACTTTACTCATTTCCATATTAATTGACCCAGAGCTCCTGTCATCCTCTGTACATGTACAAAGTACCTAGGTAAACCTAACTGTTAAAGTGTATGTTGGTATTAATTATGCATTTGGAACTCCAAAGTTCATTCTGCTCTGGTAGGTCACACCATTCTGTCAAATTTTAGCTAGTTGTGAACAATTTATTGTCATTTCTGAAATATTCATTTTGTTCTTTACTTGAATTAATAGTTCCATTTTTCTGTTTTACAGAATTTAAAGCTCGTATGATATTAAAGGCTTCTCTTTTAAAGTTTGGAAGCTATAGTGAACTTTCACTTCTAAAACATTAATTTTCTGGTCATATATTTCTTCCTCATATTTACGCATATAAACAGGTTTTAGTGTATTTGTAACTCAGGAGCACATACTGTTAAGTGCATACCAATGCACTTTGCCATTTGGCAAAGTGTTTTGCCTATAAACTGAGGAATGTTCTAGAAAATTAAAATCTGTGACAATAGTGTGTAAAAATATATGGAAGTATGATGGGCAATTTGATTTATCTAGAATGTGCAAGATGGTCTTAGATGGAATAGTTAATAAATGATGCACTATGTAGTAGAGATCCAGCACAATCAATTTTTAATCAAAACTGTGGCCTATATGCTTGTAATCAAAACCCTATTCATTGCTGAATAATTTTAATAGAGCTAAAACAAATATATGCATTAGGGAACATTTCAAATTTTCTGAAAAATTGCTTCACTCAGAGGTAGTTAATTGAACTAATTAATAGAGTTATTTTCAGATTTAGTCTTTGCTTTTAATCTGCCACTGTGAAATTTTTGTTAGTTTTGTTTTTCTTCATGTCCATTATCAGTCTTTTCTAAGACATATAACCTTGTAAAGCCTTTGAAGACATTGTTACAATCTTCTATACCAAACTGGATTATTGTGACTGTATAAGACTGTTAAATACTATTTCTTTTTATATTAAATATTTGGTTTCTCTTTGGTTTTGGTTGGTTTTTTGTTTTAGTGTCATTTTTTACAAAAATATGAATTTTTTTTTTTTGACACAAATTTTTTTGTATGGAAAATCATCAGATATTTCATTGGTCTCTCTGATGCAACTGGACTTGATACTCTCACCCATGAGCTGCCTCAGTTAAGAGGCTGAGAATTCAAATAGTCCCAAGGAAGCCACACATTTCCCCAGGAAAACATAGAGCAAAATTTAGCCATCTGGGCAGGGCTGTATTGGGAATTTTGTACTTTCAATTTTCCTTCTGCCCTTCATTGGTAAGCAAAGAGTGAAGTCTAGCTCCCAGCCAAATGACACCTTTATAAAACAAAAATATAATTTTTGTGAGTACTGTTAGCTAATATTTTAAATCCATTTTTCCAATGTAAGCAGTGATGGTTTAGAAACCAATTAATTAATTAAGAAATAAAAGGATATTAAATGCTCAGCTTCAGTTAAGAGTAGATCATAACTTATTTGTAAACACTGTAATTCTAACAGTTTTTGCAGACTCCTCTTTACTATGAAGTAGTAGCAAAACATTTTCAAGTATCTATTTTATGGCTCTCATGCAATAAAGTGAAAAAATATTTTATTAATACTGTGTTGACATTGGATTCATCATAAAACCTTGAAATGCAGTAACTGGTTTAGTAAAAGTGAAATATGTAACTGCTTAGGTGAATCTTAATAAATCATTTTATATATTATATGCTGAGATGAGCTAAATGATTTCATGTTTTGTGACCCGTTAAATAAACTAATTTTTTTTGTCATGATAACAATGTTTATAGCATTTTCTTTTACAAGGAAGTATCATCTTCAAATTTTCTTGTTCATGAAGTTTACTTTGAAGATATTTCCTCATAAAATAATGTCAGACCCAGTCTAAAGATATTTTTTCATTTACTTCCAAAACATTTCAATAGATTGCATTATTGTTTTATATTTTACACATTTTTCACTAGAAAGTTTTCTTAAAAGAAGGATTTAAGAACTTTTTTGATCATGTTATTGCACTTTTGTTGATGAATTAAACTGAAGTTAAGGATTTCAGTGTAGGCATAAATTTGTGTCATTGAGGTAGAGAACAATCAATGTACTTATAGAAAATATATATATGTGCAAAGTCCCAGATCTCTGACTAGTATTAAAAATCTATTGTTTACTGAGTTCAGCAGAATACTTGCTCCATACAAATATAAGCAAATATTGTAGCAGTTGGTACAAAAAATAAAATGTGAAAGTGAAGTCTATGGCTTATTATGGAAAGATGGCTATGGGTAAAATTAGAGGACACTGGGAAGTTATATTCACATCCTGACAGAAGTTATAACAGTATGGAAATTATAGGGTAAAGTGCAGCTGCTACGCCCTGGATGGGATGTGGCTGACATGCTCAAAACCTGTTCCGCGATGATTTCCTACATCCACAACTTGCAACCATAGAGCGTGCTGAGGGGGTTGGAATGGAGGGTGGAACAGAGTGCAGACACCACAGCCAGGCTCTGTTGGAATACCTGCAGGGAAGGGAACTTGGTGGTACTTTGCAGTTAATAAAGTGCATGGCTGCAATCAACCAAGAGAGACAGGGGAAGACATCCTGCTGCTGAGCCAGAAACTGTGGAGAAACTGCTCTCCTCAGATTGACTTGGTTCATTATAGCCTAATTGTAATATTAATGCACACCTCCATCCCAAAGGTATCCCCACACTGGTAATGTGCTCTATATTTTCTTTGACTGTATCTGTAAAATTAGGTGAGAGAATTTACCATCTGTCAGCAACAAAGTTATCCATGACATGAATCACTCAAGCTCCACCTATACATAAAGAAATACTATAAAAGTAAGTTGAGAATGGGGAAAAGTTAGTAAAGACTCCACCATAACTGCTGAGGTGAGTTAAAGGGCTGAACTTATGGGTTTTCTCCCCGTAGGGACACCTCTTGAGTAAGAACCATTCTATGCATGCTGAAAACTTTTACTAGGGATTAGAGCTTGTCTGTGTTTTGGTCTGACTGTAGTTTTATTTTTTGAATTCATTTTTATAAATGGAAGAGCATTGATGAGTCAGGCTGGAGGTCTAGGGTGTGCTGTCACCCCTGCTACTTTCTGTCAGAGGTCCCAGATGATATGTCACTCCTCTCTTCCAGGCTAGTTTGGATTGTCTGTTTAAGTCATTTGACTCTTTACGACAGGTAGAGGGGAAAACTAATTGCATAACTCCAAACCAAGCCATCTGAAATCAGACAGATTGCTGATAGACACATTGTCATTTTTAAAGTTATGTGAATTCTTGCAGGTTAAGTCTGAAAGGCCTGTGGTCTTCACAAGTGGGTCATATTGGTCTGGGCATCCTGTTTCCCCATGTGGGATAGATGCCTACACTGCCCTAATGTTGACACATGGATTTACCTATCTCAGCTCACACCTTAAAGCACTCTTTTGTGCCAACAAACAGTAGTTAAAGTTGGTAAAGCACCATACAACTGGATTGAGGAATGTATAGTATTATGAAGAGATATTAACTAAACCTTTATGAACTAGCTGTGAATAAATGCAGCTGGACTAGGTGAAGAAAGAATGGGATCAAGGGACACAATGGATGGTATGTGAAAATGTCTGAAGGAATAGTTATATCACATAGGCTTAATAAAGAATATATTTTTCATCCCCTCTCTTGTGTATACTTGATTTTCAGTTTTAGATGAAATGAAAGTCCAAATTCACTCATTGTTCCTTCATATAATTTGTATATTTATGGTTTCCATATTTGATACAGTATTTATATTCAATTATATAGCATAAGAGATCGTCTTTGTTTGAGGTCTTTTAACAGAGAAGTTTTTAATGTTTATGTTCAGCTTTTTTTTTTTCCAGTAAGAAACTATTTGTGTGTTAGGCAGCAAGACAGAATAAAATGGATATATTTTTCTCATGCAATAAGACCTGTAAGTTTACTTATTTGAATTTATGACCTGCCAGGCACTGAAATCACAGAGCTGAGACTTGTTTCAGAGACTTGTTTTAAACATAGACATTCTGTTTCCTTACGAACACCTTTCATTTTTCGCTACAGCTAACATCCTGTTAACATAAAAACGTTTCTTCTTCCTACCATTATTTATTGAAGCCTTCCACAATGCCTCCATAGATAACTTATAAAATTTAACATTATGTTATCAGAGTTTGGGAAGAAGTAATTGACACACATATGATATTATGAAGTTTCAACTTATTTACCTCAACATAGTCTGGTCACAAGTATCTGCAAAACAATTATCAAATACAGAGGTTGAAACTCAGACATCTGTAACCAAGGCTAAAATTCTGACTGCACTAAATCTATCAGTCATCTATCTACCTGAAATAAAAATTTTTAAGCCAATCCACCTATTTATTTTCTCTGCTTTTTCAGGTTTACATATTTTTTATTCTTACTCTTCTTACTAGGAGTTCAAGCTCCATAAATGAGTTGGCCCTGAAATTAGCAAACTATTTGAAATAACTAGCCAACTGTCCATGACATTGAATAGAAGCTCAGAAATGAATGCAGTGTAGGAGAACTTTCTTTCTGAAAATGAGGGTCATTCAAAACTGGTATTTGAATGAACAGGATGAGGCTTGCAATTCTTATTGAATTCCCATCAGTGATTGTGACTTTCATAGGTATAAAAAACATTCATATCATGCAGTATTTGTCATAGTAAGGATAACATAGCACATGAAACTTGTAGTGACTCCAAAACTTCTTCATGATACACCAGATCATCAGAATGTAACCCAATAAATTGCCCAAAAAGCACTGGCAACATCCAGTTTAGACATTCTGAAAAGTCACCAGCAGAAGCTGCTAACCAATATTTGGAAAACTTTTTACTCTCTCTGTCTCAGATTTGTTGCACAGCATTTTTGTCCTAAAAAAACCCTCTTTTTGAAAAGTCATCTAATTATGACTTGTGCATATAGAAGGCTGAAAGCAAAATCACTTAGAACCCATGAATGAGGACATGAGAACAATTTTCTATATGACTATGGCCAAGTGCACTGGACATTACACCTACAGCCCTAAGGAGAGTGGTCTTGTGTAATAGGCTATGTCACAAAATCGTGGCTGTACATGTGGGTCAGACAACCAGAGAGCTGCAGCACTCAAGATGGTTTGTGCCAGAGCAAATATTCACTCATTCCTCTTTTGGAAGCCTGATCACTTCAGAGAGTAGAAAATGCCTTTTTCTCCCTTATTCGTCATCTTCCTTCATGAATGCATTTCTCTGTGTCAATGGGTGTATGTGCAATTACCAAAGTTAAAAAGAATTTATAATGGTAAATAATTATGCTACAAAAATCAAAACAATAAGGACAGCTACCACTTTCAATAACTTTCACCACTAGTGTCAGTGGAAGTAGCACTGAATAGCTAGCCTCCACACAATATTTATATTGCTAAAAATCTGTCATACACTGCTCGCAATCCTAAACAGAGGGATGAATGTTGTTAAGATTATCATTATTATATTAATGCATGGGAGTGTGGCAACCTGAACATTTCTGGAAATCAAGAATATTGTATAATGTTCCTTAAAGTACAAGTCTTATGAAAAGCAGCTGAGGGAACTGAGGTTGTTTAGCCTGAAGAAAAGGAGGCTGAGGGGAGACATTAATGCTCTTTATGACTTTCTAAGAGAAGGCTGTAACCAGGTGAGGGTTGATGTTTTCTGCCAGGTAACAAACAATGGAATAAGAAGAATTGATCTCAAGTTGTGCCAGGGGAAGTTTAATTGGATATTAGGAAAAATTTATTCACTGAAATATGGTCAAGCATATGAAAAGACTGCCCAGGGAAGTGTTGGAATTACTGTCCCTGCAACTGTTCAAAAGGAGTGTAAGATGTGGTGCTTAGGGACACGGCTTACTGGTGGACCTGGCAGTGCTGGGTTAACAGTTGTACTCAAAAATCTTGAAGGTACTTTCCAAAGTTAATGATTCCAGTATTCCATGTCCATTCATTTGGTAAACACCAAATTCATTGAACATGTTCTGCTACATATATTGATTATCTGTCAAGACTATCTAGCTATCAAACTCCAAATTGTAGTTGGCTGAGCACTTGTCAATAAGTAGCCTTAAGATAAATGTGGGAATGCTACTTTATGAATGGCATATTACACATGGTTAGGCAAATGCAGAAGCCTTCTCAGCACGCTGTTTCTGACTGCGTTCAACTGTAGCAAGGCTGGTTTCATATTGTCTGAAAATTTTTGTCTCTGTGGTAAATAAAATTCCCTTTTCCTTAGCACTGTTGGAATCTTCCTCCCACCTCCTGCACAATTAGGCATGAGATGAGGAAGCAGCTGCCTAAACCAGGCTACCTGTCTTTACCCTCCTGCTTTCTGAATGTTTCGGTGTCTCAAGACTGTTTCCTTACCCAACATTTTCTTTGTCTACATTGAACTTCTGGCTCCTCCATATGAAAATCAATACTTATACTGGGCAAGTACAAAATAAAAAACAAGGCAGAAACATTCACTTTGCTTTAGTTTTTCTTCTTAGGGCACAATGTAAATGTATCGGCAGATTTCAGAAAAGAAACTATTTCAAATAAATAGAAGCTGATATGTTTATAAGCTTGTTGCACGCTAGCTCTGTTTTACTGAACCTAGAAATACAAGATAAAAATGTTGTGCTGTGCATGCTAATTAGGATCAATTTACATTTGCATAAAGTATAGCATTATCATCTCTTCCTAAATAATGAGGCAGATAACATAGGAAAAGGAATTCTGGTGGAAAACAAATAAACACCAAAGGGATTTATCTTTTTTTTTTGGTGGTGGTGGTGATGTTTTTTTGGGTTTTTTTTGGTTTTTTTTTGTTTTGTTTTGTTTTGTGTTTTTTTTTTTTTTTTTTTTCTCTTTAATAGCTGCCCTTGTCAGCACCTGCAAAGTGATACTGTAGAAAGCAAATTATTGCTCATCCCTGGAGCTGAACTCTGAATAGAAGCTTCTTGTTTTAGGCATGAGGTGACAATTTTCTTATCCCTTCTGGAGCTGCAAAAGACATAAATGAAATTTTTAGTGAAAGAAAAAAGTCCCAAACTACTAAATGTGACTTCTCTAAAGATTAGGCTCCTGTAACCTAATGCTGACAGGTTAATGATAAAACTCAGATTCTTTGGAACATTATACATCTTTTATCTATCCCATTGATGTGAATGTCTGGATTTGTGAGCAAAGAGTTAAAAGTTTGTCTTTGGCAGAAAAATAGTGTATTTTTTAATGTCTCTACACATCTGTTATTCCTCTGGCAAAGAAGAACATAAATCACTGAATTGATTGCAGTCTGAGCATTAAATTTAATAGGTGTTTGTAGTTATGAAACAGGCTTTTGGTAAACCTTATTGTGTGTCTTTCTCAGAAAAAGGAATATAAAGCGCATTTTTATGTATTAATTATTAAGAAAAAAATTTCTTATTTTTACTTTTAAAATTTCCCAATAAACATTACAGGAATTCAATCTATTTCAGATTGTGCTTTGTGGAGATATTAGCCATCTGAGTGATGCTTTGAAAGCTCCAAAATTTGTTGCATTGACATGATAATAAAAAAGCTGGAAAAGGTTTTTTAGTATGATGAAATCTTCAGTGAAACACATATCTTTCTTCCCCATTCTCTCCAAACACTCATTTGCTTTTTTCCATGTTTATTTTCTTAACTTTGATTCAACATTGAGTTGTCTGACTGTGCCTTTTATTGTATGCTAGCAAAAAACAAGTATGCAATTTTTGTTTCCACTTAAAAATGCCTTTTTAAAAATTAATTTATGGACTTTTTTGCTTACCAGATAAAAAGTTGATTGAATAAAACAATGCTAAATGAAAGCACTGACCTAAAAGTGAGTGTTTTCCGGTGCCCACCTGAGAAGTAGTCCAACGGAGTTCACAGGAGCAGCACAGTGGAAAAATCAGATGACTACTGTACTTTTCTTAGATTTTGTCTACATTATGTTTACAAAAGCACAATAAAAACCTACATTGGAAAGAAAATTCAGTTTATTATGTGGTGTGATTCTATTTTCTCTTTCCACTGGATTGATTAGATGTTCATATTTTCTCTAGTTGTCCATCCTTCATCATTTAATGAGTACATCTTGATGACGTGAGAAAGAACAAGCCTGAAGAGCAATTAGTGAGTTCCAAACCAAAAACCATACCAACTTCTGAACTTGCTGTATCTGTACTAAAAGAGAAAATGGCTTTGGTTCCTGACATTAAATTAAGAAATTTGTTTACATACAAGCTACAAATTCCATGGGTTTGGATCAATCCAACTTGCATTGGAGATTCAGCTCAAAATTAAATCATCCTGTTTTAAAAGTCTATTTGTAGTTCATACATGTGAGCTGGTTTTCTAAGCTCCCAGCGTGGTCATTGATGATTAGCCATTACAGGTAATTTGTAAATAAGCTTACCAGGCACTAAGTGTACAAATCATAATTACCTAAATTACATACATTGTCCAAAGCATGCAGACACATAGGGAAAAGTATCTGTGATCTTGGAGATTATCTTGGAGATCTGAATCCCAAAAGAAAGCAGTTGGAGGCTGCTGGTTATCCCCCATAGCTCGATATTTACATTTTGGAATATTAATCACTTTCTCAGTCTTTCCTTTAAGGTGAACTGGAGTACTCTAAAGGTTCCACTGGTAGTACAGACCAGAAATTAAATTAGTTTCTTTATGCTACCCTTTATTGTCATTTGAGGCAGAATTGTTTGACTTACAACTACAATTTTAGAAGGGCACTGGTCTTCCCTAGGATCTGTGCTGAATCTTGTTGCTCCATGAGGAAATCTTGGATATTTAGAGTTTGTTTTTTACTGTATTTTAGTACCAGCTGCATCCTTTTTACACCAGGAAACAAAGGAAAACCATCTATAAAACTACATTTGTAAAGGTATTTGAGAAAGGCTATTAACTGCAGAAAAAATCTGGAAAGGAGGCTTGGAGAACACTTGTGGGGCATTTGTTGCTGAACAGGGAAGGATAGGTATAATCTGATTTCTTTGATTTTAAAGTTTTATTGTAGAGGACTAGTACAAGTGAGTGAAATGTTCCCAATAAGGAGAGCAAAGCATTTTCTTGTGTTGCCACTACAAAATTTATAATCCCAGACATCTGTAGGAAGGACCAGGGTAAGAGGAGAAATGCACTTTTAGCATCATAGAGGCCTGTGCAACCATAGTTGAGGAAATGAAAAGACTAAAATACATGACTGAGAAAGACAGAAGCTTGATCTAGAGAAACTGCTTGCAGGAGAAATTGCAGTCTTAGAAGCTTTAAGTTACAGTCCTTGCAACACCCTGTGTACACTAAGACAGGGAAAATGTGTATTTTGACTTATAAAACATTAGATCTTGTATAGATATATAAGTCTCATTAGCTGATTTTGAAAAACAGAAAAAGGTACCTAAAACTCATTGACAGCCCTCTCTATTCATTCACTTTTCATCCTCACAAGGTGTACCCACAACACAGAATGCAGTTAAACGATGGAGGGGTGAGACAGGCATCAGTACTTATTCTTTGGGATGAGGCCACCTGGTTCACATAATTGTATTTCTGTGGCAAAGCAGCAAAAGCATATGTGCTGTGAATATGCCAGAGAAACTCCCAGACCAAAGGAATCACGGGAACACCTGTTCAGAGTAGTAAGAGGCAAATACAGCAGCCAACGGAGTGTCCAGATGAGCAAGCAGCAGGGTGGTCTAACAGGACTGCACTAAAACTGCAGTAGTTCTGAAAGGTCTCTTTCAGTGTCTGCATGGATAATTGTTTAACTCATTCCTCCCCTTATCACAGTATAATTTTCTTTGCTATGTGAGTTTTTCATCTTTCTTAACAGATAAAATCCATCTGATCTGAAGTGAGCTGTCTTTTTCTGAAGAAAATAAGATTGGATTTCCTTGATTAAATTTCAGTGTGGAGTCTACCAACAACGTACTATTTTTATGAACCGTGTATATAATCTGTTATCTTGAAGAGTGTGCTATGTTTTTTTATATGAATATTACAATTTTAATTGCTCTGGAGTCTGACTTGCTTATACAGAAAGAGGTAACAATTGTAATTCTGCTACTGAATCTTAATGGACTATATAGCAAAAAACCTCTTGGAATACTGTACTGACATATCTGCTGAAAAAAATGGGTAGAGGTGACCAGATTAGGGTTTGTGGGAGTCTGGGGTGCCTCTAAAGCTGGTAAAATGACAATCCGTGAAATTCACCAGGGAATTTTCAGTGATCATTACTATGAGACAAATTCAAACATAGCTTGCTTTTCCATCCTATTTCCTTGAAAAATAAAATTCCAGGTTTAGGGTTTTTTAATAAACTTGCATGAACACCTTGAAGCCCAAGAGAAATAATATTATGTATATTGACCATTTTTGTTTTTTTCCGTCTTCCTCCCTGTGAGGTTTTTTGGTTTTTTTGTTTTTTGTTTTTTTCTGTTTTTTTTTGGTTTTTTTTTTTGTTTGTTTGGGTTTTTTTTTGGGGGGGAGATTTTTGTTTTTGTTATTGTTGTTGGTTTTGGGGGGTTTTTTGTGATCTGGTTGGCTGGTGTTTGGGGTTTTTTATAGGGATTCATTTTAATAAATTATTCTCTTTCACAGGCTTTTTGCAGACTCCTGAAAAGGCTGCTCCAAGTGATGACAAACCTGGTTCATGCTAGAGCAGAGACAGAGCTGATAAGCTGATACCTTTCAAGTGGGCTGAGAATACAGGACATGAGAGCAAATTAAAGAGCTTCACTTAAGAGAACTCTGGGGACAAAAACTGTCATTTAGAGAGGGTTCCCATAGCATTTCATTGCTATCCCAATGAATGATGCAGGTTAATGAAAGGCATAGACCAAAGAGCAAACTGAGATCCCTTAGCAGATGCTTACAAAAGATGTGTGATGCTGGTGCTTTGAAATGAAGGGATGACAGGTTTTGAAGTCACATGAGCAAAAAAACCCCACTCCTACTATGAAAAGGTGGGTGGCTGTGGAAGCTGTGAGGCCTGGAACACACCGACACAGCCATACTGTGATGCTTAATCCACCTATCTTTGTGTTTCCTTACTAGAGAGGTAGACAACCTGCCCTACAGTCATCCCAAACCCACTGAATCAGATACAGGGTGAACCTGCTTCAGGGTCAGACTAGAGGGTTTGGTTTTGCATCCTGCTCCAGCTAGAACAGGTCTCATGGTAGGCTCCCCATACACCATCTTCACAGTATTTCCACTCCTTAGGGTCCATTTCCCCTTCTTGGCCTTTCTTTCCAACATTCTTCTATCTACCTTCCACCTTCTGTTTTCCCTCAGGTAAACACCTGAACCCATATTTTTTTTCTCAGTTAGTACAAATTGTGATAACAAATACATTATTTCTCATCCCACTTGCTCAGCAAACTTGGCATTATATGATATTGCTGACAGCTACCTGAGAGCTGTTTGCCTTACAATTCTGTACTCCCACAAAGGTTCCCGATACTCCCCTCCAATTATCTGCAAAGTTTGGCATTTTTTCACATCCTCCCACTTAACCACCTGTGAGATTCAGGCACCTGTCACAACTCTAACTTTTGCTCGCTTCCTACACAGGTACTTGTTATGTTCAGCAGCTTCTGGTGTCTTGTCCAGCAGATTTTCACTTCCTGCTCCATCACTTATTCTGAGCCAGGTGCTCCTCATCATCCTAAGAGTTCACTTACAGTCTTGACAACATGTCCACAGTGACTGATGTGGGCTGTCCTGGTCCAGTCCATCTCCCATCACCTAAAGAAGGCACGTTGTTATGATGAGCTGGAACGGTGTCTTTCTGAAATCCTCAGAACCTTTCTTCCACTTCAGCCCCCAGGTTAAACATATATCCTTTCAAAGGAGTTGGTGGTGGGAAAGCCATGTCATCACCTCCTTAGTTTAGGGAAGCAATTGTAAGACAACTTTTAATATCAATGATCTTCTTAGTACTTGACTTTGCAGATGATTGGTTGTGATGGGTTTGTAACCTTCATCTCTCTGGAAGGCTGGACTCCCACATCTTCCACTTATCTGCCTGTGATTGAGGCTCTGAATTTCCGCCATTCCCTGCAGTCATACACGTCTTAGAGACAGAAAAGCCACAAAAAATATCTTCCACATATTTATGATAAGACTTTGTATCGCTGAAAACCATACTCTCAGGCTGCATGGTGAATTAAAGAGAAGGTGAGTAAAATACAGTAAGTTTAGTTCTATCCCTACTTTACAGCAATAAGTAAAAAGGCGGAAAGTATGTATTTATGACTGATATCAGTGCAGTTTCCAAAACAGGACAGATTTTTCTGAATTTAAGAATCCCCAGACACTGCCCACTCATTGCTTCTTCTTGCACAGGCCTCCTGTGAAATATAAATAAACAACACATCTCTCAGGCCAATATTCTCAGGTGAACAGCTTTCAATAACTTGCATGCTCTTGAAACAAACTTTTCCTTAATACTCTAGAAAATTGAGATAGCTGAGTGAACTGTGTGTACTCATTAACAATTAGACAAGGGCTATATAGTGAAATTAAAATGAGGTGACAAAAGCTATATTTAATGGTGAAAGAGATCCTCCCATGGTATGGTCTTGTACTGGAGCAGTGCTGGTAAGAAGCTGTAGGGCAGGTCTATGACATGGACAATCATACTGATTTACCTTTACTAACTCACCTGTCTGATCTATTGACATAGTTTTTTGCTTTGTTATTTTGTTATTTTGTTTTCCTTTTTTTTTTGTCTCAGCAGTTTAATTTTTAAGGAATGATGGCTAAATGAACATTGCTGTGGAATGATGGCTAAATAAACACTGCTGCATCACTTATTCTGTCTTGTCTCTTTCTAGCTTCTTTTAGTGCACTCTTCTGTGCTTTAGAGAAATATTCCAGCATCTCTTGTATCCTTGATGGATAAAATGTAAGCACTCAGTAAAGAGATCTCTGAATCTCCAGAGCATTCAAACATCTGGCACCAGGATGACTCATTCAAGGAGAGCTGTATCCCTAAATCAAATAACACAATCTGTCATTTTTGACATTAAGAAATTAGAGAGTGTTCAAAGGAGGGCCATGAGGATACTGAAGGGTCTGGAGGGAAAGTTGTATAAGGAACGACTGAAGTCACTCAGTGTGTTCAGCCTGGAGAAGAGGAGATGGAGGGGCGACCTCTTTGCGGTCTTCAACATCCTCAAGAGGTGAAGCAGAACGGCAGGTAAAAATCTCTTCACTCAGATCAGTGACAGGACTCAAAGAAACAGCATGAAGCTGAGTCAGGGGAGGTTGAGATTGGATATCAGGGAAAGGCTCTTCACCCAGAGGACGGTTGGGCACTGGAACAGGGTCCCCAGGGAAGTGGCTACAGCACCAAGTCTGACAGAGGTCAAGAAGCATTTGGACAATGCTCTCAGGCACATGGTGTGACTCTTGGGGTGTCCTGTGCAGGGTCAGGAACTGAGTTCATGATCCTGATGCGTGCGCTACAACTCAGCATATTCTGTGATTGCATGATTCAATTAAAATGGCTCATGATAATTTTGTGAGGAAAACACCAAAATTGCCTAACCCACAGATTTTCACAGAAAATATAAAGTCATCTACCTGTCTCATCTGCCTTACAGTAAACTCCACAAAGAACATGAGACATGAAACCTCCCCTTCATCACTGACAGAGCACACCACACCCAACCTTCCTGGAAGGCTCGCTGGCCCTATGGCTTGACTTAACCCCACATTTTCTTCTTCCCAGTTTATTGTTATGTATTGACACACAGTCCTTTGAGAGCAGTCAGACAAATTTACTGTTTAAAACTCTGCATCCTTCTTAGCCTATAAATACATCAGAAGAAGTGGCATAACAGAAATAAATAAATTGCTCCCTGTGCTCACTGAAGATAGGGCAAAAAAAGCAATAGGCTTATAATGCCGCAAAAGATACTTAGGACTCTGACAGGCTAGTGGCAGAAGATTAAAATCAGACATCAAGTTTTCATTTAGCTTAATATACAGGACTGAATGCTGTGATAAGGCAGCAAGTGATGACTTGTGGTATCAGGCATCCCTGCATTAAAGGACAGCAGAAGAGACAAACACTTCAGTGCTTTAACAGCTTCATCTGCCTGATTTTGTCTGCTAAGACAAATCTACCACAGCCCTTAGTTTAACCATTAAAGTAAGACCTAACATTAAGTACAGTCAAACTTTGGAATAATTTCTGAAAGATATTTGCAGAATATATGTATTAAACCTCCCTAAGAAACAGCTTAGTCACTTAAAAGACTGATCTTTCATGTGATACTGGCAGAGGAAGACAGGGTTTTACTCGGTGAATTCAGGGACATCTTTTCCTACTTCTCCCAGTGATTTTGTGAACAAATAATGTAATTCCGACAAATTATCATATATCATCTGAACCACAAAAGATCTGTACCCCTTTTTGCACTTTGACTTCTTATTTTGAGACATTCAGATTTGAGGCACACTGAAAACTGAAATGAAGCAGTCAAAATTATTGGATGACATTAAAAAATCTCTGGTTTTTGATGTTTCATTGAAGTTGTTAATACTGATTTTTTTTCCAGAAATAGTGGAAAAGATCATCAGTCTCTTAAGTCAAGGTATCTTTTTTAAATTTTGAAACATTTAAAGAATTAAATTTCAAATTCTTATTGGCATTTTTGGACATCTTTGTGAGAAAACAGCATTTTGTTTTGAATTTTACAAAGTTTTGAGAAATTAATGTTAGGAAGTTAAACAAATTATAAAAAAGTAATTGAAGTTTTTCTTTGTATTTAAAATTTGGAGAGTTTTTTCTTTATTTCAATTCCATATGTAGTTATTTTCTTATCAGTTTGGAAGTGAAAAATTAATCCAGATTGTGTTCCAGTTTCAGTTGTGAAGCACAATACCTTCCATTTTTTCTTCTCCTTCTAAGATTCTTTATATTAAAATATGAAAATAATAGCTTAAAACTTTTTGACCAAAATAATTGTAAGAAAGGATATGTTTATATTTTTCTTGAACTCCAAAAAAGAAAATATGTTGTTTCTAGTGCATCCAACCTTTTCTAATAAAGTTTTCAAGATCCGGAACTTTAAAGTAAAAACATTCAAAATTAATTTTTAGTTAAGCTTTTCCTAGGACTGTATTTTCTTTCCTGTATAAATAATTACATTAATTTTTACATTAAAAAATTTGAATCAGACAAAAAAACAAAAGACAGAAAAATTTGTCTGATTTTTCTATCTAGAATTAATATATACATATGTCTTAGTAATAAAATAATGATATTTTATTCAGTGTTATATTAAGGGCCATATGAAGAATGCCATTATTTCAGTGGTTCCAAACAGCTAATCTAGAAGTAAAACAATTGGTGACCAGTGAGACACCATAACAAGTGAAGAATGAACTCTTAAATTGAACAATCAATGACTATAGGGGTTAAAATTGTCACTTCAGATTGTCATTGTAGTACTGTTGCATGTGAAATACATTTTCCATAAATTGAGGTTGGTTCACTATGCAGCACATGAAGAATCAGGTCAGATTTGTACATGGCTTCGCCAGTACAAACCGGCCATTGCCATTTGAACTATCTATGTATCTCATGATATAATTATCTTCATAATGACCCCATATCTACCAGTAAACAGTACTTTTTAAAAAGAAATATATTGCTGGTTGATGGCTTTTTTTAGTTTTTCATTTGGGCTTTTTTGTTTGATGTTTGTCACACTCATATTTGTGTGTGTGTGTGTGTGTTCATATATATACATATATATATATACTGTACATATGTATATATGCATATATATACATACATACTGTGCATAGTATATTTAGCTTTTTTTGGAAAGTGCCAAGTTTTGTTTTCATATCTGTTTAAGTGAATACCATAGGCAGAAGATAAAGGGCTTGCCAAGCTGATACACTTCAAATCTGTGTATTTATTGCCAATGCTATTAATGCAGATAGTGGAGTACAAGTTAAAAGCAAAACATTAAAAGCAATCTCCATAGACATACCCAAATTCTGTAAAAATATCACATAATTAATAATTATCTAAATGTACAATTTTGTTTGTGACTTTTGCACAGTAGTTCATCCTGACATTTCAGTTTATTACTTCAGCCCGAATTTCTCTGCTCAAATTTGTGGTTGTATATTTCTATGGTAACCCTGGAGGAGTGAAGGGAAGGGTGCCAGGGAAAAAGAAAGCAAGGATGCTACAAGAAGGAAAACAACATTAAACTGAGAAAAACAGCCAAAGGAAAAAAAAAGATGAATTCCAACAGCTTTTAGAGGAAACGACCTACACAAAAAACCCCACAATAACACCAAAAAAACCAAAACCAAGCAACAAAAACACAAAACCAAACCAAAACAAAAAACATTTAATGGCTAAATATGAAAAAAGAAACAAAACCCCATATTTTGAATAGAAGCTCTGAACACCCTTATTCTGTATAAGCCGTGGTTTTTATTATCCATGTGCAGTTAATCTGGAGACAGTGGAAGAAAAGGTAGTGAAAGATCTTGGCATAAGAGGTAATTTTTAAAAATGTAAGTCAATATCTATGCTCCTTGTGTAGTTTGCAATGAATTGAAAATTTTATCTGAATTTATATATCAGACTAAACACACCTAGATTTTGATTATTGTCCTATGTAGCTAAGGGAGATACAGTCAGCTCCAAAAGGTGATTTCATCCTATCAGATGTGTCCATTTCTCAGTACTGATTGTTGGAGTTGGAGGTGACTGATTCTTAATTCAGGTAGGTGGATCAGGCATTAAAATATTGCCACTTTTTTTTTCTTTTTTTTTTTTTTGTGCTAGTGGGAAAATAGTATCACTGTTGTGTCATCTGAATGAATCAATTTGTCAACTTGCTAGTAACATCTATCTACCACTTTTAAATAATTTAAGCATCCAAACTTTTTGAATACATGTTGATGTAATTTAGGGTGGGGAAAGTAAAGAAAAGAGAAGAATAATCTTTGGAGTGACCTACAGAGTTTTTGATTTAGAACAAGCTGTCCATTCTGAGCCCCTCAGTACATAGGATAAATGTAGATTATCAGCATGGTACCAGATTTTTAAAACTCACTAACTACTAAGAAAGGAATGAGTATCTTCACAAGAGCATGTTCTCTGTTTTCAATCCCCTTGCTACATAGTTAATGTCAGATAGGGGATGAGTTTGACCCATTGTGACACATGGAGTTAAAAGGAGTAAAATGAAATTGTGCACTTTCTTATGTATGCCATAACAGCTCATCACCTCCACATTATTTTACTCTTAAATGTTCATGAGGACTGAGGATAAGAGAAGAAAAATACTTGTCAATATCTTAAAAGAGAGAGTAAACTTTTTAAAAAAAATTATTTATCTTGTATATTATCTACTCTGGTTAATTTTACCCTTTTCTTCCCATGACTATTATGGCAATTTGGGTATTTATATTTTTTTTCTAGATGTAGAAGATCATAAGGGAATGTCACATGTGGCTCCTAGGGAGTGTTACAAAGGAACACTCCCAAACAAGAAGAATTCTAACATTAATGCCACTCACCAGACAACCCTTTCTGATCCTCTACCTTTCAGATTTTTCTCAATGAATGATTTAAATGAAGCTGTTTTTGCAATGTTAATTAAATCGACTAGTGAGATTTTGCTTTTCAGAAAGAGTGAACTTTGTATTTGGAAAGCAGTGATGACTCTGCCAGAGTCCACCTTCTTTCTGATACCGAAGTCATTGCTTATGTGAATAAATGCTCTGTTAAAATGTGTGAGGGGGTGGAACCAGGTCTTAAGTCACTGTCATTCATCAACATCAGTGCCTGACTACTTGTCTTTTTACTATCTTGTGTACAAAATCTCAATAACATTCAAGATAGAGCAGGAGAGAGGAAGAGTGCATTAAACAGTTCTCTGTATTACCTTTTTCATGACAAAGAAAACAGTGGAAAACAGAGACAATTGAGCTCCAAAACTATTTAGAACAGATAATAAATATATATATAAATAAATAAACAGAATCCTGAAAGTATACATACTTTAAATGCTCATCTTAATTATCTTTTGCTTCTTTATCAGACACAAAAGGACAGATTCATCTTTTCTGCTTGAATGACTTATTTTGTACTTCTATGAAAAAAATAAAACAAGCCTTTCAAGACAAAAATAAAGTTTGCATATCTCCTTTAAAGAGATTTATAAAGTGTCTATTGTATATTAATAGAATTCACATCACCCACTACCCCACAAAATCAGTATGGATCATTGTGAACAAAAGCATTTAAGTGTGTTAAGAACACATGGTCACTAGAAAAAGAGAATGTACAAAACTATAGATACCGTCCTTTTAAATCAAATCCTTAAGTAAAAAAGTAATGTAGCTGCTTCTTTTCATAAGCTTCTACAAGACAAAAACATACAGAAAAGCAGGTTGCTTATCTGTTATCAGCTGGAAAGGAACAGAAAAGCCAAAACCAAAAGCAGACATAATGAAATCTTCTGTTATCAAATTTCTGAAGTCTTTTTTTATTAAAAAAATGCATCATAATGATGTCAGGAGTACAGCCTGCTTGTTGATCACATCCCCACCTCTGTGGGGGTGAAGTGCCATGTGCTTTCATATCCACTTGCTCCCTTTCACATTTACACTTGACTTGCTGCAGCCCATGAGTTCCACAGTAATCGACACTGCCTGCAAGAGGTATGCAGGAGCACGAGCCGCAGTTTCCCAGCTGATGATCTTTCAGCCATTAATGGTTTGGTAGGTCAGGCAACGGGACTTTTGTATGATTCAACCTGAGTCTCAAAGGGAGGTCACTGGGTGCTACATTCCTCCTACTGCTACCCTGTGTCAGCAGCACTGCACTTCATTTCTGGTGCTTGATGCATCACACATGACAGATGACTGCATTAGTGTCTCCAACACATCAAGAGAATGAAGTGTAGGATGCACTGATAGAGATGGCAGCAGCTTAGGAGTATGTAGGCTTTAGATTCTCTATTACTTTGTGGCTTACTGATATGAAGGCTCAGAAAGGAATCTCTGTATGCAGCTCTAAACCTCTTAAACTTTAAAATGAGTATTGTTTTTCATTGTTGTGTTTTTTGTTTGGATTTTGAGGGGTTTTTTGGTTAGTTGGTTTTGACACAGTTATGTGTCCATCATAAAAGATGAAAAAAAGTCTATGAAGATCAGAATCAGCTATTTATTTAAAATTAAAACACTGTTTCTTATTCACTTTGTAGATTTTCTTTTCATACAAATATTCTGAGTCATATCATGTGCAACACTTTCTGTTTTCTGTTGCAAAGAATTGCAACAAAATACAAAGCATTAAGCACTGTTTTTTTTTCTAAAAGGCATATTTTTGAATTCCCAATATCTATAAAGATGAAAGGCCTAGTAACAGTCTCGGTAGATTTTGTATCTACTCAGTCATTTGTGTCATAAACACTTTCATATGAGCTACCAGAACAGTTTTTAATTAAAATTCAGTGACAAACCCACCATACATACTCTTCTTATACCTTTCTGCACTCTGTATACTTATGCTTTTTGAAGTATACCTGTCAGGATCTCTAGCTGGTCAGAGTGACCCAGAGAAAAGTTAGAAAGTCTCTTTTCCCAGCCAAGCCCATGAAGAAAGATTCAGGGCTCTTCATTTCTCGGTCTCAAGGTTGTTTATTGTATCTTATCTATAAAATTCTTTCTCCTGTCCTGCCAAGGTCCGCTCAGCAAGACAGTCAGAGGCATGCTGCCTGCTCCCGGGGTGGTGTTATCTTTTTATACTAAAAACTACGTGTACATTATTTACAATTACTTTCCCATACCTATCACCTATGTGATAGACAGTGAGCTTGTACTCTAGACCAATCTAAAAGTGCCAACATCACAGCAGAAGGTGGAGGCCAAGAAGAAGAAAGTGAAAGGCAGGACACACCCAGATCCCTCCATCTTGCCCCCCTGAATCCCCATTCTAAAAACCCCAAAATCTAATTTTTCACCCTGTGATAAATTCACTGCCATTCTACTTAATATGTTGTGGCTTGCAGATCTTCATCTAAGGTTGGTAACTTGCTCCACGGGTCATAATCAAACCCACAGGCATTTTTGGGCTCTGTGCCAGCATCTCTGAGACCCCTGGCAGGCGTCTTGGCTGCTCAGGACAGCCAGAGGGATGTCCTGGGTCCTGGCATATACCAAATTTAAATGCTATGTTCCTCTCCCTCTAAAACAATTAGCTAGTTTTAGATGTTTCCAGGTTTCAGAACTTCTTGTTTGCATTGATCAAAAACTTACATTTCTGGAGTGAAACACAAGCACTGTTCAATAAAGCATAAGCTGCACTCTGTCCTACATCATTCTACACATTACTCACCAGGGCACAACAACAGCGCACAGAAAATATAAGGCAGAAAGTGAAGGATGCAGTTCTGTTGATAACATTTTGATGGAATACCAGCACTCAAAATAAAATACATACTCAGCTCAACAGTGACTCATACATTTGAAAGTGAATAGGAAATTTGTGTAGGCAGAAAGTAATGATCAATGTGAGAATTTTACAAGAGGAAGGAACTTTACTGTTAAGCCCTGCTTAAAGTCTGAAAAGGCTTTGAAAAGTTGTGTGAATTATGAAGTAAATGATATTCTCCCACTTTTTTGCTAATAGACAGGAAGGGTAATTAGCCTCCTGTTGCTTTTTTCCAGTTGCAGAAATTCACAATTTCATCAAGCAGCAAGATAGACAATCCTAGCAGGAGAAATAGAAAATGAAAGATTTATTCCCAGACTGTGGTCAGTTCATGCAATGCTGATAGTCTATGAAACCACACAAACAGATCACAGTGCACCCAGAATTCTATGATTAAAGAGGAACTTGCAGGTGGCCCATCTGTGTGCTGACTGTGATTCATAACAACAGCCTATAAGCAACAGTATTAAGGCCAGAGCATATCAGAGGCAACTGCGCTGTGCTTTCACTTGGGTCTCGATTTCCCATGTAAGTTCACTGCATGCATTCCTCTTTTCCTCAAAACACAGGAGAGAGATCTGCTCTTCACCATCTTCTTAAGCATAAATTGCTGGTATGTGTCTGTACCACCCCTGTATCCTGCGTGAAATTTTGGCAAGGCTGGGTGGGGCTTTGAGCAACCTGGGCTGGGGAAAGGTGTCCCTGCCCATTGCAGGGTGGGTGAAACTGGATGATCCCCAATGTCCCTTCCAGTCCAACCCATTCTATGATTCATAAAATACTCTGACCCAAACCCAAAATCAAGGAAACAAGAAACAAAAAACAACCAAACCAAAACCCCACAAAATAACAGAATAACCATTTCATAACACTAAAGATTCTGGATTTAGGATTCATATTTCAGGCTTTGATAAGAAAATGGATGTCTTGTGAAAACAGAATATATGGAAGTACTCTCCAAACGCAAATGAATATACAAGCTATGAATATAAAAAACCTGTTGATGTTTGATTCTACTTTTGGATGTCACTTTTTCTGATTTCAATGCACTGTATTTTCTAGCCTAATGAAAAATTAAGAGAAAAGGAGTAAAAAATTTTTTACTATTTATATGCACTTAGAGAAGTGGAGTCCTTAGCATTTTTCCCCATCGGATAAAATCCATTTTAAAGAATAAAATTTCCATGTGTGTTTTTCACTTTCACAGTTTTTCACTGGCAGAAAAAAAATTCAGAGGTCAGAGAAAGAACACGGGGAAGATTTATTCAATGTGGCTGGTACACAGTCAAGTACAAAGGTGTTGTAATAAGATTAGAGGACCCCTGGAAAAATAATGTTTGAATTGGGAAAAGAGACAATGAGACTACATCTCTCTTCATTCTTTTATCCTGCCGTGAAAATACAAATAAGAAAATAAAATAAAACTGTTTCTAGAACAAATGTATTCCATAATGTTTCCTGCTCATTTTAGTGGATAATTTTCAGAGAATTGTAACTGGTGGTAGAATATCGACAAAGACAGATCAACCTAGCAAGGAAAGGCTAGAAAGGTTTCTTTAGTTCTTTGTATCTCATTGTGCAAAACATTAAAAATACAAAGCAAATTTTATCATGAGTTCAATGGTTTAAGTCCCTGCAATAACAAAAAATTGGTTGGTTTTAAAAATCAGCATATTCTTTGAAAGAGAACATCTAAGACAAGGACAAAAGCTTTAATGAAGCCTGCTAATGTAACTCCTAGGAATCAACCTCCCACTCAGAGCATGGACAGCATCCAATCTAGATTTTGTTTCAAATTTAAATCACAGTGAAGTACAGAATATCTCTGACCTGTCATCCCAATTTGCTGCAGTCTTTGATTACTCACATTGCCGATTTTTTTTCTTAAAATCTATTAATAATTTGCCTTGTTGTAGCTCACTTACATAGCTGTAATATCTTTATGGTGCACCTCTAGAAGAATCTGGCTCTACCTTTTCTGCACTTTGCTCCTGAAAGTTTGAAACCAGCTTCCTTTCTCTTTTACATATTGATAAAACCAAGTTCCTTAGTCTTTCCTTCCTTTTCCTTGAATATCTCATGTTCCAGACCCCTAAACAGCTCAGTGGCACTTCACTAATTCCTTTATTCCAATATTCCTGGACTACTGGGGAGACCAAAATGGAAATAATACTTTGGATGCTGCATTCTTAGTGCCAAATGAAGAAGAATAACTCTGGCCTATTGACTAAACTCTTTCTCGTACAATTTATATTCTTCATGTCTGCTAGGACACACGTCTGAATAAGGTCTCACTTGGCCATTGGGACATCTCAAACCCTTTTTGTTAAACAGGTTGCTAGCCAGTGTGTCTCCAGCATTTGCAGGATGTTGCATTCAGCTTTGTTAAACTTCATAAAATCTCTGCGAGACTCTCTCAGTTTGATACCATCTGAATATGATATTGCACTTCATCCCATTTTACAGGCCAGCAACGAAGGCATTAAACAACATCAGTCTCAATATCAGCCCTTATAAATGACTAAGATTAATTTATTTTTCCCAACCTGAATGTTACTATACCACACATCAGGACATACTGTAGCTGTGGTGCCTCTTCAAGATGAAAATAAAGACAGAGACTGTAAACAAATTATTTCATAAGAAATAATTGAATACATGCAGAGGAGTCATTCATTTTGGTCTCTAATTTCTCCCTGGTATGTCAAACACAGATTTTTTTCAGTACTGTTCAACATCCTTCCACCAATAAGGAATTACAAACAACTTTTTAATCACTTGTTTCAGAAGTTTGATGTTTCAGTGTTCCATATGTCTTTTATTGACAGGGTTCAAGGACCTTATATACTCAACCAAATGGAATAATTATCCTTTCATGAGAATGCTTACTGCATGGGATATGGGAAGACAGTTATTCATATTGTATTCATATCCTAAGCATATATAAGCATCCTGTACCTTTTACTGGTGATGAAGAAAAGGCAGCACAATTATAAGTCTGAGCTAATAAATATCAACAAATGGTGTCACAGGGATTTGGGGTATCTCAGTTTGAGGGCAGAGTACTTTTTAAAATGTTATATATACATATGATTTATACAGTCAATACTGGTTAAACCACAGTGTTCAATCATTGTTGATTTCCATCTTCATGTATTATGTTCTAGACAAGCCAACACTTCAGGCGCAGAAGTTCTAATTAGAATTAGGAACACTTCCTCATGTGGGAAATTAGTGTGTGAGAGAACATTCATGGCAAACTTATGTTGCTCTTGGTAAAATAAAATGACTCCTCAGATGCAGAATAAACTATGAATATGAAAATACACTTTGTGAATATGACTGAAATTTCTCTAGAATATTCTGTTGTATTAACTGTGCCACTTGTAAGGAGAAGTGTAGGCTTGACCTTAGGGATACATTTTAACTTTACATATCCTGCTGTTTTTTTGTGTGTGTGAATTTGTGTGTATACACACATATACCTGCATGTGCATGCTTTATTCAGAGCAATATTGTATTGTTTAGTATTTGCAATATACTAAAAGATTTTGAAAACTACATTGTCAAATTAGAAAGTGCCTTCGGCATGATGTAGCGCAGTGATAACCATTGCAAGTCCAGGTCAAGCGTGGAAAATTCCCATGACTCCAGTACCTAAAATGTTTTTAAAGTGAAGAAATTTTTAAAATTTATTTTAAACAATGCTCAGGTAAGAAACTGTGTTATAATTACAGAAGTATTGAGCCTTTTTTCCCTCCTTTTGTTCAGAAAACTCCACTTTGTTACAGTTTGTAGCCTATTTCATTGCTGTGTCTGGTTAATTCAGTCATGTTTCATTACTCTATTGACATGGCAGAACATAATATTACTAGTACAACTGAATGTGTCAGATCAAAAATATGGTACAACAGGCTGGGAAATTAAACAATTTCTTTTTCTTTCATGTTAAAAAAAAAGGCAGAGATTTAATAAAGCTCTGAAAACATTTAGTTAAAATTATATTTAAAACTTTAAATTTGTAATCTGTTATGGTTCATGTGCAAAACATTACATCTCCAGGCAAACACAGAGTAAAAGTGCAGCTTCTGCTTTGTTGTTAATAATGGAAGTACTCACACAGACGCTTGGCAGGCTTCCCATGCTTGGGAATATGTGACTTAAATCTGATCCATTCAGTAGGTCCCTGCTCAACATCTACTGAAGTCATGCAGCTCCATGTGATTGCAAAGGGAAGAGAATTGCCACTTCACACAAAAATCTACCTCAGCTGCTCTCACTTGGAGGCAGATGTGCAGAACCAGCTGCAATATTTAAGAATGAGCAATATTTAAGAAAAATAAAGAAATTATGTCGCTGTAGGGATTCAGTGATTTAAAGATCATGCCCAAAGGTGGTATATCTTTATTGTTACCTATGCTATGGATGGCTCTTTGTCCTTTATCTTCAGGAAAAGTTGAAGAGGTGGAGACACATGGGAGATGGTGAATTACTTATAAAAAATGCTTTATTCAGTACACAGTATTTTGGTTCCATGGAAATTGGCTTTTGGGAACGTTCTGCTTTTTCTTTCTTTCTGGCTATTGTTAGATTTCTGACAGACAAGTAAAAATTATGCTCATGGCAGAAACACTTATTACAATAAATGTATGTCCAAGAGGAATAATGTACCAAATATGGCAGAGTCAAAGTTACAACAATGTTGCATTTTCTTGTGTGACTCTAAAGTGATCTTATATATGGGGGACTCTAGGTGGACAGCAATGCTGAAAACCTGCTGTTTCTATTCTCGTTCTGGATAAATCTCTAAACCGAGACACTTTTTTCTTCAAAAATATGCCTCAGCAATGTTTTTACTGTATTTACTGATACTATCCTAAAATCAGATCTTCTTAGCTAGCACTTTGGAAGTTAGTTAAACAGTAGAAATTCAGTCAGTATTCTTTTTTTAATTTCAATTCTACTTATTGTATTGAGTTGATGTTTTGCTTTTTTTCATATAGACACTCTAGTATTTGCAATTTTCTCTCAATTTTTTCTTTTGGAAGCAAGTAAACAAAAAACCTTGAATACTTTACCAAACAGTGAACAAATTCATTTTTCTAGTGACTACTCTTCAACAAGACTTGGCTTTCTTTTACTTTGCTATATTGCAACCAATATTGGAGTTACAACCAACACTGGGGTTTTGCTGGAGCTGCAGACTCCTCATGAACAAATCTTCTTCCCTAGTTATTAATTTGTATTTGTCAGCAGTCCTACTGACCTCAAGACAACTTCTTGCTTGGGATTCATCCTGTGGAGTTTGTATTGTCAAAATTATGTTTTAATATGGATGTCATAAAAATTAAAACTTTGAAGAATATGATTCTTTCATAAATGCCAAGGTAACTTTAGTTGAAAGCTATTATATGTAAGGTGTAATACCACTCTAGAAGATTTTTCTCTCAATAAGTTTGTAGCATGAGATAAATGCTGTGAAGATAATGGACCAATATATTCCAAAAAGACAGTAAAAATATACAGCAAAGTTTGTTGTATGATTTGCCTGTATAGTATTTTCAATAAAACTGTGAAACATGATCCAAGGTTCATGCTAATTTATTTGTGTCTCATGGACAGAGATACTAAGTTCACTTTCCAAAAAGTGTGCTTATTGAGAATACAGCAGGCAAAAATACATAGTCACGCTATATAAATGCTGGTGTATCAACTATAATAAGGAGTTCTACTATAAAAATCACAAGGTTAATTGGATTTTAAGACTGTTATTTTAAAGTGATTTCTTTGCGTCAGGTTATCTATAATCCAACTGTGTTGTGGAGAAGGAATAAAAGAGTAACTAAATTATAAAAAAGGGGCTATATTAGCCAAGGAGTCAAATCTAGACTGTTATTTAGCAACAATCTTCATGCTATTTAAAATGTGTTATGAAGATACTGCTCAATAGGAAGATTATATTGCTGACTACCAGTATGTGTCTCTGCTTATTTTAAAAGTGGGGATATAATAAACTTAAAAAATCCCAAGTAAACATGCTATCCTAGAAAGTCACATAAGGACTGTGGAGCTTTAAGCTGGTTTATAGTAAGCATACAGATGCAAAAAGCCTTTCATGAACTGACAGTGACCTTCTGGTGACCAATGAGTAATAGAGGAACAAGAAAGAAAATGTATCTACATCTTCCACAACACATCTAGAACTAGAATATTAAGAAGCAATAGATGGTATCTGTGAAACAAGCTGAGCACAGTGATATAGGGATTTATATCCAGAAGATAAATTAAGGGTAGGTAGCCTTGTGAAGGGGGTCTAGACCCCAAAAGCAATAACACCCTCTGACCATCTCTAGGCTCTCCTGCTCTTTTCTAAAAAACTTCAAGAACTGAATCATAAAACTGTTTTTTGAAGTGAAATTTAAAATATTAGTAGTTGAAGGTGAGATTTGGAATGATTAGATCTAAACAGAGTAAAAAAATATTCTTTGATTTTAAATCTGAGGGTTTAAATTTATATAAGCCTTTTAAAAAAATCACCTTTTGCACTTTTTTGATCAAAAGGATGACTATGTTTACAGAGTTTACTGTAGTCCAGCTCAACCCACAGTGAATTAATTTCTTATCTCAGTACTCTCCTTTGCCTCTACCTAATATAAAAAGGCCACATCAAATACATACAGTGTAAATGCTAGATTAGAACACTATTTTATTCCCTGTGATTTATAAGAAAGGATAATATTCTGATGCTATGACCTGCTTCTGAAGGTGAGGGTTACTGAGGTTCTTGTTAATAGATCCCTTGGGATGGATTAGAGTAAAACAACACTGAATGAATGGTGTTGATTTATATATGGCAGGTTTATTTCAGAACAATTCGGTTGCAATGGAAAGGAGGTATGTAGACATTTCGGTTATTATCTAAAGAGATATAGCAATCTAAAAGTATAAAAGTATTGCTTAAGAAAATATATACAGAAAAGAAAGAGAAAAGAAGGGACAAGAGCACATAGTGGAGAGGAAAGATACCATCATCCATGGATCCAGGGACAAGATGCAATTGTTACAATTTCAGTGACTGTTGAGGTGATGGTCACAATCTTGACCTATCAGGTTTGGGGGAAGACAACAAAACAAAGGTCAATGGCTTATACATGCTCAGGTTCAGGGGGGAATGCTCAGCAAGGAAATTATACATGATAAGGATAAACCATGCAATTACAGGAATGCTGTCCAAATCTTAGTAGCTACAAAATGTTATTCATAAACCATTCACCAAAGGACTCTGCCTCTCTGCCATCTCAGATTAATTTTTCTACAACTAATTCGCAGTTATTGCTTTATTATTTGAATTAATTTGTTTCATTATTCTTCAGTTAATTATGTGTTAATTTAAAATCAATTTGGCTGGAAAGGAAATACTTTAGCGTACAAAACATTACATAATTTTTTATGCTGCATTAAAAAGTTATAAAAGTTGACCCTTCCCATTACAGACCAATAAAAAATTTGATGGGTTGGGTTGGATACAAGCTGTTCACACTCCTTCAAAGTTAGTTACAAATTAAAGCTTTGGTCAAGACAGCATTTTAAACAGATGAGAACAACCTTTGAAGATTGTCCACTTTATTCTACTTTGCTCATCAGAAAATCTTTCTATACTCCTTTCTTCCCTATCAAAAAGGTTTTGAAAGTTGACAGGTGACTGGAAAGAATACATAAATAAAGTTCCTCTCTATTCTTCTCCTTATATTTCAGGCTTTCACAATGATAAGGTCAAATTAGGGAGGTGGGAGCAAAATTCCTGTCTCCTGTTCCCTCACAGGGGTGCTGGAATGAGTAACAGCAGGTGTCCAACCTCTTCAGAGCTTCATAGTACCTCCCCCTGTAAATGTCTCAATCAATTTTGAATAGGTGGTAGGAAGCTCTGAATAAACAAAACTTGACTTTTTCGTCCACATTTTGGCTATTGTAAAGTATTTGTCAGACATGCCATGAGGAGGATTTTAGGGCTGTATATTGTTTGCATTGTGCTTTTGCTTATCAGTTCTGAGAAATTCTGATTGCCTGTGTGATCCACTTTTGTCTCTTGACTCTTCTGACATAAATGGTGGTTTTTTTATGCTATTAAATACAAAAATTAGTAATACTCAAATTCTAGTCTCCAGAGAAGTCTGCAGTAACAATCAATATATTTAGGAAGAAGAAAGTCCAAAGTGCTAAAATATTTGGAATTACACATCCTGACATTACTCCAAGTTATTGTAGATTACAACTCAGATCTTTTACTGGTAGTACGTAGGTCTTATTTGCATAAGTAAGGAATTAATTTTGTTTTGTGAAAAAAATTATGATATTACTTATTTTTATACCATTACATGTATTTCACTTAGTGTTATTTCCTAACAAAAAATAGTTGGATGTTGGAGAAAGGCCAGCAATGGGATGAGAAAAATAGATGTTGTACTGCCAAGGACCTAAAATGAGAAATTCCAAGTTCCCCTTTCTGAAGCACTAACCCTTTACCTCAGAGTAGATTTTGTGATCTTAATACTGGAAGAGAAGGAAGTTTAACTTGTGGTAGTAAAAAAATTACACAACTTTACAGTTGTCTCAGATATGGTTTGATATTATTTCAGGGATTGAACACCTGCCAATTCAAAATTGTAGTACTAATCTACCTGTCAAAATTGTATAAAACTATTGAGATCTTCAACAGAGAAATTTTTTTTCTTGGGTTAAATGCACTGTGAAATTTATGAGGTGTGCAAAATTTTGCATAACAAGCATTATAATCCAACAAAGGCATTTCATGTACAGCTCTATCTGAAGTAGATAATAGCATCTGCCATGATATATTCTGCTGAAGAGAAACATTTTCTTTTAAAAATCAGGAAGAAAATTAATTTTCTTGTCTACAAGAGCTTTGGGGAAACATAAATGACACTTCATCATGTTGGGTTGTATTTTTTAATGTAATTCAAACATTTTAGGGACTAAAAATCAAGTCTAGTGGTTTTTTACTTACATTTTCTAAGGTGATTTTATTCCCATTAGAGATACCTGGCATTCACAAAAGAGTGTTTTCTGTTAAAAATACTTGTGAAAACATGCATTTAAATAAAAAAAATCAAGATTCTCATGTGATTTCTCTCTAAATATTACAGTATATGATAAATTTATTATGACAATCGAAAGTTTCAGAAGTCCAAAGGCAAATAGAGATCTCCAAAATTATTATTTTAATATCTATTTTACATCACTTGCATTTCAGTTTACATTCTTTAGATTTCTGTAGCCTAAAATTTATGCCCTCTTTATGTCATGGGTATCTGCACAAAAGACATCTAAACACAACATGATCTGCTGTTCATATAATCCAAAATAAATTTTAAATATTAACTGGAAGATTTCCTCATACTTGAATCTATTAAGCTCATGCATGGAATAAAGCGAGGGATCATCTCTTTTCTGTTTAGGGTCCAATTGATTTTTGATACCTAAATTTTTCCCCTCAGAAAAAGGTATGGAGTTAAATTGAATTAGCAGTATCCTGATGAAGACAAGGCCATTTCTAGTTTTAATATGAGTAACAAATCTTATTAAAAGCACCTGGAGATTGTCAAACATTACGCACTCTTGTATTAGATATAGTAGCCATTTTTAATACTGAAACATACAGTCTGGGTTAAATCATTTAATGCCTTAAAAAGAGATTCCATGTCATTAACTTATTCCTTCTTTCCTTGGACATTTTGACCTGACATCCTCTTGTGCTCTGTTTGAGAAGACCAAGTTTGCAAATTTTAATGTTTTTAAAAGTCCTTTCACTTTCTTAGTGGTAAAGAGAGGAAGGACACTGCAATAAAGAAAAAGTTGCAGTCCCTGAGTTTCAGTCTGGCAATTGCAAAACAAAACTAAAAGTGGTATTTCACATGAGTGGTTCTTCCAGCATCTGTAAAGGCACTGATTAACTTCTTTCCATTAACTTGCGATCTCAACATTAAGCATAAATAATACAGGGACAACTGTTGGCAGTGGTTCATTTTTCTTCCTTATCCTCCATTCTCCAAGTTGACACTTTCATAAAAGATCTGTAAAGGAAATACACAGCATAGCCTATGTGCAAATTTGCCTGGAGTTTGAAGGAGGGGGTGCATTTGTGTGCTTAAAAATAGCAGAAATGTTGCAGCAGGGTTTAGACAAGTGGTGAACATGCAACTTGTCAAGAGACTGAAAGTGGCCACCAATGGATAACAGCAAGGATCAAGCTGAGTATTGAAGATAAGCTACACAAGAGCTAAATCCACAGCAGCGTTGTGGGGTAATCTCAAAGTGATACAGCTCAGCATGGCCCCATGCCTTTGTCAAAAGTCTTAAAGGCTGCAGAGAGCAATGCCACCCAAGATGAACCTAGAAGATATCGAGAGGAATCGCAGTGAATAATTTTCTGTCCTCCATTCCATCCTGTGTAATAATGATCAAAATATTAGAACATACCTGTCTCATATTTTTGCATGTGAATATGAAACTGTGAGTGCCAGTTTGGTATTTTCTATGATAAAATGAATCTAATTCCTCTGTACCATCTCTTTTTCAATTTTAGACATTATTTAAACATACACACAGCATCAGATTGATAAAACAGAAGAGTTATTATATAAGAGGGATCTTTTCGCCATCCTCATTGAGTTCTGTGTCACATTCTCAGAGGAATTTACTTATACATTGACTACACTTGCAAAATTAAATCATTCATTCCTTGCTTCTCTGGACTGTCAAGAGTGGAGAACAATTCCATGACAGGAAGAGGACAACGTTTAAAATGCAGATTCCTACACCAAGTAAGAAGAGTTGTTAGAGTGGAGCTTTTTTGCTTGTACTTCCAATCCAACACAGAACTCTCATGCCCATGCACAGTGACTAAATAAACTTTTTATAATTTCTCTTAAATTCTCGAGTAATTAATTTTTCTATCATCAAAATATATGGATAAATATTAAATGTTTAAAACTTTGTGAACTGAATTATTAGAAATGAAAATGAATCAAACTGAAAAGCTGTTCAGTACTTAAAAGCCAAGAGACTTTTCTTTATAACACAACATTGCCTAATGAGCTGCTCCACAGAGAGATTTAAGTGATCTTTTTAAACATCATGTGTAGATTATTGTCAAATCAAAAAATAAATTATTAGAAATTATTAGAAAGATCAGCAATCTGTCACGTAAAATGATTGAGTTTTATCAGTTCTTCCTGTCTCAATATTTGGTGCTAAATTTCCTCCTAGCAACAGCAGGATCAGTGTTTCTCCCTTTAGTAAAGTTTACCTGTTTCTCACTCGGCAATGATGCACCTTTCTGCCTATGGAATTAATTCTTTAAAATTGCAAACCTACTAAACAATTGTTAAATAAATCCAATAAATAATAGTGGACCCACAGGGAAAAATAAAATACCAAGGAACAATAAAACTCTGATGATATAAAGACGATCAGAAGCAGAAACATACTTATGAGTGTTCTTATCACTTCAATAGAAACTCACAGAGTGCTATGAATTACAGGATAAGAAGGCAGAGAAATCTCAGTTTACTGCCGCAGATAATGCATTAGAAACAAATTCTTATGAAGAAAGTACATAGCTTTTTGTTTTGTTTTTTTACATTTGCCAAATTACGTGCGAAATTCTTACTCCTAAAAGAACATTTTTGACAAGAAAAAATGGCCTGGTCTGCTTTAATAACACAGCAGTGAAGCCATTGAATCTGCACCATGTAATAGAGGAAAGAATTTTGTCCAAATGTGTACCTAATTTTTTGCACTTCTAAAAGTTTTAAAGTCTTTTCTTACAAATATTTGATAATGGTTAGTATATTTATTTCTTTATATTCATGGCAGTCATTTAAAAATGGGCAAGAATATTGTTTCAAGCATTGCTGAAATGAATCTTGCACTCAATCACACACCTGATATATAACTTTATAAATCTCCCAATACACTCAAGGAAATAAAAGTTCTTCAGAGGCCTTTGCTTACACATATTACTGCCGTATCTAGGAGATGTTTGATGTGACTCAATAATATTTATATGACAGCTTCCAACAGGAAGTGCAAGAAAACAGTTTCTGTGAATGATGAAGGGGAAAGAGCTTAAGGTACTGTCAGAGCAGCAAGAGCAAAATCCTTTTCCACAAAATTGCATAAGATCAAACCTTGCACTGTCAAAGTGGATCAGAGCCTCTAGTGTATGACACATCTTGATTCAAAGGAATTATTCCAAGTTGGCAGTTTCATGAAATGATGCAGGTATGAATAATGCAGACAGCAAATGAGTAATTAATATGCATTTTATGTTTATTAATCTCTCCTCTGACACATCATTAAGGGCATTCTCAAGATTTTGCCTTTTGATTTTGCAATGACTTGCCAGAAAGTATGTTCCTTGGGAAGTTCTCTCTTATCTAGAGAATCTGCTTTGGAACACTTACAAAACCCACAATACAAAATCAGTATCTCCTCCTCAGACAGCTTTACTTTGTATATTCTTCATAATTGGTGCTTTGGACCTTCTCATGTCATGTACCCCAAATCTCCCATTCAAGATTCCCCTTTCTGCAGACTGATGTCTCTTAATCCTTTTATTCCCTGCCATTTCCCACCTTAGTCTACCTTCACTCCTACCTTTTAGCTTCAGTCTCTTATCACAGCATTCCTTTTGTTTGCAAGTTTTTTTTTTTGCCTAGCTTCTCATCTGCTCTCTCTTCTGAATTGCTCTCTGCTCACCAGCACACCCACAAAGGCAGTGGACCACCTTTGATATGCCTGTTATGTAAAAGCTAATTTCAATATTAAGTGTATTTGTATTTTTAACCACAAACTGAGAGCTTATGAGATAACTGTATTGATTACAACAGTATTTATACTAGCGTTTTTTAAGATGCTAGATGCTTCACAATGTTTAAAGTTCTCACTAAAAATCCTGCTGGAGTTATTAAGTTAGTTTTGACCTCATTTGACTGTTCTTAAAGAAATTAAAAGGAAGTACTAATCCTGGGGAAAAATATTAAGTATGTACCACATTCTGCAGAATGCATTTATTGTTACACTTCTTTCTGTAAAAATATAAGTATACTGTCCGTTCATCTGAAGGTCATTAGTATCAGTAATACAAGTCCTTCACAGTTTTTATAATTTCCTAAGTTGCCAAGGTGCTTCTGCAATACACAGAAAAATTATTGACCCTCAAAAGGCAAACACTTTGGCAATCAGTTTCAAGTCATAACCTGTAAATATTGACAGATAGGTATCTCTTATAATTAGTGGAGCTTTAAGACTTAAAAAATTAGGCCCAAAGCATAGAGCCGATGCAATAAATCAATTTGTGCCAGAACTGTAATGGGGGGCAGACAAATACAAACCTATCTCAAGAATTACACAAATATTCATACTATCCATCATAGTCATTAACAGACCAATTCTGACATAACACTTTCAGTTCTTCTGGCCAAGTCACAGGGGTAGGAAGAGTAAAGCAAAAAAAAGGTAGTGACTGGATAGACAACTTTGTGGATGCTAGAGGATGCACCACAAGATCCACAAAGAGAAACCAATTGCAAGAAACAATCCCTCAGCCATAATACTGCACTGGATTGTGTGGTGTGTTCTGTGTCTCTGTCCTGCTCTCTATCACAGCCTGTAATCATCTTAATAAGATATTTGTTGTGTTCAACACTAGGAGGAGCCTCTCTGATCTGGTAGACTCCTTGCTTTTCAAGGAGAGCACAATGTGACTCAAGGTGGCTTCAGCCACCTTCTATTTCCCTTCACAAGCATTAACTCCACACACCTCATATAAAATGAGTTGGTATTTGATATCCTCTGTCACTGGAGCTACCTCTTTCTACAATAATATCAGGTTTTGTTGCCTGTCTTCTCTTTCAGTTTTGATTCCTGTATCATTTTCCACACTTCACGTATTTTTGCAGCATCTTTAGGAATTATTAGCAACCTGGTCTAGTGAAAGGTACCTTACTCATGATAGTGGGGTTTGCAAGAGATTATATTTAAGGTCCTTTCCAACCCAAGATTTCTATGATTCTATGATCTTAATTTTGACAATTCCCCAGAAATCTGATTTGTTATTTTCAGAAAAAAAAGAGCTCAGCTTTAGTGAAACACCTAACTTTTGTTCAGATTGTTCAGATCATTACTCAAGAGTTCCATCAGGGACCACCGTGTGCCTGTTCAGATTTCCTGCACTTTATATGCTAGCCTTTTATGATCTGGGCTTCTGAGATTGTCATTAAAATAATAATGCTTTATTGATCCCACCATTCCTTTATTTATCTTGCTGTTTCCTGTTTCTGGTTACAACAATTGAAAAACTGTCTGAAGTGTTTCATTTTTCAGACTATATAACACCAACCAACTGTTTGGAATTAAAACATTCAGAAGAGAGGTGAACTAGACTGCACTTACATAAAAGGTGTAGCCTAGTGTTTTCCCACTAAATATTTCCAGTTGATAAAGATTTTATATTGAAAATTACTATTAAAAAACCCCAACAAAACACTCAAAAATCCAAACCAAAACAAAGAAAAGAAATTTTTTAAAAAATCCAAAAAACCAAAGCAAGAACAAAAAACAACGCTAAAAAACAACTGAAAACCCCAACTAGAACTCTAAATCATGCTAATGGAAGGATATGTGTAATATAATTTAAGAGGAATCATTTTGGATTGAACCCTATTTGCCAGTGGATAAAATACTTAGAAGTGCTACTTATGTAGTCACCTTTTACTGTGGCCTCTTGACATGGCAGTTTCTCTTGTTACAGACTCATTTCATGCCCATGCTTCTACCACTTCTGCATTATAGGTGGTGGTGAGTAATGCAGCAATGCCACTTGAGAAACTGAGAAAAGACGACACAAGTAAATGAAGCAGAGATTTCAGCAGGCACTGGATTACCCTAAATTTTTTTTCAGGCAAGACTTTTTTTGACAATGGTCGATTATACACAAGAAATTATGGTAAATCTGTCATCTCTTTTCCTTCCATTTCTGCCTTCTTCACAATGACAGAAAACAAGAATCTGCTTGAAACCTCAAGAGGATGCAGCTGGCAGATAGCTGAGCAAGATGTTTCTGAAGAGTTGCTTATTTTCTGAACAATAGTCTCAGGTCAACTGAAATTACTTAAATTAATCTAAAAAAAGGAGACTCTTAAAAATACTAAAATGAATTTGAATAATGAGTAATTTTTACAGTATTGTGTTCTGATAGTTCCCTTTTGAAATGTTCCTGAATTACTTTTGTAAGGGTGGTGAGGCAAGGAAAAAATCTTGATCTACATTAAATTTATTTATTTAAACTGCAAGAACATGCCATTCTATTTGTTGGGTGCTCTTTAAACAAATAACTGAATGATATTTATCTAGATCCAGGCAGGCAGGCACCAAGAAACATCTCTGATCTGTGCTGGTGATCATGAAAATTTTCCTTCTGTTTGTTCAGCCTGCTCCAGAACTTCACAGTTCTTTTATGCCGTCTCCTCATTTAATTGTGGTTTCCTCAAAATTACTAAGATGTACCTAATTCCTACTGAAATAGATGCTCAAAAAGGGCTCCTCTCAAACCAGCTTCTTTTCTGAATCTTTTATCTATTAAAACAAATATAAAAGGATTGAAGTTTGACAGTCAGTTGGGGCAGGGATGAGAAAGCAGTATGCAAATTGCATATAACAAAACTAGGGGTTTTTTTTCATATATAATTATCTGAAATAGTTGAAATATAAGTAAAAACTTTCAATTAAATTATGGTGGATCTCTTCAACGTGATTGCATGTTAGTCACAGCATGGATCAGCACTAAAAACTTGAAATTTTTGTGCCTTTATTTCAGCCTTTATTATTTTTTTGTGAAAGGTAAACTCTCTGTAGACTCAACCCATTAAAGAGAATTATGCATGGATTTTCTCCATCTCTTTCAATCAACTAAGTATGTTCACATCAGTTTTGAAAGAGAAAATTAGTTTTACAGCACAAGAGTAATGATATGATAATTGTTTCTTATGAGTATATAACCTTGAAAGATATAATAATAGGGGAATCTCTGTGTTCTTAAAACTAATTTTGTGTCAACTTTTTCTTGGCAAACATCATTGTTATCCAATGTAGCACAATACTTCTTTTGTTTAAACATGTTTTCATATACCATTAGACATAATTTCCTTATTTCCCTTTAATATTTCTGGTATATTGCAAGCTTTAAATTTACAATTCCCTCCAAATGTTCAACAAGTTTTTCCTGGAATGATGTAAGCAAGCTTTATGCAAAATATTTTCGTGTTTTCTCTTAGTTTATTTTTCATGTCCTTTATTTAATTTATCCTTACACTTTAAAAAAGACGCTGAATGGAAGTTATTTAACAGCAAAGCTGAAAGTTTGAACAACTTATTTATTTCCATATATCCTTTTTTCCCCTGACAGGTTGGATTCATGTATTTTTGATCAAATGTTTATTAATCTACGCATCTACACATTCATTCTGAATCTTAGAAGATATATCTCGGATTTCCAGAAGAAGGTATATAAAACATCCAGCCCTCGTCCACAGAACATCAAGAGAAGAGATATCATTTTTAGAAGGAAGGGTGAAAAAAGCCCGAGAAATAGCACTGTAATTCATGTGGTTTTTTAAAATTATATATATTAAAAAAATTGTATTTTTCACAGTGTACAAAATTAATATATTCACAATGGTTGGTAGAATTACTATTCCTGCCTGTGAACAGGAGTGTAGTTCATAAGAGGTAAGGCTTTTTCAGATAGGTAAGTTCTATTTGAGTCAGTCAGAATGAACCAACACAAATGTGTTGCAATTTGCATCTGTTTACTTTAGAACTTAATAATCATAAAGATAAAAGCCAACATTGTAGTTCAGAAATTGCAGTTGTCTGGTCTTCAAATCTTCGCAGAGTCCTAGTTAATTAAATAACTGTGTCCTCTTATCTTTAGTAGGCTTGTAATTTAATACAATAATTTAGCAGAAAGTTAAGCGACAGTACAAATATTTGGTAGAATTTAAATATCTATTTAACCTAAAATTGGCTGTTACAGGTAATCATATTAGCTGTTTTTCCTAGTCATATTCGTGCTGTGCTGAGGTACAAAAAGACTAGGGAACTTCTTTGTGAAATGGGGCTTATGAATTTTAACAATGTAGTATGTTGCAGAGAGACATGCTAGATTATTGGCGTGAGAAAGATTAGCTTTATTCATATAGTCTCCTTTTTTTAATAGATCAGCCACAGCTGAATGAAATGCAGCTTACTGTCAACCTCTGCTGTAATCACTGAAGGTATTGAAATGAGCTGAGTCCACAGTCAGTTTCTTCTAGAGCAAGAATAAGCTAATCCATTCTGTCAAAAATAAGGATATTAATTACTTTGACCTCTCAGTATGAAGCAGGTAAAATGAAAGGAATGGAGGACTAAAAGAGGATGAAAAAAATGATACAGGAACAAAATATAGAATTGTCACTGAATTTTGATTTAGGACCCAGGAAGTTCTGAGCTCTGCAATTGGTGTATCTGCAGAACATAAATTGGTTCCCAGAACCATGTCCGCTCTTTCCTGGGGCACTTAACATATAGGCACATGTGCAGCTTCATGTGACATCAGGACAAAGGCCTGAACTTAATCCAGCTCCCAAGCAAAGGTGGCCCATAGTCCACACCGTCACATAAATTACATAAATTATTTGCCATTAAATCTTGATTTTCATAGTGTAAGAATGCCCTGTATTTTAAGTTTCCAAGAGTAATGTCATTCTGGCACTTTTCTAGCAGAACCTATTGCCTAGACTTATCCTGAAGTACAAGAATTTCCTGAGGAAAAGTTCCATAACTCTCTTTGTATTGTGCTACAAGAAATTTCTGTTCCTTTAAAAATAACAAGTAGCTGTTTATTTATTCAAATCACAATGGAACACCTAACTTTTTAATTTGTTTTCTATTTCATGTGCAACCAATCTAAGGATGCTAAAAAATACGTCACTAAAATGGAGTTCAGAAGAGCAAAGCTACAATAATGTTTTAGGGCCTTAAATTAACCATTACTTTCTGGGGTTATATACTATCATAACTTGCAACAGCTTCCTGCTGGACTACAGAATGAAAGGAAGCCAAATGGTTCTCGTATGTTACATGCAGCCAGAAGGACACTCATATTAGGTTTGGAAACACTGATAAAATTAAAATAATATTTGCCTAACTCCCTCATTGTTAAGATGATAAAGAACAAACTTACTCTTCAAGGTGTAGGTCCAAAGGCAACATTGTCAGTTGGGGATGAAAGAGAAGAAAATTTAATGTTAAAATATATTTTCTCAGAAAGATTTTCAGTTTTACTACGAATATGATTTGCATAAATATAAGCCCAGAAAGACATTTAGCCTGTGAAAACAGAATTTCTTGCTTCTTTCAGCTGAGAAATATTTTTATCCATGAAGTATACTGGCATAAATTGAATACACAATAACTCTACCAAATAAAGATTATTATCAAATATAAACACAAACCATCAATCCAAATACAAAAGATTCAAAATATTGGTACAAGTGGGTTTTTTCTTTCATTTTTTCTTTCCTCAGTTTTTCTTGAAAAGGTATTTACATTCCTGTGATTTAATTAGCAGTGCCTCAACAGCAAAGTATGTGTCAGTACAATTTAGAAGTAAAAGTCAATGAAATACTAAATACGTAGATACTCTGGATCTGTAACAGAAGGTGATTAGAGTGAGCTTGAAGAGATGCCAGGATGTAAATGACATTGTGAACAAATTTTTAATAACTTTATATTTCAACAGGACAACAGATGGTTTCACATGGATTTCAGGAAAAAAAAAAGTGGCCCATTTCATTATTGCATGGCAAGGTGTCTTTTTGTAATCTGGTAAATGTGTGATGCAGGATTCATATCAGTTATTCACCAACATGGAGAATGTAAGCATACAATTAATTATTGCTTTAAAGGGTTTATATGCACTACATGAATGAATGGCCTGGAATGGCCTGAATCCAGTGAATTTGTCCTGCTTATTCAGCTTAGAGATGGTAGCTGACACATCACTAGAAGAGATAGATAAGAAATAGATAAGCAGGAATACTGTTACTAATCTCAATGATTGTGCTAGCAGTTAGGGTATTACCAGCGAAAACCCACGTGTTCTTTTGCACATATTTAACAAAACAGCTTCAAATTTAAGACAAAACTGGTTTTCACATGTGTGTACTTTCCTCATGGATCACTGCCTCATCAACTGTGATCACATTTTAAAATAACCTTTTATTATTGAAGATCTTATTAATGTGCAAAATGTTCACTGCATATTGAGACCCAGCTTGAAATGTTCTAGCTTCAAAATGAAGAGGTGTGTAACTGCAAGTGTTAAACACAGACATATAGGCAGATGATTTATCAGTTTAATCAGTCTCAAACCAAGAGGTATCAGTTGCTTTATGTCAAATAAGTTAATATATAATGGCATTGTTTTATGCACTGGTTAGTGTTGCTAGTACTATTAGAATAGGATGGTAGTATCTATGTCTTCAGATAAAGAATTCCCAGAAAAGAAAAAACAGTTCTTTCTCCAACACAAAATAAAATGAGATGCTAATAGCACAGTCTACAAGAGCAGCTGATGCACATAGTCCCTATTGCCAGCCACTGCCATTGTATATGGAATAATTTCCAAGAAAAACTTGGAAGTTTTTAGGAGCAAAGAGAAAATGGAACCATTTCAAGTATGCTGTCCTTGATGTGATTTTGTAGTCAAGACCTTTGGAATAGTTTGCAAGAATAGCAGAGTGCTGAACTTTACATTTGAGCTTCAAAAAATCCAGGTGATTTGCTATGAACAGTGAAACATCTAACAGCAAAAAACCCCAACAAAAATGAAACCAAGCCAAACCAAACCAAACCAAACCCCCACAACACAGAAACTGCCCTGCAGTAACCTTCTCAGATTAAAATTTCTGTGAGAGAAAAGTAGAAATTAGTTCAGAAATCAGTGAAGACTCATGAGAAAGGGAGATATCTCTGCAGAATAATTAGCTACTTCAAAGTAGTAATTATTTTTTTAAAGTCTTTCTTTACAATTCATTGGAGTTTTAAACAACCTGTTTTTCTTTTGTCCTGTCTGACAGAACTTGGATTCCATTTTTTTGTGTGTTATGCTTCTTCATTTAATAGAAAAATATTTTTTGTTGGTAAGTGCTCAACTGAAAAAAAAATACTCAAATGTCTGGTTTTTTAGATGCTTTTTTCATTTGCAGCAAAGCACACATCATCTTAAATATTTCTTACAAAAAGCATATGACTGTTTAGTGCACTGCAGGAATCTTGATGAGAATTGAAACACATTTACAGAGAAAATATGAAAATAATATTAATAATGAAAACTAACAATGTCATCTGCAAGTATTGATATACCTTACATAACATTACCATTTTGCACTGCAACAGTGCAAACACCAGTTTAAACAATCAGAAGGATTCATATATGCCAGAGAAGCTGACCATCCTGTTTGTCTTTCTGATAGGTAAGGAACATAAAATTTGGCCTGTATCCTAAACAGGGAGTAGACCCATGATTTTAAAGCCATGAAAGAAAATACTGTGCATCATCTACTTTTCTTTTTCTTTAACGTCATGACTCTGTAACCACTACAGAGTCCACATAAGCACATAAGTGCACATGAAAATATGTGCTACTTTTCTCATTAAAATGAGTGCAAAAGATTAAAAAAACTGCCTTGCTGAGCTTACAGTGTGTTTGATGAGTACATAAAACTTGAATAAAATTTTAGGAAAAATATATCTGAAAGTTACCTAGCCAAATTTGCTGTAAAACAATTTTTAATATCTGCCCTCTTCCCCCAGAAATAGTTTTTAACTAAAACAAGGTATTACCATTAAAAATACAGAGCACTGCTCTGCATGTCTGGTGTCTGTTTCTTGTAAAGTCTTAAATCTGATGTAGAAAAGTGATCAAATATGCTCTATGCATTCCCTAGAACGTTAGTACTGAATTTTTCAGCAGCTTATTATGTGTGCTAATATGACAGCAATCAGAAAAGGGTATTAAGGAATTCTTTAGGAATAATATTTAAGGCCTAATCTTTTATCTCTAATAAGGAGAAAAGGCTAAAAGAAGCCAAATATCCACATCTTCTACAGGCTTAGAGGTACTGGATGAGGTAGAAAACTCCAGTTATTACATTCCTGATAGGCTTGGGGCTCTGATTGGTGGGAATTTTCATTCATCATTGGGGAGAAATTGATTTTTAAATTTAGAGACTCCATTGTCCATCTTCCCACATAAAAGAAAAAATATTGCTGCAATAAATCACAGTAACAATAACTCTCTGAAAAAAAGTCATTACTGTAGTTAATATTACATTGTTAGATTATAGTTCTTCCTTTACTTAAAATGTGAGGTTTAAAAAAATCAAATCATTAGTAATCAATTTTTTTATTTAGAATATTAAAGGTTAATTTTCTTAAATATACTGAAAGTTATAAAACACTGTAGATATATTAATCATACAGAATACTCTAAGAAAATCTATTGTTTCTGCTGATGGTATCTTGCTGCAGCTCTTTATCCTTCAGTTTAATTAGTGATGCACAGATGCAAAGAAAATATATCCATGCCATTAAAAACTTGTATGCATCTGGATTATTCGCAGCACTATAAATCATTAACCAATAATGCAACATAATTTAAAAAACATTTAGGCCAGACTTCCAAAGGAATTTAGGTATTTGAGGTAGATAGAATTCTACTACAATTTTCAGGCATTTAAGCATCAGTTCCACAGAAGAGTCAGTGACACCTAGGATTCTGCATGGTTTTGAAATACCAGTAGGTATTATTTTGCATGTTCTTGTGCCTAAATGGTTTTTGAAAATCTGATGGCTTATCAATCTCTCTTGAGGTAGAGAAGAGTAGTTTGATTTTATGGCCATAGGCCCACAGAAAAATTATTGTAAAATAATTAAGATGGGCATATATGTTGTTGTAGATATATCATGGAAAATATCAATGTGTGACTTTTTACTCACAGTCAGTAATGAGTTGGCTTGCTACAGAGGTACATATGAACCTCTCTACACTCTACAGACACATAAGCACTGGGTAGTAATTTTTGTTAATGATTTTTATTGCAATACTGAGTAATGGGGGCATTGATTACAGAGTATGTTAACAAACAGCAGTCAGCTTCAAGAACATAAACAGATTTAGGCACTAAATGTAACATAAATGAATAACAAACCTGTCTCATAAATAGCTTCAAGAAATCAAAAATATTAATTTTTAATCTTCTGAGACAGATAAACAGAAAATCAAAGAACATACCCTCTCCCAAGTGTTCAATTTTTTCCTGTTAAACATACTCTACCCATTTATCCTTTTTTTTCTGCCCTGTGTTATTATAAATTTTGGTTGCACAGAGTTCAAACAGAAATCTGTGCAGCCAGGCAAATGGTGTTTTAAAGGTAGCCTCAGTCCTTGCCCATAAGAAAAGTCTGTCCTTAAACTGGCATTGTTTCACTGCATTACAGACATCTTAAAACTTGATGCAATTGCCCTTCTTCTGTGAAGGCATAGCTACTATATGGAGAGTCAGATTGGAAAAGAGACAGATATCTTAAAATTCCTCTTTTCTGACTAGACATCTTAAAATTCTTCTTTTCCAGTAATCTCAAAGTAATTTTTCTGCAGCGAGATACTCTTGAAGCTGCAGTGAAAATATTCTGTATTCTAGTGGCATTTTGAAGGGGTGATAGTGATGATGGGATGGAAATCAAAGCATAAAGGAGAAAAAACTGTACGGTTTATTTCCAGGATCATATTTGTACTAGGATGCTCTAGGAAAAAAAACCACATTAATAAGTAGCTCCATTTTCATATACAATATTCTTATAATATAGTCCATTTGCTTTTGTAAACACACCATGATGCTTTGGATGACAGGTAATTCACAGGTTCAATATCCTTCACTAATTGACTCTGGATGAAATAGGGAGAACACTAATCAGAACTGATTTCAAGTGCTGTTTACTTGAGGGAGGGAAAATGGGATCTTCTCCCAAGAGGAAATGTTGATATTGCATTAAAAAGACAAGCCCTGTGATATCCTGTGTCTCAGGACAAACAGGAGTCTAATAAACTGCAAAGTATTTCACTGTTGAGGTAGAACACCAGGAATAAGGAGAAAATTTTAAGGAAACCACTTGACTGCAGATATGCAGAATAATGTCTCTCTTCCCACAGCACTCAGTTCCATTCTCCCAGCCTTATTTCTGTTCCCTCTACGGAGAGATTGCTTGCCCATCTTTACTCAGTTTGCTAATGGCTTGATAAAGGCAGTTTGATAAAGTTAGGTGCTTTGGATCCAAGTCTGTAAAAACTGGTCTCCAACTTTTATTTCAGAGATAATTTTTGAAATCAGATCTTTATTGTCAGATCATCCACTTTATTTGTTAGAAAGCGGTGTCAGAGTCTCTAGAAAAACTTTATCAGTACATAAGTATATAAATCATAGATACTTCTAGGATGACTGGAAAGGTATATTTACCAAGGAAAATAATGTATTTGAAAGAGCAGACAATGATAGTCCAAAGAGAGACATAAGTGAACACTAGGAAATCTTTGGAGGCAGATGTAATGCAGTGAAGAACAAATCGGAGACCAGTCAAGCTCAGGAGGCAGCTTTGGAACTTCCATTCAGATGGCAGAGATGCATTCCACCCCCAAAGAGTGAAAACCCTTACCAAACAAAACACAAAATATAGAGTAGCATTTGTAAAACATGCCATTTTTTCACAAATTATGATTAGGATAGAGACTGAATGTGAAGCCCTGAAAATTGTGCAGGAAGTAAAACCAAAAATAATGAACTAAGAGAATTTTAAAAAATCTTTCTAAGGAGTTTCCTAGCTAAAACAAAGTCATCTCTCTCAGATAATTAGGAACAATTCAACATAAAGCAGCAGATAATAAAACAAAATTGCAGTGGATACTTTAGAAATTTAAATTGATCCTGTATTCCATTCAAGATTAATATACTTAGATTTATTTTTCATTTAAAAGGATTTAAATGTGACTAAGATACATAAACTGTCCATCAGCCTGAGCTGATGGACTTCAAGGGCAGATACACAGGTGAGAATTTATTTTGTTTTCCTAAGGTATCCAGGACGTCTACATGGGGCTAGTATGTAAATGCAGAATAGGATACTGGACCTATGGAAGACTTGTACATTCTGGAATGTAAAATGGAGATCAGCTACAGAGCTCTTCCTTTATGTCACACTGCAATAGTGTTTGGAGAGATAACTCAACAAATGGGCACATTTTCCATTTTATTCATCTATGTAGCAACAAAATAATTCTTTTAAATGGAAAAACAAGCAGCATGAAATTCTTTGAGTCAAACTGAAAACTCTTTCAGTGGCCAAAAAAAGGTGATCTATAACCTTATAAAACAGTTCCAAGAAAATTAAAAATTATTAAAACTAATTTCTAATTACCCCTACCTGCGCTAGTTGAATTGACATAATGAAAACACCCTGTTCTGTTCTGTACATATGTCTTACATCCCATTAATCATTTATTTGTAAAGAGTGGGTTTGCTGTATCCTGAATGCCTCACAGAATTGCTCAGTCCAATATCCTTTTTTCAGAAACCTGACAAACAGTTTAAGAAGAGGTTTTGCATTTCACTCTTCTCTCAGCATTGTTACCAATAGTGACTCATTTTCTTTTATTTATTCTTATAAATAGATATTGTTAAGGTCAATAAGTACTAGTTATAATTTCATGATTCTTGGATACTTTAGACTAAACAAGGAACCAATTGTCCTAGGCTAGGTCATTTTTCACGTCACTGACCAGAGTGACAAAATCTCAACACTGACATTTTACAAAAATAAATTTGGGGAAATGTCTTTACTGGAAATGAACCTGAGAAAAGATGCCAACTTCCTTAGAAAGACAGCTTACCTAAAACTTTCAAGACCCATTTCCCATTTCAATGAGGTTTCCTTCATTTATTTGTGGTGTCTTTCATATTATTATTTCAATCTCATATCTTCTAATGATCGTTATATATAACAAAATTTTTTGTACAGCAAGGAAGAATCTTTTACCTTAGGATGATTTCAAGATAATTCCTAAACTTCATAGATAATTTTTTTAAAGTATTAATGAAAAATTATCACAAATGCTACATTACTGTTTTGTGTTTAGTATTCAAAGATAAATAAGAAATCTGTCATGAGGCAGATACCTGAAGCAAAAGTACACTATTCTACTTTTCTTTTTTTTGACCTGGCTTAAGTACCTGTTGTGTAATAAGTGAAAGGAAAGTTTTTCTTTGGTTGCATAACTTTTATTCATTAAAGAGATAGTTTTGTTCTTGACACTGAATTCATAACATGAAAACAACTCTCTAATTGTTCTCTAATATCTCAGTTGAATGGTCAGTCATTAGAAGGCCTTGAATTATTTTAAAATAAAGTGACTTTCTGAGGAAAAAAAATCATCTTCATTCTTCAGAGTACTTATTTACTGTAATTATTTTCTGCTGGAAAACTGATTTTATTAGTTTAGTTTAGTTTTAATAGTTTTCCATGTTGATAGGTTCTGAAGAGGTTCACAGTTTGAAAATTGCATGAATCTGGGAAATCTCTGCAGAATACAAACCAAAATAATTTGTGATGTACTAATGTCCTTTTAATTCGCATGTGTAGTTTAAAAGGTTCTGATCTACATGCTAGGTATTTGCAGGGAAAATGCAGTATTTATGCAATTCTTATCAACAGCAGCACTAAACATATACAAATTCCCTAAACCACTCTAAAATCCTTCTGTAGACATTTGGAAATGTACTTCTTGCAGAAACATAGAGAGGAAGTTAGATAAACACTGACTAAATTAATGGTTGTTCTTCCACATGTAGAGTAAGTAGTGATGGGTGGTGACTCGTAATTGTTTCAGTTTCCCTTTCTAAAACTTATTTGGATTATAAGGTCTAGAAATCTGCTGTCTGGTGAAACAGGGTAGCAAAGTGAGGGTCCTGCTTAAGCAAGCTCTTGTGAGTAATTCCTTTTCTCATCAATGGGGAGAAAATCAATATCTGAGCTATGTCTTATCTTTGACTCTTGCTTGTCCTTATAGCCTAGCTATGTGTGTGTGTAAAATATTAACTGCATATAGAAATGAAAATTTCCAGTTTGTTATAATCTTTCTCTTTGCTGTACCATGCTCTGGTTCTGTCAGCTACAGCTTTCCTTCTATTCATTAAGTCTACTTCACAGATAATCTTCCTAGACTATCACTTTGTCTGTATCATCCCCTACTGGTTCTCATGTCTCTAATGTATGTGCAAGTTGCTTGCTGCATTGGTGGAGCATCACTAGCTGCATATGGTTTGTAGGTTCCCAGAACAGAGACTGACCATGTTCCATTTCTGTGAAGTTCCTAATGTGAGATGCTCTTATAAAATATAAATCATTATTACATTTGTTATAATTTTAAGAGTGACTTTTTAAATTAAACTTAGTAGAAGCTGTGTGCCTAGCACATTCAGGGAAGAGTTAAAGATCTCAAAAGCATCTGGAGTGAGCCATCTATCCTCAGGATTGTTGGTTATCTGTTGAAATCATTTCACTGAAAAAATTGGTTCTCAACCTGTTCTATTGCATTCTTGTGTGCTTTTTCCCCTGATGTGAATAGCACATCTAACGAAACACCACTCCTTCATTTCACTTTCCAGGTTTATCTCAACTTTTATAAATCTGATCTCATCAACACAGAAGGAAATATAAATAATTTTAAAGCAGCATAAGCAAAAGTAAGAGTTAATCTTATTTAAGAGTAATTTCATGCTACTTCTCAGCTGGTATTCAGTATTTTATATAATATTTTGGACTTTTTGTTGGGCTCATTGCTATTACAACCCTACCACACACCCTGGCTACCTAGAGCTTACTTCATAAAACTGACATGCAGTCACATTTCCCTCTTCAGTTTACTATTCCATCAACTTAAATAGAGGAGGGCTTTCAAATATGACATATTTTCTTACTAGCATGAATAAACAGATGAAATCAATAATTCTTGTCAACCACAGAACTAAACCTGTTTGGAAGAGTAAAGGCCAAGCTTCTGCCTCAATTAGAGCTGTTACTCTGTCCCATGAATTCTATTCCTGCATTTCTATTCTTAGCTTTCTATTTCTGTATGAACTTGAACAAGTCACTTGTCTTCTCTCTGCTTAGTATTTGACAGAAGTTCTTCTGAGGTTAAAATCATTATTTAGTACACATTATGATCACTATGTGGAAGGTCACTGCACAGGAATTGCAATAATTATATTTCACTATGAATTTAAATATGTTTGCATTTTGAAATGAAGTGGAATTCATTAATAGTAAATAATACAATGCATAGAAATATTATGTTATGCATGATTAAGAGAAAATTATCTTAGTATGCTTGGCTGGTGGAGTAAAATTTGATGAAGCATTCCAATTAAATATATAGATACACACACATTCACCTGGCACCTGATTCACTGTTTAAAGCAGAAGCTGCTGCCTGAGCATCCATTCAAGAAGTCACACACACACCACTTGAAACTTTAGCTGCTAAGACCAGAGTCCCTGTGCAGCAGGAGGCTCCAGTGAGCCAACTCCTTGCTCACACGCGCACTCACTCATGGCCATGCTTCCTCCTTTGGGTTTGACCTTAGGTTTCCCACAGCAGAGTCTCAGGCATTGGATGTATAGAAATAAATAATAGAGTGTTACAGCAGCAGGTCAGCTCAAGCTGGGTGCCTCCAGAGAGTGACACAGCACAAAGACTTCCCCGGGCAATTTTACCCTTATGAATTCTGCACGCATCTCTCACTGACTCTTCCCATGGCTTGCGTACTTTTCTTGTTCTAATGGTGATTTTGGGGTCTTTTAACAACTTGTTGTATTCTTTCCATTTGTCTGTGCAGGCAGGTTGTCCACTGTTCTCATCTTGTGGAGTTAACAGGTTCTGCTGGCTGTTGTAGTGTCTTGTTTGCACCGCTGCTGCACCTGCTTTCTGCTAAAACACAGGAAACTAAAAAAACTCTGGATCTGTGCTAAACACTACTTGTCAACAAACAAGTCATCAGTGGGTTCCCAATGTTTTCTCATGCAAAAGAAAAATTAAATCACTGTACTAGTACTAGGAAAGTTACTATGAAAATGTATTCCTATAATCTATTGCGGCCAAAAGCATGTCTAGGTGTGAGTTCACAGCTTGCAGCCTAAGGCTTCACCAAACCAAGTTACTCATGCTAAGGCAAAGAGAATACTAAACACACAGTATTTTGATTTTTTAATTCATTCTATATAAAATTTACTTCAGCTAAACAACTAATACCTCTCAATGTTCAACTCACCTCTCAACATTCTCAAGTGATCATTGCACCTTCCTCTCTCAATCAGTACATTGGAGAAAATGAATAAATATCAACTGGCTTCAACAGAAAAGGCTTTTTTGTTGTTTTTCCAACTCTTTTTTTGTGGTATGCAGACCTACAGCATGTCATGGAATCTGCAGAGCAAGAGGGCTGGAACTCCTTGTCTACCTTCTCAGGTACAAAGGAAATATGTGATATATCTTTGGTTATACCTTATAGTTGTTACACAAGTTGCTTTTTCTCAAAATTAAACCAACAACAAATCAAAACCAACAATCCAAAACAACAGAGAAACAAAACAAAGCAAAACACATGGATTGTGTTTTATTCAAAGTAGACAATAATATTGTCTACTTTGAATAACAAATTTTCTGAATAGACTTTAATTGTGCTGGTAAGAATTGCAAGAAAGCAGCTTTTTGCACAAACACACTCAAGCAATGCTTATGAAGCATTTGCATTTCAAAAGAGCAGTCAGGACTAAAGACCCATAAGATAGCTCCCATTTTCTGGAGTAACGTTGCAAATATTATGTTTGAAAAAAGAATATTTCATATTTACTGCTTTTCATGGACCTGAGGGGTTTTGGTTTATATGTGTCATTAATCCACTTTTACTCAGGCTTTGCTTCTGAGTGATATCTTTCCTATATCCCTGACTTTCCAATTTTTTACTTACCAACCTTATCATTCTCCTATTGATAACAGAGCTCTTGCAAAATTAGTCACTGTATTCAATGGACTTCTTGTCTGAATGTCACTGACCTCAGTGATTACATCAGAGGCTGAAACAGTTGCTCAGTTTTCTCACGCCTTTGAAAGTACAAAGATTTCCTATAAAACGTTGGATTTCGTTAGCAGAATGAAGAGATACACACTAAAGCCACATCACCTGCAGTATTATACAGTTGATCATCTGGTTGCTGCTCTGCTCCAAATTTAGATTTAGACTGGTGATATTAAGGTTTGAAAAAATACTTTATCAGAAAATGTATCCCCAAAGAGAGATATTTATATACAGGAGATTTCTACTATAAATTCTTTCTTGAGCTTGTATTGATTGCTGTTGGAAGTAAAAAAAAAATGGCTGGATTTACCTTCTTACTGTATCATCTGATGGGAAACTGTATCTTTACTTGCACAGATGCTAAAAGGAATGAAAAGACAGATGACAGACAGGAAGACAGTCATTGCACTCAAAATGCAGATAGAAGACAAACTCTATGCATGAAAATACTGTAACAGTTGTTTACAAAAAGGAGAAAAATGAAAGCATGATTAAAAAAGGTCAATTCAAATGTGTGAGGACAACTTACAATTACTCAGAAAAGAATTTGATCAGGCATCATTAGAATTCATCAGCTTTTGCAAAAACTCCTTTGTTAATTAAACAGTTGTTTAGTAAATTATTTTCCTTATTTTTTTTTTATTACAAAGACAGTGGTAACTTTGGAGAAAATCGACCAAAAGAAATCATAACTTCACTTAGTATCTGTTCCTCTTCTGGGTCAGGATTTCAGCTGTTGTGTCCTTTACTTGGAGGTCTTCCATTAATGAACTAACCTGCTATTTCACTGGTGAGATCTAGTGTAAGTCGTGTTTGTCCACTTCATTAAATAAAAATACCTAATGGTTTAATACTATCAGAAAAATTGTGGAAGTCATCTTTTCTTTATCTATGGTATTCATGTGTCAATAAAATATTTTACTAACTTGAAATAGAAACAGGTCTTTTGTGTACCCTGTACTGACAGCCTGAAAACAAAAGTAATATACCATCATCCAAAATTTCTTACTGAATTAATAATGCATTGAAAAATAATTTTATATTAATTCAATAAAAAAATCACCTTTAATATTTAATTTGCGGTGATCAGTCTTTTCTACTAATCCATACTGGTGTTCATACTGGTTCTAAGGCAATATTGTTATATGCAGATCTCAGTACCCTGAAACAAGAACAGAAGCAGCCTGTTCAATGCTAAGAAGACTGTAACCCTGAGGAAAAACTAATGAAGGTGACATTTGTTTCCATGACTAATGAAGGTGATATTTATTTTCAGGTACTGGGAGTAGCTACTGAACAGAAACAATGACTCCAGGAAATAAATATGTAAAACTTTCAGTCAGCCAATCACTTACATAGCTTTAACTTCCAATACAGCGACAGGATGACAGGTGCATGTATTTGTGCTTCCTTCCTGAAGCAGCTCTCTGCCAAAATCTTTCTTTCCTTAATGTTAGTCTATACTTTTTTTTCTATTCTTAAACAGGATAATTTTGGGAAGGGTTGCTGATTGCATTTCTTGTAATTATCTGTGTCATATATATATATTTATTAGAAAAGGATAAATAAAAAATATTACAGTGGTCTGGAGTCTGCAGTAGTTTATGAAGTAACTTGTGCTTACAAAGTGTGATGCAAAATGGTTGGGTTTTTTTAACATCTCCTGTAAACATGTTTTTGAATTTTTGCAGGTGGATTATTCTATCTACATGACAAAATACACATGTAAATACCTATGACCTGAGCTGAACTAATCTACTGTGATTCAATACCAGAACTCAACTGCAACTAATAAAGATTGATGGCAAAATGAAAGTTTCTGATCCACTTAATGAACTTATTGATGCATTTAGAACTACTAATGTGGCAAATCTTTTAACATTTATGTTGGGATATATCTATTTGCAAACAGCAAATCTGATGTCTACATTAGCAATCAAAAATGATTTAGATATACAGGTTCTGTTCTGCAACCTGAGTTATTTGTTTGAAACTTTCCGATAGCTTTTCATGATGATTTTATTTTCTTTTTGCCTAAAATGTTTGGTTTACTTAAAAAGGAGATGATAAAGGTAAAACATATATTTAAAGACATAATTATTGAAAAAAAAATAATCTGTTCCACTAACTTTATGTGAATCATTTTAAGTCGGTATTGATTACAGAGAAATGGAAATGCACACTTTTCATGTTTAGCTAAAGAACAGAACAGGAGTTTCATGCCTATTGCTTTCCTATGCCTAAGTGTGATTGGAACTGAATTTGCTCAATTTCAGAAGAAATATTCCTGCATATTCTGAACTGCCAGATGTGGTAAAAATCTTTATCAAAGTGATGTGTGATAAAATGCCATGTATCTGGCAAAATCTGCATTCTTTTTTCTGAGCTGCTAATCACACAAGGATTTGGAGTAAAAAGTTTTTTAGCAAACCAGTAGTTCCAGAAGGACAGGTGGAGAAGGAGGAATTACTTCTGTAAATGATTGAAGACGGTAGGACTCTGAGGAAAAAGAAGTTGCATGGGGGAACAGATATTTCAGAAGGCAGAGGTTAACACAAAACAGTACAATAGGGATCAAAGCTTTGATTCTTGAAGCAGTAGCTGCCAACGTGCACATGTGCAATCTCCTGTTAAAGTCAACGGAGATAAGACAAAAGTAGACCTTAACACAGCTTACCATATGTACAGATTGAATTCCTGTTCATAAAGGTAGGCAGCAGGCAGTATTCCAGACTTCCATCTGCACAGGAGTGGATGGTGTGACTTAGGAAGCTGGGAACACCTGGCTCAAGCCTTTCAGGATGGAAGCTGAAGGCCAGGCATGTAAGAAAGCCTGGGCAACTAAGCTGGTCTGTATTTGTCTAACCCAAACCAATTTTTTCATCCTGTTTGTAAAGTTCACATTCCTTCTATACATTAAAGGCATGATGAATGTTTAAAAGTTTTTTACTTTATGAAAAGTCTGTGAAGTGGGTGACCTTAAATAAGTGTAGTGCTCTGTGGGTTGAACCTGACCAGATGCCAGGTGCCCACCATAGCTGCTTCATCATTTCCCTCCTCAGTTGGGCAAAGGAGAAAAAATATAACAAAAAACAAGTCTTTTTCATTGCATATTCAACAACAGTATATGCAAAGCTGACTATATACTGTAGTTCTCAAAGCTGACAAAATTTGGAATATTATATTTATTTTTGTTTTGGTTTTTTTTCTGAGGAAATTGGTCAGTGTTTCTTCTGCTTCATTCATGAATCACAACTCATTTTAGTATATAGAGTTGCATATTTTGATCTTATGCGCACAGACCTGATACAGATGTGAAAGTAACTTGTTTGTATTGATGCATTGCCTCTGTTGGTTAGTGCGCAGTGCCAATAACACCAGGATTGTGGGTTTGATCCCCATATAGGCTATTCACTGAAGCGTTGGGCTTGAGATATGTGAGTCCCTTTTAACTCATAATATTATGTGATTCTGTGAAATTCCAAAGCCTCGCTCTCATCTCTTTCCTATATTTCTCCTGAGAATCAAACCTTAGAGGTTTCTCTACCCCTGTATCCCACCGCTTCTAGTAATCACTTCAGCATTTTACCTTGTGCAATGAGAATGAAGAGCTTTGAGCCTGCAGCAATCAGAAGGGTGATTGCAGCAGTGGTAAGCTAGATCAAAACTAGCTCAGGCACTAAGTAGAGATTGCATTGGCTATCCCTTAACCTAATTGCATTAGGGGTTATGCAGCCTGTAGGGACAATGTGGCTCTTGGTGACCACAGCTGCCATGTAGACTGACCAAATGTGGCTTGAGAACTTGTACAAACATACAATGATACCACAGCTCACCTGACCAAAAACTCTACATGCCCCCTAGCTTGTTGTCTAATGCAGTGATGTGGAAACAGAGCAACAGGTCCTACATCAAAGACACTGATGCTGCTATTTCTTTCTACTGTTTTTGCTGAAAGGAGTACTTTTAAGAAAATATACTGCAATGTATGTAGTGTAGCTTGTCTGTTTTCCTCATTCACTCTCTTTGTATCAATAGATATTTGCATATAAATTGCTTGGAAGAATGTATTAGCAACCAAGGATGGTGGGAAAATAAGTTTGAATGAATTGTCAATACACCAGAGGTTTTTTTTCCAGACTTAGAAATTTATATATAAAATGAAATGTCTTCACAAAATGCAGTTCTTTTAAGTTGACAGTATTCCTGCATTTGAAAATTTTATCACTATTGTAGAAATAAAACACCACTGAAAGCAGCATAATTAATAAAATGGGGAAAGGTTCATCTCCTCATTCTGACTTGGTTGTTCAGTATTTATAAACATAGTGGTTATTGAAGGGTAAAGCAGATTGCTGCCATATTGATTCAGTAAAAAAAAAAGCTTGAGTGGAAAAGCAGCATGCAACATCAAAATGTTGAGAAAAGAATGAAACTGGGTTCAGAGAGAATCTGAGGAGGAATCTAAACTAAGGCAACACAGTTGGACCAAAAAAAACCCCTGTTGAGGCAAATAATAGAGGCAAAAAATAGAGGCAAAAGCAGAGTTGTGTATGAGCATATATAATGTCACACTGTTTTTCAAACAGCTAGTTCCAATCTTTTCAGTTTCTTATGTATACCAGCGCAAATCAGATTTTTTAAAAGAGATGTTAGAAGATTTAATTAGAGTGAGACAGAGATAAACAATTCCAGATAATTTCCATAGACAGATAATCAGTGAAGAAAGCAAAAGAAGAGATACACAGATTAGCAGCATCTAAGAAAAATATCATGATTTACAAAAAACAGAAGTTAAAGAGAGGAAGACTTGTTTTACAAGGTCTTAATTTTTGTTTCATGTACCACATGAAAGGATTGATAATTTTTTTCAATGATCAGTCTTAAAAATATATATAATATACATAATATATATTGATAATAAATATTACAATATATGTCCATTTAAAAAAATACTTCCTAGCTTTCTTTTCTGCTTGTTTTCTTTTTTGAGATTTTGGGATGCACTTGAAAATACACAGTTCAGTTCTAGTCCATTGGAACACCTGAACCCTTTTCTTTAAATGAAATCCAGGCATCTCCACTAATTATCCATGTGTACGTGCTTAAATTTCAAATAGAAAAAAAAACCCCTCTTTTTATTGTAAAACTCTGAATGAAAAGTGAGACTACTGTCTCTGTTGTAGTTAATTAGAAGGAAGTAAAGATGTGTTACCAGGATATTGTCAGTTTTGTTAGCCAGCATTAATCTGAGGTCAATGGCTGACTTGGACTTCACTACTAAAGAAATAAAGTAAAGTAAAATAAAAAAACAAACAACTAAAAAAAAAGCCAAAAATATGTAAAATTGATTGGGACAAGCTAGATTTATCTACTGCTTTCCTCTGCCTATTTTCTGAAAGATACTGAAGATCATCTGGAAACAATGTGTAGAGACTTTTGTGGGAACTACAGGATATTTGGTTTGGGACCACAAGATGTTTTGGTTATATTGTGTATATTTAGAGTTGTACTTATACACCAAAATTCATTTTGTAATCTGAAATCCTTAAGCAATAAGATTTTTAATATGCTGTTTCAGGGCCAGGTTGTACTTGCCTGAACATTTTTACAAATAACCTGGCAAAATCATATATCAATACAAAGAAACTTGCCTTACTAATGAATGCTCCTAAATATCTAATGGATAGGAAGAAAACACCTGCCTCACTCTACTGCTTCTCTTCAAGAAGGCTGAAGAAGGACTTTTTATGAAGGCTGTGACAGATCAATTGGAAATGGCTTTAAACTGAAAGAGGATAATTTTAGATTAGATACTCTGAAGAAATTTTTTACAGTGATGGTGTTGAGACACTGGCACAGGTTGCCCAGAGAAGTTGTGACTGCCCCACACCTGGAAATGTTCAAGGCCAGTTTGGATGGAGAACTGAGCAACCTGGTCTAGTGGAAGGTGTTCCTGCTTGTGGCAGCGGTGCTTGGAAACTGATGGTCTTTAAGGTCCCTTCCAACCCAAACCAATCTGTTATTTTGTAATTCACTGCTTGGTCAGTACATTGGTGCCATCAAGGAAAGTAGGCACAAATTATTTTTGATTAGGGACTTCTCTTGTGTGAATATAATTTTTGGTAATCTGGCTATCACAGGTATTGGCAGACCATACTATCAAAAATGTGATCCTACTTTACTATAACATTAAACAGACATGTTTAATATGATTCATATTTCTGATTGAGATGGCAAGCGTACATGTGCTTTTAGGAAAGTTTGGAAAATTACAGAGTAAGTGTACATGTGTTAGGTAGATCAGAGAAAAAAAGTGATCAGAAGGCGATATTGAGCGTGTTGAGATGGCTGTTAAGATCAATAAATCAAAATATATCAAAATTCCTTTAGCGGGTGAGGATTTCTGTCATGCTTTCTATCATTTTATCAGGTAAGAATATGATAGTTCTGCTGCTTAGATTTATCTTTCCTATTTGGCAAGACAGTCAAAGGCAAATTCAAAGAGAAAATGAGGGGCAAAAGGAAATACAGAAGAATAGAAGGGTATATGTGTTTATGTTTATATTTTCCGACTATCAGGGCCTTGACAACAGATTTTGCCTTTATACTTTGGTTCCTCCTCCATTTTCCTCAATCTGAGATACTCTGTTTGGGCGTGTTTCTTATAGTGAGACAGAATCCACCTACTCCTGTGTTGCTGGTTAAAGAGTCAGATTTTTTTTTTTTTTCTAGTGAAGAAGAAGCAGAAGAATAGAAAGGAATTCACGAGTGCAGCAAGGGCAACATAGATCCCATAGGACTCTCAGCAGGGCTTTAATTAGTTCAGCACTACTATGTGCTGCCCATTTTTAGTCCTGTTAGAGCATCAAACTGGTGGTCATGGAGGTCTTTACATCATAAAGATAGAATCTGCAGAGAAATGTAGAAGCTTAATGATCTTCCTATTCTCAGAAGTATTTCCCCAAAATTTTCTCCATGCTCTGACCATATCTAAGTGCCCTTTTTTCAGCCTGTTTAAGAGGTGATGGATGAGACATGAGCCCCAAACTTCTATTATAGTTGTAGGTCCTTTGTGCCAGTTAATGTAGTCAGTTACCTTCCTTTTGCATCTTCTCTATATAATTGCATTGTTGCATTGTTGTCACAATGAATATTTTATATGACAAAATTCATAAGCTTTTGTTTAGTTTCGTCCTTTGTCCATGACAAGCTAGTTTTTGGCACAGGCTGTTAGCCTCCATTAATAAAAGGCATTTCTGTATTCTGTGCAAGAATAACTCTCTGGCCCTGAGACTTACTCTCCATATACCTTGCCAGCAGGAAGGAAGAGACTTTGTGTGCTGACATGCTGCATGATCTCCTACATAATGAAAATGCAGCAAATGTGCTCAAATTGAAAGGAAATGAAGAATGACAATAGGGGTCCTGTTATGTAAAATCCTCTTAGCTTTTGAAATGCCACTTTCAGTTGTCATGATGAAACACTGAATAAAGGAGGCAAACAAAAGACCTCTAACAAGGGCATACAGAAAGTATCACACACTGAGACTGGGTTTCTGCTGTGTTGATGCCAAGGTCCAATATTAGGAGGGCAGTTGCACTACTGGGAGATGCTATCCTCCAGATAAGAAATTTAAATGATTTCCCATCTGCTTATTTTTAACATTGTTTTGAGATGATAAAGATCTCATGATACTGGCTCGAGGGACATGATGGTAGTGGTGTTAGGGACGATAGGGAATAGGGAATAATTTTTCTTCCAGCTGGAAAAATCATCCTTTGTTAAATATTATCATTACAAATTAATTGGCAGTGTAACAAACATTCATGACTATACAGCATGCAAGATGTTATACAGGACAGACTGGTGACCATTCTGGTTCGTGTAATAGAATGCACTAAACCTGTTTAATTATGAAGTTATCCATGAAAGTAAAAAAAACCCCAGTGTGCTGATATACTTGCAGAAGCACCTTTGTTTGAGTACACTTCTGCTTGCTTTAACAACAAATTCTTTGTTAAATCAGGTAGAGTTTAGGAAGAACAAAGAAACGTTTTAAAGATAAGATGTGCATTTAAATGCCTAGTGATGAACTTACATGAATATTGCCAGGTAGATGTTTCATTCATCTGCTTTCTTAATACATTTCAGTAAAAAGATACCAATTCAACATTTGAGCTGTGTCTCGCAAGTATAACCGTTAATAGCTGCAACAGAAATATAATTAATCACAGTCCCAAAAGACTATTTCCATGGTCTACCCAGGACTTAATTATGTAGCATGCAAAGCTTTTGAAACTATACCTGCCACCTGCAGACATAGTCCAATGGGTAGGTGGTAGACAGTGTGTCAGAACTCTGGTACTTAGGCACAGGCTCTGAAATAGCAAGGATACACAAAAGTTTTGATTATTCTGCCTGGAGAGGCAAGTGATGCCTTTCAACTCCCCAATTAACAAAGTCCCATTCTCTGTCTCAAAGTTCAGGTCAGAAGATAAGAGAAGGGAGAACATGCAGTAAATATAAGGAAAGGGTGCGCCAGAATCAGACAATGTGGAAATACAGAGGGGGCCTCTAATATGCAAAAGGAGACAGAAGGTAAGAGCCAGTCATCAGCATACACTGGAAACAGGAAAGCAGACAGAAGTAGCAGCAGGGTACTTTCCACAAAAATATTTTTTAATTCATTATTGTCTTCTGTTGGAATGCAAGTAAGAGTTACAATTTAGTAGTAAAACCCCTTCTAATAAAATTACTTGTGGCATTCACATTCTCTGAAAAATCCCTTTGCCCAGGATTTTTCTCCTGGGAAACCTCAGAGAAAAAGGAAAACAACTATTATGTCATTTGCTTTTCCTGAGTTTTGCTCATTTGGAATGTGTTTGGAGATTGTTTATCCAACAGGTGATTGTTTCATTGGATTCAGGTTTTCACTCATTGGCCAATCAGTGCCAAGCTGCGTCGGGACTCTGGCAAGAGTCACGAGTTTTCATTATTATCTTTTTAGCATTCAGTAAGTATTCTTTCTGTATTCTTTAGTATAGTATAGTTTAGTATTTTTTAATATAATATAGTATCATAAAATAATAAATTAGCCTTCTGAGAACATGGAGTCAGATTCACTATTCCTTCCTTCATCAGGGCACCCCTCAAACACAATAGTTAACATCTCCACTTTTAGTGCAGTGCTTCTAAGAAAACAAGAAGTTAAAGAAAATGTGCATTGGGCATGTCCAGAGAAGAGAAAGTTGGTTGTTCAATTGTAATCTTTTATACATTTTGATGGTTAAAGCTAGGTTTTTAATCTTTTTTTTTGCATATTTGAGGTGAATCTTACCAATGCTGCTATTATATATATGTGCTACCTAAATACTATATGACCATACACTTATACACTGTACAGTGAAAACAGTGAAAACTTAATTGGACAGTGGTCTAAATATTTATAAAAAAAATCTATGTTTTAAACTGTTGGCTATTATTTCAAGTTATTAACAGTACTTACTAAATTTTGAAGAATGTTCACAGTTAATGATACATGAATCATGATCCATAACTGTATTATTTTTGAACTGTATTAGTTTTAAAGGATAATCCTTGGAAATCAAGTACACAATAAAAAATCATATTAAATAAGTTCTTAAATGCAAAAAGTGGGCTTTTTACTTCCATGGATTTGTATGTTGATTAAAGTACAACTTTATAAAAACTTTTTTTAATACTCTATTATCTTCATGTTGGGAATGATACATGAGTAAGTTATTGATCTGCAACATGCAAGGGTTTTGAAAGGAGGAATTTAATTGCAGACTGTAATGTAAATATTGGTTTGTAGGTCCATGAAACAGAATATTTATGAGGCAGTAATTTTTTATACAAGAAAAGCCTCAAAAATATTAATCAAACACAGAACAAAGTCCCAAATTCACTACCTTATATAAATGTTAAGTACCAGTGAATACTTCAGCTTTAATCTCAGAAATATATAAGATTAAAGACATTATTCTAGAAAATAAGGTACATTTTTAGTTAAGGTAGGCATTTGAAGCAGAAGTTGATCTCCCACTAAACCCCAGCAAAACTGAATCAACATTTGCGAAAATGTATCAAATGAATGAAAGGGTTGATTCTGTCTTTTAATAGAAATACTGAAATACTCAGAGTGATAATTACCAGCATATACATAAAATTTTGATCAAAAACCTGAAGTACAATTCTGTACATGTACTAGCAGGGTATCTATTCAAAATGTCACAGTGGGCCATGAAATATAAATAGCAGCTGAAATGTCAATCTATCCAAATACATGATCATGAAAGATTAGATTAATGGGATCATGGAAAATCCTGAGCTGGAAAGGACACGAGAGTTATCAAGTTCAATTCAAAACTCCACACAGGGAAATCCAAAAGTTAAACCATATGTCTGAGAGTGTTGTCCAAAAACATCTTGAGCAGTGAGAGGCTAGGGGCCATGACTACCTACCTGGGGAGCTTTTTCTCATTGTTGTTCATACTTTCAGGGAAGAACTTTTTCCTTATCTCCTATTTGAACTCTTCCTGACACAGTTTTCAGCCTTCCCCTTGTGGCCTATCACCCAACACCAGAAAGAGGAGCAGCTCCCACTCCACTCATCATCTTGCGATAGTCAGCAAAGAGGTGACCCCACAGTCTCCTCTCTGAGCTGAACAAAACTGTATCCTCAGCCACCCCTCATAAGTCATGCCCTTTAGTCCTTTCATCATCATTGTTGCTCTTTTAGGAGAGAACAATCATATAAAGATTAAGTTTGTGAATTGAGAATTCAGGGTTTATGTGTATTTTTTCTTCATGAATATTTATTTTCTTACACAGTCTTTCTCAGAACTCGTCTCACACAATTTAAGCTACTTAGATGGGTACCATATCAGCTCCTGAATCATTCACCTGTATTCTTTTTCCTGATCAGTGGATAGGAGAAGGCACTTTGAGGCAAAATTAATCTCACCAAAATTAACCTGGGCTTCTGGTCCATGATTTTTTTTTTTCATTAGAAATACTTTTTCCCTCTTCACTGATTAAAAAGAGTATTCCGTGTCTAGAAAAGGTATAAATGTCTGTCCTATAGACATATATAGGAAGGTAAGTACCGTCCCGACATTATGCTCCAAGCCTATAATTTAATCTCCATAAGGCTGTAAATACCAGTACCAAGGCTACTAAATAAGAGTCCAAAGCAATAGTGAATCTACCAGCTCAGCACCGCTGGGAAAATGAAGAGCATCACTAATAGGACAGGGAAGGACTTTATTCCCTTGCTATCCAGAAATATTTTAATTCTGTTAATTACTCAACCAGACTATTTTTGCAATTGATTGACTTCATAGCATCATGAGTTCAATGTCTAGCATGAACTTTTACAGTAAATCAAAACTTAATTTAGCTAAGTTAAGTTGTAAGAATCACAGAATTTCATCCAGCAACTCCTGCATCAGGCCCATGATTTATATGAACCCTAAACCTCTTGGATATCCCATCCATATCACTTGCAAAATAAAAGCATTTTCTTTTCACCAAATCACATTTAATTTTCAATTATGGTAGTGTTAAATATGTAGCTAAATTCTCTTTTTAATATGTAGAGGAAATAAAAAATATTATGGAGCCAGACTCCACTCAATGCTACACAATCTATAGATGAGAAGGAATGGCTATAAGCCATGGAAATTTTCAGTTGGATATAAGAAAAAAATTGCAGAGTAAATGGGTAGGGGCTGGAACAGGATGCTTAACAAGCCTGAGAAACCTTCACCCTCAAGGACATTCAAATTTGATTGTTCAAGGCCTTGCTCAAAGTGATCTTAATTTAAAGTTAGCACTGCTCTGAGAAGGAAAGCAGTCTAGATAACCTCTAGAGGTCCCTTCCAATCTCAATGATTACATGAATCTATGATTTTAAGGGGTGATTCTTGTTTGTCTTCTGAATTATCTATTTTCCAATCACAGCCTTTTTTAATGTGTTCAAGCTCTGCCTCCTATCAGAATCGATTTTTTCCCACATATGAACTTGTAGACAATGATTTTATAATCTTATCTTGAGTATATTTTGCTAGTTTCCCAAATCCTGACCTTCCCTTGTAATTTTTCTCTATAATATTTTAATATATTGATATCCCTTTTAAAGGCAATAACCAAAAAATGCATGCAGGCATGGTAGCAAAAGTCTCTCAAGTGTTGTACACAAATACAGCTTCCTCACGTCTATTTAATGTTTTTCCGCTAGTGCATTTAAAAACATGCTCACCTACTTAGCTGTAGTGTTGCTCAGGGAGCTTGTGTTCACTTATGTGCTATTTCCAAGTCCGACAGTTTTGCTGAACACCAGGATGCCAATTCTCATCCTGAAAGTGTGAGCTACACACTTTGTTCCTTGCTGCATGCCCTTTCATTTGACGTTCTTAAACATGTGCTGTCCAAAGAAAAGTAATTTGCTTCAGCAATATAATTTAGTTGAGTCGGTCTTTGCCCATTATTTCTTGTGCACTAATTATCCATGATCAGCAAATTCAATCAGATAATTTATGAAGAGGCTGCAAAGCAAGAACTAACTTTTCAGAGTCATCTGATTATGCATCCTGTTGACGCTGATACTTCATTTGTAATTACTTTCTAAAACATCTTTCATAGCTGATATTTAAGCTTCATTGATTTTGCATAGCAGTATCTTCACCAGAAGGAAGAATGACAAGGAAAACTGCTTTATAGAAGTATAACTGCATTATGTCAATGTAGTTATCTGCTGCCATTATCAACCAAACTTATTTTGCAACAAGAACCCACGTTTATTTGACAAGGTACATATTCCATGAGGCCATTTTTATCACTATTTTAATCTTTACAGACAAAACCCTTGTCAAAGTGCCATCATTGTCAAAAACCCCAGCTTAATCATATTATTTACCCTCCATGAATATTGTTAGACCAGGTAACAAGCTTACAAAAGAGTCCCCACCTCAGCACCTCACAAGACATCTATCAAAGTAAATATTGAAACATTGTCATAAACATGAGCTTTTCTTGCAATCTTTTAATACTATGGATATTTTTTAAATGATAAATGAGATAAACATTTTTGTACCTCCTAAAATGTGGTGGCTTCATAAACATGTAACTATAATGGTGATTTTTTTTTTGTATTTTTAATATTTTTGTCTCTTTTCCATTCATTCATTTTTTCATTCATTGGGTGTGATAAGCAACATATTAAGAAGATAACATTTTCTATTTTTTGAAAACATGCAGCAACATTGCTTTTATTAAGAAAAATAAAATTAATAGTGATGATTTAAGGGCCTAAAATATTTGCATAGTAAACTCATAAATGTTTATTTGAGATCATAATTCATTTCTAGATTGCTAAGACTGAAATGAATGACCTCTTGATTCATGGGGACAAAAGGGACAGTCTATCCTTCCCTTGACTTATTAGTATAGCATTTCCATACTGGCTAACGTAAAATAATAAAAGAATATTGTTTCTGTGGTGTAGTGTCCAGTATTTCTGTCTGGGATTATTTGAGTCTGAGTGAAAACCACATTAAGTCTAGTGGTATGTGTAGGAATCCACTGCAGAGACTATGACTAAGTCACAACCTTCTCTTGGTCATGAAATGTAAAATGGATTTGCATGAGCTCAGCAGCCACTTGATTGTGGTGAAAAGAAGTTTAGACAGTATGAAAATTCCATTAAAAAAAAGGCAGACTCACAATAAAAAGGACAGAAATGGCATGAATTTTCAGTTGTTTAGATTTACAATATTTTGAAGTTCTTTCTTGTCTTACATACAAATTTATTTTTTTAATTTAATATCTGGAGTCACAAACTGCATATTTTACAGGACTTGTCTAAACTCCATTTATTCTATGTTTTGCAAGCACTTTTGTTAATTAATACTTCTATATTGAAATAGAATAGTTATTAAAGATAGATATAATAAAAATGTACCAGTAATCCTAAAAATTAAGGTATGAGTAAAAAAAAAAAAATTGGTATATTATAATGAATGTTTTTATTAGGTTTCCAGCATTTTTAAAGACAGGCTTTCAAAAGGTTATGGTGTCAAAAATAAATTAGGTACATAAAGCAAAGTATTCTAATTAACTACATGTAAATATGAATGTTAATTTACATCTAATTATTTTATCCCTTTAAGTTCTGTGTAGCTTTTGAGAAAAAAAAAAATGGCTAAATTAACAGTGTACAATTTTATCGATGCCCTTTTTCCTTAAAGGGATAATTTGAAGAATTGCTGAGCTGGTGTATTAGGACACAACTGAGCTAGAAAGCAACCAGCTGACATTCTGCGAAGTTCATGTAATAGTATACATTAGGCTAAAGCAGCTACCAGATATATTATCCCAAAGCCTCTTGAAGCACTTAACTCTAGGTCTGCTGGGAATATGCAGCAGAAAATCAGCCTAGGCATTTTCAGGAATCTAGCTGGAATTTCAGTTGAAATTGTGCTGAAATCCCTGATTTTTTTTTAATTATTGTTTGACCATCCCAGTAAATCGGTCTAATCTCACTGAAAATATCATATTTAAACTTTCTGGCCAGCATAGTAAATAATCATCAGAAGGCAGTTGGTTACTAGTTAAACAGGTAAACCTGATGGCCAGGGGACAAATCTGAACAAATTATTAATTTGTTTTGTGTGTAGTCAATGCTGCATAAAACATGGTTTTACTCCAGAGATACTCATAATCTGAATAAACTAGCAGGACAATCAAATCCAATGCTCTGTTTCAAATTAGAGAATTTATTGGATTGACTTCTGGGAATATTACTTGTTTTAAACCAACCATTAACGTAGGGTCAGTGTCACAGTTTAATTCCAGTAGTCAGCTGCCCAGATTTTGGCTGGGTGGGATAGAGTTAGGTTTTTTCCTGGTAACTGGTACTGAGCTGTGTTTTGGATTCAGTATAGGAATAATAATGATATCACAATGATGTGCTGATTGTTGCTGAGCGGTGATTACTGTATATCAAGGACTTTTCAGTAATCTGCCAGTGAGAGGCGGCACAGGAAGCTGGGAAGGAGCCTGGGAGGGACAGCTGACCCAAACAGGCCAAATCCATATTGCACGCTACAGAATGTCATGCTCACCTTATAAACTGGGGACAGGGGGCCAGAAGGCACTGATCACTGCTGGACATGGACGGGGCATCAGTTGACAGGTGATGAACTGTATTGTGCATCATTCAATCTTCTTGTGCTTTACTTTCCTCTATCTCTCTCCTTTTCTTTGCAAATATTACTAGTAGAAGTATTAGCATTGTACTATTTCACTTTGTTTTAATTATTAAACTGTTGGTATCTCAACCCATGGCTTTTAGTTTTTTTTTTTTTTCTGATTCTGCTGCACCTCTCACCAGGGGAGGGAAGAAGTGAGTGAGCAGCTGTCTGGTACTTAGTTCCCAGCTGAGGTTAAAACACGGCAGCAATTAATCCCTGCACAGCCACTTGCTTGCTCCCCCATAGCAAGATGGGGTAGATTTGAAAGGGTGAGCATGAGAAAATTTGTGAATTGAGATCATAAAGACAGTTAATAATTAAAAAACAAAAAAAAAAAAAAGAAAAAAAGAAAAAAGGAAACAGAGAGGGGAAGGGAAGGAAACTACAAGGAAAATGGGTGATGCAAAAGAAAATAATTGCTCTACACCAATCAACAGATGTCCAGCTAGTTCCAGAGCAATGTCAGCCTGACAGCCTTCTCTCCCCAGTTTTATTGCTGAGCATGGCGTCATACATTTTGGGACATTCCTTGGATCACTTGGAGTTGTCTGTCCCAGCTAAGTCCCTCCCAATCCCTTGTGTACACCTTGTGTAACCTCCACACTGGTGGGGGGTGGTGAGCAGCAAAAAAGGCTCTGACTCTGTGTAGGCCATGTTCAGCAGAAATGAAAACATCCCTCTGTTATCAACACTGTATTCAGCACAAATCATAGCCCCATATCAGCTACTATGAATATATTTGACTCTGTCCCAGTCAAAAGCAGTACAGTCACTAAGTGCTTTAAGGGTAAAATATTATTTAAGTATTCATATTAGGAAAAGCCATCACACTGACAGTTTCCAGGAAAGGATCCCACTGACAACAAGATAAGAAAGCTGTACTAAAGTATGGAGTTTTTTTTGCTGAGAAAAAGCCAAGCCTGTCTTGCCCAAGCAAGAGCAATTTTACCTTTCAATTCCTAATGTGCACACCAGGTTTGTGCTGTTGTAGTATTAAAATCCACTCAGCAATGCCTGTCTGCAGGAACTGCACATTTGTAATTAAAAGGAGATTAAGGTAATTTACTACTCTCTTGTCTGCTGCCCACTAATTTTCTTTCAAAAGGAGTAGCAGCACCCTTCAGGGATCCAAGCACACTTACCACATGGATGAAATAAGGGCCCATACTAGATAGTATAAGTGGATGTTATCACATCTTTTCATACTAGTCGAGTAATTGGATTGATCTGTTTCTTTCTAAAAGTGACCAGGAAGATAAAGCTTTCTGAGATTTGAGTTTCTCTGGATTATCTTTTCAATCGAGAAGGAGATCTAGATGGCCAATGCCTTAATATTTTCAACAAGCACTTTTCATTTATTCATAAAAAAGCCTGGGATCCATCTGACCATGTATAAATCTGCGTCTGAGCTGAGCACTAAACTCCTCATACAGCAAAGAGCAATAAGCATTTTAGCAGGCCGTTCACTACTCACAGTACAGTAATACAAATCATGCCCTAATATTTTTTTGTCTTCTTTATTCCATGAACAGTAAAATAGGATGACTAGGTCAAGGGCAGATATCTATACTGTGGTCGTTTAGATCAACATTCATAAGCTGATAGCTCTCTAATAGCACATAAGGTGCCCTAGTGCACCTAAGGCATTTACACAAAGGTCAAAAGCATGATTCAAGATCTGTGGGAGATTCATGTTATTCTCTTGTGATGAATGAAGGCTGTAGTGGGAAGTACCCTTGACTTTGTATAAAATCCCCAATTGCCTAAGTTAGGTAGTCAAGTTCCACCTTTAGACATAGTGAATCCCATTCAAGTGACTATACACATCATATTTTGAGCAATTATTTTCTCTCCTCAGTGTTTCATAGCTCCTGTTACTTGCTAAACCACAAAACTGAAAACCACTGATTCAATAAGAGCAGTATGTAAATACTATGGATTGTATGGTGTAGCATACTAACAGGATTATTGTTTCAATTTTCAAAAAATCTAATTTTCCTATTGGAATAAACTGTTGAGCTTTGAAGTTTATCCACTGTGCATTTGCTCAGAACAGTATGACATTGCTACTATTTCTTCATTATGAATGGCATTTGTGATTTTGTGTGACATTGACAGAAACTGTGGGATAAATATTTTACTTTTCCATGGGGATTTATCAGCTACTTAACAACTGAAAAAACAGGAGGTAATCTACCTTCCACAGTCCATGCTTATTGTTCAGCCTATTGGATAAATGAATGCATCTCTTGAAACCTGTTAAAAATTAATCACTTTTAGGATGCACAAGACAATACTAGCTCCAGTAATGCATGCATTCCTTTGGCATAGATTACTGTATAATATTTAAAGACAGCTGTTTCTCCAAAAGCCAGAGATGGTAGGACAGATGGATAAGCAGAGGGGTGGCAAATTCCTCAGAGGGCTTTATCAACTGCTTGCCATATTCAAAAGGTAGAAGACAATAATTTACAGTGTAGCAGAGCTTACATTATATAGTCAGTATAAATAGTTTGACTTGTTAAGCTGATCAAGTTTTCTAATATTTGCATTAATACACTTGCTGACCTCTTCTGCTGAGGAAACTCATTTCAACATATATGCTTTAACATCTGAAAAATGCTATATAAAGGGCAGCGGTCTCCACCTCTACAATAAAAACCAATCAAATAATCATTTAAAAATCCACATGACAGTACAAGACCCTGTAAATAGCACAAGTACATGTTATATCCTTTCATATAATTTCTCTTTCTGCCCAGGTGGCAAATCTTTTGCAATTTATCGGTTGCTATTTGTGTCATTATAGGAAGTAGAAGAAAAAATGGGCCAGGTTTTTTGTGCCAAGAGTTCTCTCACCAAAGACTGGGGTTTCAATATAAAATAATAGTTTATAAGCAAGAAAGCAAGAAAATGTGATACTCTGCAAAACTGCAGAGTATTTATTTGTAACATAAATTTATTATTGTGCAGCTATATTCAAAATAGGTACTTCTTTATTCAGTATCTCCTTATTAAAGCAGCTCAGTGTGTTTTCCCTCTTACTTAAACTATGATTCATGAAGTCACCCTAGTTACTGCATAGAGGTAAATAATGCTGTGCACAGAGGATAAAAGATACCAAGCACACACAAGAATCCAAACAATAGAGTAAATGCACATTACCACACTAACACAGCGTCCCAGCACTCCATGTACTCACAAGTATTTAAAGTGACTGTGTCTTGCTTTAAAAAGCAAGCTATTTAAGACTAAATATAGAGCATACATGGTGTGACGCCAATTCAATCTCAAAAAATTGAAATAATTCAGTTTTATTCCAGCTGTCCCTCAAAATTTACACCTGAGAACAGATTTCTATTCCTTAAAACATGGATAATAAGCATCTATATTTTTTTTTAATTATTCAGTTGCGTTATTTCTTTAGAAATTGTGAGAGTTAAGAAATTTTTCCTTGTCAGTTATTGATTCAGTGTTCCAATCTTCCAGCCCATGTTCATACTGGGTATATTTGTGGCAAAATTTCCACTATGTCTTTTCAAACAAAGGATCTGGAAATATGTTTTAAAATAAAAGCTAAGAATTCTCTTGCATTAGATTATTTCAGTGAATAAGGACTAAAAAAATCCTAACTCTGATAAAAACTCCTTTTTCAAGAGCTGTCAATACTGAGGTAGGAAAATCTGTCCTTGGGGTAGAAAGAAAAAACCCACATACATTTTGCAATCGAGGTGAAAGAACCAAGTATAGATGAAGATACCCACCAGAAGACTAAAAATAATTTATATTTTGAAGCCATTTCATGCTTTTTGGAGGATGTGAAAGGGAACTCACAGTTCTCCAGCACTGGCACTTGACAGTAGCAGAGTATAGCTGAAAGTTCCTAAATACCCTTTGAGACACAAAGCAGTTAATGTAGCCTGGAATGAGGACACAGGGAAAAAGAAACACTAAGAAAGAGGAAAGAAGAACAACAGATGGCATAGCTGAAGTATAGTCAGCAGCATAAACTGCAAGGGAAACAAACAAATCCCAAAGGCTGCGAGTAATAAATTTGCACAGTGGGGAACACACAGTTCTGGAGAAACTTCAGTCAGAAAATAAACTGTGCATCAATCCAAAGCTTTCTGTTTAGTTGTCCTAATAGATTTTCAGCATGCTGTAGAAATTTTTCCCCCTACAAATCTGTTTTGAGATTTCAAGGACCTGCAGGAGGAAAAGTCTTTTCTTGCAATACCCTTGCAGAACCACATTAATGCCCTGCAGACTGAAGAAGACCCATCTGCAGGGACTTGAAATGCACCGTTGCCTTTCCCAAACACTGTTTAGGCCACTTTGCCATGAGTAAAGCATAGAATGGAGTGACAGGATGGTGCTAACTCCGGGCTGGGCAGAGGCAATGTCTGGCTGGCACATCCTGGGTAATGCATATAGATAAAAATTCCCACTGTGACAAACAGAGTGAAGAAGCAACTGCTCATACACATATCAAACAAAGACCAGCCCAGGTTATGAGACAGATTGCATCTGCAGCCACTGAAGTAACCTCAAATATGCCTCCATAGAGCTTGGAATGTTCTAAGCCACTGTGACAGGAACTTGATAAGATAAAGGTGGCACTATTGTCCAAATGTTACCAAAGCTGGGGGGGAAAAGGATGCGTTACTGATAACAGACAAAAGGCATGCAGAGTTTATGGACCACAAGGAAAGCCAATTCAGAAACTGTGTTGAAATCAACTCCCTCAATAAAAGGCAGGGGCAGAGTGTAACCACCAATCACAACCCACAGACTGAAGAAATCTGCTGACTCAGAACAAGAGGAAAACTCAGCATGAGACTAATTAGCTTTAGAAGTGATGGAATCTTTAACCAACAGAATAAGAGAAATATGTAGGATTAATTTCTTTGTTTGTTAAAATATATAAATATTGACAAGCTTTTAACAACCTTGGGACCCTCTCCAACAAGAATCACTGAAGCACAGAATAAACTGAGATGGAAGAGACCCACAAAGACCAAGAATTCCACCTACTGACCCTGCACAGCACCATCCCCAAAGATCACACCATGCCTGAGAGTATTCTCCAAATGCTTCTTGAGCTCTGTGAGCTTAGTGCTGTGACCACTTCCCTGGGGAGCCTGTTCCAGTGCCCAACCACCCTTTGGGTGAAGACCCTTTTCCTAATATCCAACATAAACCTCCTCTGACACATCCTCAGGTCAATTTCCTCAATTTCCTCCTGTCACTGGTCACCACAGAGAAGGGATCCATGTCTGCCCTTCCTCTTCTCCTCATGAGGCCCAGGGTGAAGAAGAACCAGTGACCTTCCACTATATCCATGGGTATAGTCTGCTTTATCTATCTGCCTCTCCCTCTTTCTCTCCCCACCATCTTTTCTATTTCTTTCTTTCTTTAAGCCTGGAGAAGCAAAGGAACTTACAGCATGTCCCAGCATCTAACAAGGGACTTTTTACAAGGGCATGGATAAGGGCTGATGGCTTTAAACTGAAGGAGACTAGGCTTAGATTATGTATTTGTAAGAAATTCCTTGCTGTGAGGGTAGTGAGAAACTGGCACAGGTTTCCCAGGGAAGTTATGGAAGCCCTATTCTCAGAGATGTTCAAGGCTAGGCTGTATGGGGCTCTGAGCAATCTGGCCTAGTGGAAGATACCCCTATCCATGTTGGAAGGGATAGAACTTGATGATTTTTAAGGTCTCTTCTGACTTAAATAATTCTATGATTGCATGATTTTCAAGAAATATAGTAAGATGGAGGCAATATGTTGGCTCATGCTCAGCTGAGGATAGCTGTGCCTGGCAGCAAACGTCTGTCTTCTGATAAGCTCTCAGGCAATGACCTGGTACCACATAAGGTCACACATGATCAGCCATTTTTTAAAAAGGATTTACAAAGTTTAATCTAATTTAATGATGAGGGGATTCTCATGTGAAATCTGTTTTTCAACAGTGTGAGAAAAGACTCAGAGCAGGAATCTTACTGTACTGGCATTTTTTTTTCATTGTGGTAAGGTCATGTAGTTTATACTTCTGTGTTAAGTAAAACACAATAATGGTGTAAAACTGCAGGCGACAGGGACATACCCACAGACAAAATTTAGGGCTATTTAATGAGGTGACTACATCTCAGTCACCTCATGCTCAAAGCACAATTAGGAAATGTGTCCCAGAAGTAAAAAATCATTTTTGCTGTGGCTAACATTATCTCAAGTTTGGGAGCTCACTTCTGAAGGTAACTAAGAGTAAGCCTGGAGCAGGAAATATAGCTCAGCTCAAAAATAAACTAAGAGCGCTCAAAAATCCTGCCTTAATCTGACTGCACTGAGCAGATTGATATAAAGACAAAAGCATATTAAAATGAAGTAAAAAAAAATAAATGTCCAGGCCATTAAGTGACAGAGCATAAAATTATAATTACAACTAATTTTGAGTGCACAAATTAGAGTGGGATTTATATATTTTCTTCCAGAAAAAGAATTCACAGAAGAATAGCTTCACTACATTGTCTTCCAGTGATGACAGAGTGCATTTGCTAGGCTATCCAGTACACCTGCACGAGAGTGGCAGTTGGGGCACAGGACCTGAAAGAAACCAGATATTTCCAGATCAGCTTGCAATGGTCAAACAAGATTCTTCAACTTGCAGTAGATGAATCTGCTGAATCAATTGATTTGAGCCCTAATATCTACATCAAGATGAGCTGAACATCTACCTCCAACCTTTGTCCTGTTAGATAAATTTGACTCCAGCTGATGGCTGCAGTGTAGACTACTTCACACGGACACATCTGCATGTAGACTCATAGGTATCTCAACATGGAGCTGAAGCCAGCCCTGTAGGAGAGATAGGAGAGAGATGAGAGTAGGAGTATAATTCAGTTATCTAAAACATCCATCTAGGGATCTACAGAGTAGTTGAGCCATTTTTAAGGTGCTGACATATGACAAAGTAAAAGAGATTTTCACCATTCTGGACTGGCAGCTGGAGACCAGGTGAATACCTTGTGACTTTCCAGTTGATACTAAATACCTATTTAGAAAATTGAATTGAGTGTGAGGGTCTATGACATTGATACTTACATCTCACCTAATCTTATAGATCGCTCTAGTGAACAGAGCCTGACACTTCTTAAGTGAAATTTATTCTTCTGAAGCAATGTCTAAATTGCTCACTGGTCTAAAGTGGTCAGTGCCCTGAGCTATGAATGGTTATACCTTCCTACTGGCTGTAAAGTAAATTAAGATGATTTAAGGTAAAAGTAGATGTTGAAAAAGAGAGTAGCTGAATTGCAAATTTTTAGCCCAGGCTACAAGGGCAGCACTGTTAAAGCTTAAGAAGAAGTGAGGTATTTAGGGTACAGCTTCTGCACTGTTGAAAACATTAAGGTTTTGGAGACTTAATTTATTAGGAACAAAATTGAAATCTTATTTTAAATCAACATGAAAAGCTTCACCAAAAATGGCAAATAGTAAAACTGTTTTATAAATGCAAGTAAACATATATATATTAAGAAGATTATAACAAATATGTTGAGGTTGTATGCTTTTAATATCTTTGAAAAACAAGATTGAATAGCAACATTGTGGTCTTTGAGCTGGAATGTCTAGCACTAGATGACATCTATACAAGTTCACTAAGTGGCAGAAAAGACCCTTATACCTGCAAAGAGCCAATGTACTGCCATTATCTAGAAATGAAAAAACCATGAGCCCAGTGGGAAGCTACACATCATTTAATTTAGCTCCAAAATATGTAGTAAACAACTTTCAGTGTTCAAGAGGATTTGCAGAAAATCTACACAGTTAAACACAAAAAACCAAGGTCATGTAGTGACAGGACCAGAAGTGATGGCCTTAAACTGAAAGACGGTATTCTTAGAATAGATTTTTGGAAGAAATTCTTTATCTTGTGGGTGGTGAGGCACTGGAACAGGTTTCCCAAAGAAGTTCTGGAAGCCCCATTCCTAGACAGGTTCAAGACCAGGCTGGATGGGGCTTGGAGAAGTCCTATCTAGTGGAAGGTGTACCAACTCATGGAGTAGGAGTTGGAACTAGATCACCTTTAAGTCATACAAAATATTCTAGGATTCCATGGGTTTAAAGTAAATTAGTTTAAATTCAAGATCAACTAATCAAAATTTTAAAATGTATTTAAAACAGTGTTTTGGTATAGATTTCATGTGCCATTTAGAGCTAGTCCACAGTTCTCCATCATTTTTTTTTTTACTGAAATTAGAGTTTCGACTAAAGCAAAATAATTTCTCAAAACTCTTAAAAAAAAAAAAAAAAATTAGCAAAATAAAGTTTCCAAAAATGTAAGGTGGGAATGTGGGATTCACCTCACTTAGCTTTAGAAGCTTATAGCATAAATGTGTTTACCTACACTAATTACCTTTAGCCTCCCTTTTAACAAATTTTAGACATCTACTGTAGAAGGAGATGAACTGCACCTCAGAAAACCTGTTTTTCTCTATTATTCAATTAAAGGCAGCATATGGCAGGCTCAGATGCAGAATTACGCTACTTATATATGCATCTGATAAAATTAATCCTATTCCAGGCTTCTCAAAGCACCTCAAAAACAACAATGAAAAGATAACTCTGAAACATTTTGTAACTCAGGTGCATGTTCTCTCACACCTGACACTGCCTTACTAGTCTTCCTGCTCATCTGTGTCTATGCAATCTCCAGATGTGCTGCTTCACCTTTCCAAAAGGGAAAATAGGACTTGCAATTGGCAGTACGAAGTGACTCTCTAATATCTTCACATTTTTCGCTTGGAAACATATTTTATGTCTCAGTTAGGAGATATGTATAGGGCCATATTTTTTGTCTCAGTTTAAGTGACCATCTTTCTGTTCCAAATAGTTCACTTCCCATTTTCGTAGCATGATTTTGTATTTCTGTATAATTCCAGGGCTCATTATGAGGAATGAAAAGAAAAAAGAAAAACAACCCCAAATTTTGTTCCTTGCATTCCTAAAATCAGAGGTACACCTATTAGAAATGTCAGTTCTTGGAAACATTAATGCTGCTGTTGAGTTGCTTTTGAACACATAGAACAATGTGATGAGAGAAAATGAGATCTTGAAAGACAAGCTGAAGGTAGAAACTTTCTCTTAGTTATGAGAAGCAGAAGTGTCTCTAAGTGACATATATTTAAACTTTTATGGAAGTGTCAGAAATTACTTTTTCTTCAGTCACTGTCATGGAGTGAAAAGAGGAAGTCTGTATAAGACTGAAGCAAAGGAGAGCCAAATATATAAAGCAAACATACCTAACATTTACACTTCTGTTTTGAAGTCAAAATCTGGAGAAGCCTGCCCAGCTCATTTCCAAACAAATAGCATCACCGCTAGCTTCTTTCTTACCATTAAATGGAAAGTCTCACAGGAGAGACAAAGTATTTGCAGGAATAAAATTTATGATCAGAATTTACTTCATGATCATGGCTCTACCATGTGACTTCCATGTACAAGCAGAGGAAAATAGCTCTCTATCTTATCAAAAACACCAGTGCAGTCATGGTAAAAATAAAAGAAGGGTTTTTTTAGATATGTAATGAAGAAATTTTTATACTTTTTCAAGTGCACTTTTTAATTTTTTTTTTTTTACAAATACATGTTTGAATGTGTTTCAAAGTTTAGAAAGATACTATCACTGGGCATCTCTCACAGGTGTTGTTTTTAGTGTCAATCATCTAATGAAATCTCAAACTGTTCAAATGAAACTGTCGCTGACACTACAGAATTGTGCCAAATAAATGATCACACATTTTATTTGTCCATAGAACTTTGCATCTCCCACAATAATCTTGCCAATCCACCTTTGGTAGTTGTGGCTTGATGGTAAAAAGCAGGGACACCAGTACAGCTTAAGAATAATGATTTTAAGGTGGTATATAATTGAGGACTTATAGCAGTCTATAAAATTTTGCCAATAGTTCAAAATGGTTCGAGGAAGATAAAGTAATAGTCTTGCAACCTATATACTCTTAAAACACCTGCTAGTAGACTTAGAATAATAACATTTGAGTCTTGTCTTTGTCAGTTTTGTATGTGGTTAATCTGAATTAATTTCTGTCATTAAAGAAAAAACCCAACATACCCTCCTTGCCACCCCCCATCAACCCAAGTTATTGGATTTCATATGAAGGAAAACACTGAACAGAAGACATAGTTTGTTTTTACACTTCAGACTGAAGTAGTGATGTGTTACCACACTGTAGATTCTGACCTTAGAAAAACATAAAACTGAGTTTGGATTAAGATTTCCACTTCTTTTAAATTAAACCTTCTTTCAGGGATAGGTCCCACAGCAAAGAAGTATCGGATAAATCAACATATCTTAGCATTGACTACTGTGAGCAAACTAATATGACTGTAATACGTGCATGATTTTCCATTCAAAACAATAACATTTAAACATTGAAAGACAAAACATACTACCATATTTAAAATGCAGCTTCATAGAAAAGAAATATATTCCTAAGTTAGCAAGAAAAAGACAAAAACCCTGTAAATAACCTTTAACACTGAAACTCCTGCTCAGAAACTCTGCAAACCTAGACCCAGGTTCTCTTAAAAGAACATACATGAAGATTGTAGTCACTTTATACTTCCTCTGCTGCTATATTAAAGAAATTATAACTTATTCATATAGCTTCCAGCAAGATCTTTCTCTTACCATAATATCACCTTGCAGGACTGCATTTCTAATTTAGGCACCTTGTTTAAATTTTGTTGGGATAAAATCAGTGCTCAAGCAAGAGATTCTGCAGCAGATACTTTTTGCTATGCAGCTCTAAGTTTGCTTTTCAAATAGCTTCTTAATTAAAGAAGTGGCTCTGAGTGTGGCTAAAATCAATGGCTGGACATAAAGTCTTGGCTTTTTACTCCCAACATACCCTCCTTAAGATTCTTAGAGCTAAAGGGATCACTCATGGAAACTGATTGTTATTCTTTGCCACCCCAAAGGTAATAGGAAAGATGAAAACATGAAGAATGAATCAGAATGACTATTTAAATCTTACATCTTTCCCATGGAGAAACTAGAAAGTTAGGATGCACTTAAGTGTCATAAATTTGAAAAAAGAAAAAAAAGTGGACATTTCAAACTCTGTGATATGTTGGTTCTCCTTTGAGGCAGAGTGGTGAGTACAGCAGTTCAAGAGGAATGAGGAACTCTGGCTTCCCTACAAAAAATGGCTGTGTGCTTACGAACATATAACTTTGGTTATAATAATACTTCAGTATTATTTTGATATAATGAAGATAAAAATGCTCCTCCACATTTTCCTAACTGTTGTGTGTCAGACTAAAAAAACAGAGGAAAAAGGCTAAATTTTGCCACAATTTGTATGACTATCTGCAAGTCTTTATATATCTGTAAATATACTGTGTATTTCCAGAAAGAGTTTCTATTATAAAGTAGATAGTAACCCATGTTAATAGGTGACAGAGTGAGACTAATACCAAAGGAATGTAAGACAAAGCTAGTCAATTGCATCCTAAAGGTGATAGCCACAGTAAGAAATGAGTTCTGAAAGAATTTGGTCATCTGCCTGTCAGCAGTTAAAGGCAAAGCACAGCCTCTAGGCTTAGATGTCTTAGAAACAGCATTTAAAACTGTGAAAGATACTTTGATTTCTTCTGCCACCTTGGATTTGACTTGTAAGAACAGGACGCTCAATTAACATTTTAGTGCCTTGGTTTACTATTCTGTGACTCTGCATCTTCTTTTTGTATTGAGATTGTACCACACATGCCAATGCAATTAATTTCCTGAAAAAAATTCTTCATATATTTGGCTACTTACCAATAGATTTGGCCTGTGAAGGTAATGAAGGCAAGAGAGCTTTCACAGCTATTTGCAAAAGTATATCAAGAGCATAATTATTTGAATTTGTTAGATTATAACTCACCTTCTTTTTCCACTAGATTCAAATTAATCTTGTAAGGAATAATTAATTTTCAGCTTCAAGATTTAATAATATGTTAGGGTCAAATTATCATTGGATAATTACATTTCATATTTTGGAAACCTGTAAAGTAAATTCCATTATTTGCTATTTCCATTATTTTGTTTTCGTTTCTTGAAGCACCAGTACTCTGAGCCTTTTCTTTACTTCCTGCTTGATGGCTGGCTAATTATGGTTTTATAAGTGTGCTGCATGTTCATTCCAATGGAAGAGCCATTTGGATAAAACAAGACTTTTTTTTTTTTTTTGTCCTCCCAGAGATTTTACAAACTTTTCATTATGCAGTAATAAGGAAACAAGTTTCTGTCTTGAGGGAAGCTTGGGAAATCTTCAGCTATTACCAATGTATTGGTATTACCTGTAGCTATTACCAATGTTACTGGAACATGGCCAGATATTACTGTGTTATTTTGGTTAAAGAGATTAGTAAGAAATTCAGAGTGTGTGATCTGAAGTCAAAATACATCTTCCCACTTGAGACTCATCACTACGTGGACCCGATTCTGGGCAGAGTCACATTATCATGGACATTTCTCTGAGAGCAGTATTAAAATTCTGAGATATCTGATCATGTCTGATCATATCTGATCATATCCCAATCTTGATTTGTGGAAATACAGATCTGCATTTAACCCAGCTCCTCAGATGCTGTAGACACTTCAGCAGCGCCACTGTGCTGCCAGAACAGTCTTCCCATGGTGGAATCACAATGTCCTTAAGTAGCTAGGATGAGTAGCAATGTAAAGCAAATGTAAAGCTAAAGCAAATGTAGCTCTATGTTTTGAATTAGGAAACCAGCCTTCATGGTATTGCAAGACAAATTCAGACTGGCCTCAGTGGGAGTACTGAGTAGCAAAAGTAAACACTGCAGACAAAGAATGCTGAAATGTTAGTAAATTCCTCACAGAAAGAAAAACAGCAAAACTGAGAAGAGGCTTTACTGATGCTCAGAATCTTAGTGTCTCTTCAGATTTTGTGTCTCATCAAGTCCATTGTTCAGAGAAAGGGAACCCTTTTTAAGTGGTGTTTCTGGACAGGAACACACACTGCAGAGGTACACTGGGTAAAGCACCTTAGCACATGAGTCTGGTAAATGCTGACCTTTATCTTTTATTAAATTTAATGCTATGCTGGTTTAAAATTTTCCTCTTAAAAGTTTAATTGGAGATTAAATGTTCACAGTTGGAAATGTTTCCTTATCCGGCAGAACTTCAGTCATTATTTATTTATGATATATCTGACTCAGGCTGCAAATTCTTGCCTTGAGTTTCGGGAGAACCAGTTATAGACTTGCAAAGCAATTGCTGCTTCATCAGGTTCTCTGGTCCTAAGGATTTTCTTTTCAGGTCTTTTAACTTAGCTATGTTGAAATATCTGACAATCTTCCATTAGTGTGTGCTGTACTCATGACTACTTAGACATCATGAAAGTTGTCTTTTATGTTTATCATTGAAAATAAGGTTATATTGGAAACATATTAAATATTTTTTAACCTATTCCACATGACACCACATGAGGAAAAAGATACAAACCTATAAAACCATGAAACATCACTTTCATGTTAAATAGCACCTTCCTGTATTTATTCAAAATTCTCTGGTGCATTGACATTATTAAGTTACTAAGGAGCCTTTAGTGCAGTAGGCCTGAAGGCATGGCAAATTCTTAACAAGACTGTAGTTTAAACATATGCAAAAAAAAACCCTTAAGAGCTGAAGAAAAAAAGCAAAAATTTGTTAACAATGCTTAACTTGATACCACTGAATTTAGGTACTTATTTTAAGTATACATTCTTGCTGCGCTTTATAGATGAAAAGCAAAGAGTGAGGCTACTTGCTCAGGATAATTCGAACTTTTAGTGAATGAGGAGCTTTCTGTACATCACTTTTTCTCTCCACTGTCAGTGCAATGAGCTGCAAGGACCAGATTCTGCTGGATGCTAAAGGTTAAGTGTGGTGAATGGGGTTTAATGTCTCTGTCATTTGGGAGGGGAAAGGGAGAAGGTGATGTGACAACTGAAGAAGTCCTCTGGAGCTTATGTTTTCTTTTTTGTTTCAGTTGATTGCATAAAACAGTCTCATAAATGGATTGTACTTCATCTTAACAATAGCTAATATTCTGTATGCCTACTTATCTTAGCTGCCAGAAAGCTATTCTGGACCTTATTGCTGGCTGGAAAATTTGTCCTCATTTGGAGTCTAAACTCATTCAAGGATATTTAAACAAGCTTGTTCTTGGGCCAACACTGTCCTTTAGCTTAAACTGTTCTGATTTTTTCCCTTCTTTGGCATTTATCTCCCTCATATATTTATGGCAAACAATCTTGATTTCTCTTGACCTCTCTTTGGTAGAACAAATAAACCAAATTCTTTTGGGACCTATCCACATCACAAACTGCAATGCAGTGCAGATCCCTACGCTTCTATCAAACCAAGAAGCTCTGGGCCAAAAGACACAGACTATAGAATAATACCCAAGGCAATCATTCTGCTTCTTCCAGGTCTGACTCAAAAGAATAAAATGCTACTGGAAACCACATAGGTTGTGTCATTTAGAAATGTCAGCTCATGCTATTACAGCACTCATGCACAGTGCTTCAGATAGATTCACTTTAATTTGTCATAAAATAGGGTCCCACTTGTCTTTCTCATCTTTGCAGACCATCTCATGCTTGCTCTGCTGTGGATAGATCTGCATTGAACAAATATAATTAAAAGTTTTATATGTGGTTTGGGCATGATTAAAAGTTTGATGTCATGTGCATGTGTACTATTGATCTGGAATTACAAGACAACATAATGTTAAAAATATTTTTCTCATGGGAAGAATAAGAAATGCGAAAAAATTTGAAGGGCAATATCAGTTTTTTACTTTCTATTAAGAATTTTAATATCTGTAGTAAGAAATGTCTTCCAACATCCCTGATTCTTGTTATTTATGTAGTATCAGAAGTTTGTTAAATTTATGGGGTTTTTTCCTGCTTCAGTTCGTCGAAAAGGTTTAGACCAATTTATCTAGAATTTGAAAATGTCAAGAAAATTGTTCCAATTTTACTACATTTAGAAATTTATATATGTTCTTTTATATGTATATTCTTGCTAGTTATTTTAGTATACCTTCTCTACCCCAATGTATGGAAGCAACTGCTTGTATGTAATACCAACACACACACGCACGCATACACATACTCCAGCCAAACCATTGATTTTCCCCAATATATAAAAATGCACCCCAAAATACATCAGTAAAGAGACCATGGGAATACAGCCTTTTAAAGTAACAAAGACTTAGAGGTAGGAAAATGACACATTCTTAGCAGGAAACACTGGTGACAATCAATCATAATGATTAAAATGTTTGATGTGAAGGAAGTGACCTCTTCCACTAGTCTCCAGAGGAAGATTATTCTCTCTAGTTAAATGAATTAAGCAAATTTGAATTTGAAAATGAGTGCATAGTGCTCTGTGGCATTAAAAGATAAATGATTTTCAAACTACAGCAAGAGCACATGATCTCTAAGCAGGAGAAGCAAAATTATAAGATCCATATCTGAGTTACTAAAAAAAAACCCACACCAGTCACACTGTATTTTCCACTCTGTTAAAAAGGATGGGCGGCTAATGAACTGCTTTGTGAAAGCATGGTTCCAGGGTCTTGTTTTGTCCACATACTTATTGAACTTAGCAACGCAAGATCTTGTTGTACTGTTGGTGCCAGAACTGCAGCTCCCAAGAATGTTGTGTCCAGAAACGCAAAGATGTCACTCAACCTATCCCCAGCCTTTTAACATTTCTCAAGTAGGACACTACAGCCTGAATTTGAAAATGTTAGCTCAAATTATTTGGGTTATGTTTTTAAATACTTTTTGAGGAAAATTGAGATTGAGTTTGAAAAGGTGATACCAGGTGGCCCACTGTGTGCACAAAATGTGTGCAAAGGGACACCTCCAGCATTTTTCAAGTATGTGTGTGGGAGCAGAACCAAAACAGAGGAAGTGCTGAGAATGCAGCTAGTTTTGTCCCTCCTACTCTGGGACTTTTGCACCACAGTCTTACAGCTTTGTTGTCATATACAGTTTTTTTTCTCTGTTAACACAAATGGGCACAATGTGACCTTCACATACAGTAGACATAGGAAGATGCTTATGCCCTCAGAAAGAAATAGGCCTGTAAAATTTTCTACTATATATGATCTCTAACTCTAACAAAGTTGAGTTATAACCCTAGACTTGAGAATTTTAATGGCAGCCTAAAAATCTTATGGTTAACAGATATGTGAGGAGCTCTAAAATACTGGTAAAGAGAAAATTTGGAAGGGCAAAATTTAAAACCAAGTATATAATCCAAATGGTTACAACTAGATACTGGGAATAACCCCCAGAAATTCAAAAAGAAGAAAAGGTCTTCTTGAACAAAAAGCCCTCCACTTGCTGTATAACTTGTGAGGTAACAATTCCATACTGAAGAGCACAAGTTCAGACCTGAGAATCAGTAGTATCTGATATGCTGATACCTGAGCATGGCTACCAGGAGCTGTGCATGCAGCTTTTTGGCACAAGTAAGAGGCCATCAGACAAGCTATTGCCAAATACTGCAGTGCTTCCCGGAGATAAAAAATTCAGCCCTTTAAATTTCAGACTTCTTGCTTCTTGCCTACTTATGTTTCCTCCCTATTTAATAAAATTAATGTTTAAACACTATGTAAGTGTTTTCGTATTTTCCAGTTTTTTACCCCAAAAACTTTAAACTTAAATATCAAGGAAGCAACTGAGAATGTCGCACTACTAATTGTTACTATTACATCTTGTTCTTGTATTTGCCTTATCTAAAGTACTTGCAAAAGTAATAGGTGTGCATTCAGCCATTTAAATTCAATAATATAATTTCTTCTTGAACAACAATTTGATTTTTAAAGAGAACATCTTGTTAATGGCCTTCACCAATACCATTTTGTGAGTGTCATTAAGTTTATTTGGCTAGTGACAACGTGTATTTTTGGCAATCAGGAGCATCTTTAAAACTATATTATCATTACAACACATCTATGTTTCCTACTTTAATTTCATTCTGCCATAAGAGCAAATTGACAATGCATTAATTTAAGTACCCAATTTAAACCAGCTGAAAATGAATGGATTTGAACGAGTAAAAACAAAGACAACAGCAAGCTAAAAGATTATGGAAATTGAAATACTATAAAGCAATCTGAACCATTTTGGTGGTACTGCAGCTCTTTCTAAATATTCTGATTGCAACAATTGATTTATATTTTTAAAGTAGATATTTCCTGTTTGCTGATCAGTAAAAAGCCATGTAAACTTTTGAGGACTCAGTTTAGAAGTGCATGTTTGCTTCTTTTCATTTTGAGTAAATAGTGTATGAGATTCCAGTATCACTGGAATACAATAATAAAAATAAAGATGTAAAAGAATTTGGAAATGTCAAGTTTTAATCCTAATGATGTATATATTTTTCCTGAAAATAATTACCTACTAAAAATGTTTCACTTAAATTTTAGGAACACTCAAGGCAGAACCACTAGAAAATGTTTTTCACCAAAATGCTTTCTTTATATAAAAAAAATTAACTTTTTATTTTTATTTCCTTCTTTTTAACTGCTTGACTTGAGAGAAAAGTCATGTAAATATTTCATTATATTTTTGTTGCTCTAATTAGGAAATAGGTTTCTGAGAATTAAAACCGAAATTAAAAAAACCTAAACAAACAAACAAACAAAAAAAACCCCACAGTCAAAAAACCAATGACAAGTTCTAGAAAAGTTCTCCTGATATCTTCAGATTTTCAAATAAAGGAAGAAACCAGAACTTCTTTAAAGCAAAACAATAACTCTCTTAGTTCTTTAGGTAGTAAGTCTAGCATCAATTTTTATCAAAAACAATCATAGAATTGTTAAGATTAAAGAAGACTTTTAAGATCATCAAGTCCAACCACCAACACTACACCACCACCGTGTTCACCATTTAACCAAGTCCTCAATGCCATATCCACATGTTTTTTGAATACTTCCAGGGACCTTGGCTCCACCTTTTGCCTGGGGAGCCTGTTTCAGTGCTTGCAAACTCTTTCAGTGAAGACATTTTTTCCTAATATTTAATGTAACCTCCAATCTAAACATCCCCATGTGCAACTTGAGGCCATTTGCTCTTGTTCTGGGCCATCCCTGGAGGCATTTGGGTAACTGTTGGGCTGAAATACTTTTAGGGTCTTTTCTAACCAAAATTGTTTTCTGCTTCTGTGTGCAGAGCAAGGTGTATAAACCTAGCTTTGCCTCCTTTCTTAAGACCTTCTGGAGCAAAGATTGCACAAACCTTTTTTCTGTTACTAATAGCAGCCTCTCTGCTAACCAGCCATTTATCTATCACTACTTGCTAGTGATAGAAAAAAATCATCTACAAAAACCCTCCCAGCCACCCAATCCCCACACTACCTGACTCAAAGCAGAACAAGGTGCAGTTTCTTAAGGGGGTTATGGGCCAAAACCTTTGGTTGTCAACTAGTGTTTGTTTTCAGGTGAGTTCACCTTGATAAAAGCAAGTATTAAGTAGTAATGTTAACAAAAATCTGCCCTAACATTTGCTTTCAACGTAATAATAAAAAATGGATCAATGAGCACATTCATAGCCAGTACCATGCCCCTCAGGTTGCAGTCCAAGAGCTTGAGGTAGGCCATGCTCTAATATTTGCTTTTTGTGATATTCTTCTAATTTCTCCAAAAGGTTTTTCCTGAAACACACTGTGGTTCATTACTTCATCATCCACGTTCACTTTTTTTTTTCCTTTCTAGAAGACTGAAACAGGTGGAAGGAAGAACTAGAAGTGAATTTTTCTGCATGTAGGTCTCATGCTAACATGTGGCAAAGATGGACAACCACAATTTGGAGTTAGGTAACTCTCTAGGCCCACATGTTTTCCATGTAGCCAGAGAAACTCTAAAAGAAAGTGATGTTCAAGAGACAGGAAAGTCAGATTTTCTTTCTATTAAAATATAAAATCTTTTCATTTGCATTCCACAATCGTTTCTCTAATTCTTCTCTCTGAATTGTGGCTTCTTAGTTCTGAAGACAAAATTATAAAAAGATGCTTAGAGAAGAAGAAAGAACTGATGTCTTATCTCCTACAGAGGGACAACCTACCAGCAATAATATCATAGCAAGAAGGAATATCCGCTTATTCATCTTGGAAGCATGTGTTGATTTTATAGGTTTATATGGTTTCATCCAGAGTATTAATAAAGTCATTATTCAGTCTATAAAATTATTAAAGAAGGGCCAGGAGGACAATTTTTCACAAAGATGGAAATTCAAATAAAACAAGTGCACAGATAGAGAGATAGAGTGGAAGATCAGACGAGGAAATAGCTGTGGTCACCTGGAGACCTGATGAATATGGATGAATTCAGGAACTTTGATAAGCACTGTATGGCGCTTCAAGTGACAACCCTTACAGAAAATTCAAAAAATGCCAAAAATGCAGGGAGAGGGTAGGAGTCAGGAAGGATGAGAAATACCTAGAGTTCTCTGCTGGCACAAAAAATGTAAGCAGATGTGGAGAACAGCATACAGTCAAGGGCAGGAAAACAGACGCAAGCCTGCTGCCTAGTTTATTTATGCCAGAGTCCTGAAAACTTGGGGTTTCAGAGACTACTGCTAATGAGGCAAGAGCTGGGTGTCTGCAGCTGTCATTATGGCAGGCAAGGGAGAGAGGCACGATGAAATTCCAGTGCTGTTATTTTAGCTTATTATCCTAGTTAACCTCTCTCATGACTAGGACAAAAATATTCTTTCCCCCTACATTTCTTAGGACATTTAGAGACACTTCTGATAGTCTTACCCTCAAACACGGTGAAAAATTGATGTTTACCCTACATTCCAAACAAAACCAAACTAACAATTAATTCTAATTTCTATTTAAAAGCATCTAAAAACCATTTGCACAAATTTTTTGAACAACGGCCCCTTTCTTTTGTACTCATCCTTCCTTTCCGTTTTTATGGAAGGTTGTCAAAACACTCCTTCACTGGGAGTAATATGAATTGAAGATAAAAGGTTCTTTGAGTGCTATTGGTGATTTTTTAAATTTTAAAATGATCTGTTGTTAATGCTTCTTTCCTAGGTGTTCCACACAGTCACAGTAAACACTGCAATAGCTTGTATAAGTTTTAGAGTAAAACTTTGCAATCACAAAAAAAAACCCCTAAAATAATACTAAAAAGTCACATATTAATTATGTCACAGGTAAAAAGTTTGCTATTTCAGAGTCGATAGCCTAGAATTAACTCAAGACCATACAAGTCCAGACAGGAATCAGCAGTTTCTGAGACATGTGCTGTTAAATTAATACAAAAACTCTGGCTTCCTGTTAAAATGATAACCACATGGTTTGTGAGTTTAAAGGCTACAGAGGATTAATTTATTTAACATATGTTTAGCATCAAAATAGTATTTAGCAACATGCAATTCATGAGAATAAAGAAAATATCTCACTAAACCAACTCAGAATTGACTAAAATTTGAGTAAACACACAGATAAATCTATAAAATCAGATTTGTAACCACTGAAGATTTTTTAATTATGATCATATTTTTTCAGAGTGGGATGAATGCTGAGAGTAGATAAAAATGTTATTTATGAAGCTCCCACATTTTAAATAGATGTTAACAGCAGAAAGAGTCCCAATGAACAGAGTTGAAAGACTAATACCAGGAGGAAGTTATAGAAGATACTTTTTGTGGGATTTCATGTATATGCTACTTCTAATTCACATTACTTTTTCAACAGGATGGTACCAGGGCTTGGTAAAAAAATTGGAAAAAAATATTCAAACCTACAGTTGCACTAAGTTGGGTAATTTTTCCATTTTCTTAAATTGGTGTAATTGTTCACTCACACTCATATGAACCAAGGGTATATTAAAAGGAATAAATAGAAAAGATTTGAAGAAATGGGAAATTTAAAAAGTGAAAAAACATAGCCTGCTTAGTATGAAGTACATTATTGGAAAGATATGACTAGTTAGAGATAGTAAGAGCAATCTGTGAGAGTTTTATGTGTGATTATTGGGAATAAAACTGTTATTAAAGAGAGAAAAAATACTATATCTGAGGAAAACTACTTTCCAGTGATAGATTTAAATTTATTTAACAAATTTGCAAGGGAAATATTCAAACTCTGTCACTTGAGACATTTATAATGAGAAGTGGTAGCACAAGATATAGTGTAGGCAACAATCCTGCGTTGGTCTCAAGGGTCCAAAGTACTTAAACTGATATATCTTCTCCATTTCTTATTCTTTTGATCTATAGTCAGGGGAGAAGTAAAAGATGAATGAAACTCAGAAGACTGATATTTCTGATTTGGCTGAAAAATAAACTCTGGTTACAAAGCACTTTTATATGGGTACACAAATACACATATACATATTCATGTTAAATTACACACATATATACTCCCACATACAATTATTTCATTCTAAATTATACAATTTATTTCTTTTTTTGGATTATCAAGTATGTCTTTAAAAAAATCATAAACAAGAACCTGTATTGAAGCCAATAAAAAGTCAGTACATATAGAGAGATTTCAAAATGAGTCAAAAGAAATTAAAAGTTTTCAGTCATCCCAGAGAAATTGCTAAATGCTTTTATCCTCTGTTGTTGCTCAGAGGAAAGTATCACATAGAAGTTACTAGATGAGCCAAGACAGAATCTCCAAGCTTAGTGTATACATGAAAGATACAATATTAAGCACAATACCTTAGTTAGTTCATGTCCTAACCCTAACCCTATTTTAAATTCACTTTTAAATAGACTAAGGTCCACCCAGTGCTAATGAAGTGATTATTTCCCTGCATCTCAAATCCTGTGTTCAGTTTTGTGTCTCTCTCTTGAAGAAAGACTTTGAGGTGCTGGAGTGTGTCCAGAGAAGTGCAATGGAGCTGGGGAGGGGTCTGGAGCGCAAAGCTGATGAGGAGCAGCTGAGACAGCTAAGGTTGTTTAGTCTGGAGAAAAGAAGACTTGGGGGATCTTTGTGCTCTCTACGTTTGATTGAAAGGAGGTGGTAGCCAGGTGGGTATCTGTCTTTTCTCCAAGGCCATATGAGACAAAATAAGAGGAAATGACCTCAAGTTGAGCTGGAGGATGTTTAGCCTGGATATTAGGAATAATTTCTTCACTGAAAAGGCTGTCAAGCGCCCGAACAGGATGTCCCGGGAGTTGATGGATTCACCATCCCTGAAGGTGTTTAAGGAACTACTTGATATGGCACCTATTGCTGTGGTTTAGTTGACATAGTGATGTTCATTCAAAGGTTTGTCTTGATGATCTTGGAGGTGTTTTCTAACATTAATGATTCTATGATGAAACTACTTTGGGATTTTATCTTTGTAGGGTACCATACCCTAGAGCTGTTGCTCAGTGGTCCAAAAGTAAGTGTTCACAGTGCTCAGGCTGGACATGGCCTGCAGGCATTCGTGCCAGGGGTGGATCCACACAGGAATACTGCCTACAACCTCAGGACACCAGTTTGCTCTATTGGCCCACTCTGTACCAGCCTTTAACACCCTTTTCCACACCAATGTGTACCAAAGTCAACGTCAATCATCACAACTCACCATCTCTAGAATGTATCAATTATGCATTTCCTTCATAATTAATATTTTTATTCTGACCTGGTGTTCTTATATTAGGATTAGGATTATACAAATCCTGTTGCCCAACAGAGACACTTGAAGGGAAGAGAGGGTGTGTGTGAGGGAAAGCACGCAGTTGAACACTTACTGTCTTTCACGGGACATAGGTGAGACAGTAAGATTTATATTTGAAAACACAGCTGACCCAATAAAGAAAGAAACCCTGCAAGTTTTTGTATGATGTCTAGGTCGTTTGAGAAATTAGGAAAGAAATGGCTCACTGTAAGGTTTGTTTTTCTCACATTAGCTCCTGATTTGTTTCATAAATTTTATATGTATATTGGGCCTCTTGGGTGAACAGATGAATTTTTTTGAAAAAATAATTTCTAGTTTCTGGAAGGAGACTAAAGAGTGTTTTTTCATGCAACCTGTGGAACCTGGAAATTCACATATGGTTGTTGTAAACGAGAATGAAAGACAGAGTGAACACATATAAATCTGAATATAAATATCCGATATAATTGTAACTTATAACAAGATTACAGCAAAGAGATTTTGTCTTGATCTGGCAGTAAGACATTCTTTAGCTATTAGAAAACATGAATAGCCTTAGTGCCCAGGTAAAACCCCTGTCTATCAGATGGGAGGTCCTAATGTCTCTGCTGAGTAGTGGAGGAAATTGAATTTTGGACATGTTGAGTTTGTGGACCATAAGTTTCTCTAGGAAATTTGGAAGCCCTTTTACTGTGAAACATTGGTTCTACTCGGTTTTATCACTTTGGAATGAGTGAATACTTAAAAGAATTTCAGTTCTTGCTTTGGTTTAATTATCCTCATAATATGTGATGTGACCAAGGAATTTGGTTGGCACTCAGAGGATTACATAATTGGAGAGATTAATGAAAAGGAAAATCTTCTTGATGAATACTTGATAATTCTTAATTCAACTTTTTAATTAGGTCAGTAGTATTGGATTTCAGGGTACAATTTAACCCATTTAAGTTTTAGTTTCCTGTGTTTCTGAAATGCACTTCTCATGGCAAAACAAATCCTGCTTTTAAAACTAGGCATTAAAAGAATCCCTTTCAATGTCTTCATGGTAGAGTGAACATGAAGAAATTAGACAGCATGGTAAATAAACTTGTATTCTTTTCTTAGTGTATATATTTTTAGATCTATTCATTGAGAGAAAGAGTACATAAAAATCAACAAGTGCAGTGCTCTTACTTCCCTTTCAATTATTTAAGATTAGAAACCAGGAGAAAAATGCAATCCACTTGTCTACCTTTCAAATAGTAGCACATTTTCTTGCCCTCATACCTCCACTCTCCTGTTTGATCAAAGATCACATTACTAAAAACATCATTAAAATGTTGTCAAAAAAAAAAAATATATATATATATGCACATATATATATATACATGGGATTTAAGAGAGCTTTGTTGACTTATATCAACTTATGATGCACAAATTTTCTACTACTAGGTCAATCTTCTTCCTCTTCTAAAACCAAATATTTGTAAATAGAAATCACAAATACAAATGCAGGTTATTGCCTGAAATAAAATTATTGTGGCATTATGCAATGGCTGCTTATGTTGTCAGATCATCTTGCCGATACAGCAGATGGCTCCTTTTCAGTACATTTTCAGTAACACGGTGTTCGCCACTTCTCCTAAGTTTTTTCGCAGTTTAATATTAGGGGAAATCAGGCTGGACCAAACAATCTGAGAGAGGTGGAGTATCTCAGCTCCATGCTCTCAGGTGCAAAAAGTTGTGAAGCTGAGAGCATGGACATCAATCTAGAGTAGCAAGGCTCAGCCAGCCCAGAGCATAGCTGGCTTCAGGGGTGCCTAAGTGCACCCCAGTGCCGATGGGTATGTCACTGAGGAGACAGTGGACTCTACACAGCTGTGCAGGGAGGCAGAGAGGCAACAGGCACAAGTTGAAACAAGAGAGGTTCAGATTGGATAAAAGGCTGTGTTTTCTTACCCATAAGGACAGTAGGGCAGTGGTGGAAGTGGCCCTTACACTTTGGGCAGTCTCCCTCTTTGGAGGTTTCAAAGTACCCTGAGCAATCTGCTATGGTCACTTGTGTGACCTTGCTACGAGCAGGAGATTGGACTTTTCTCAAGTTCCCTGAGATCTCTTCCAAGAGACAATATCCTATAATCTTAAAATTTTCTGTTTAGTCAGGGCCTTGATTATTTTCTCTGTTTCATTGTCTCTCTCATGTCCATGCCCCATGCAATTAATTTGTTTTAATTATAATACTAAATAAAAATAGACTAGGTCTTTCTACTTCAAAAAAAAACCAGGAATCTCTTAAAGTTCCAGAAATCTCAGCTGACTCCACTGAAGAAGCTCGTAATATACAGTATTCTTTGTCCTGCCATAAACTGAAGGACACGGGGCTTTCTTCATTTATCTGTGGCGGGTCAGACTAATCTATTTAACCTATACCATATATTGTCAGTAAAAGTGGAAATCCAGTTGAATGAGGATTTGTATGCACTTTCTGAAGCCTAATATCACCCTAATATCTGAAAGTTCCCCATATTTCATTTTTTTGTTTATGTCTACTAACAATTTTGACCCTAGTACTGAAGGGTCAAAATTCTGATTCAGGTTTCTAATAAGTGACATCTTTAGGATAGTTCACAAGATAGCAGTTATGTAAGGATGACTGTGCTATCAAACATGTCTAAAGATACAGTGCTATCTCAATTTATGCAAACGTTTGCATAATATGGGATTACTTTCAGAGCAAGAGAAGCAGAATCAAGCTCCATTCCAACACTGGGCAAATGTGTTCCCAGTTGACACAGATGTGCCAGTGGAAGTGATTGCTTCCAGTTCTTCATGATTTCCAGGGCAACAGCAAGTCTCTTTCATTTGCCTTAGGCAAAAATCAGACAGGCTTCCCTAAACAGTGAATTTTGGTGGTTCCAGCTTGTCTGACTGTTCTTGCCTGAAGCACATTACAGAGAATACTTATGAACTAAGCTCCTGACAGATCAATGGTGGCAATAACTTCCAGTGGGCACTGGGGGACAGCAGCTAGAATTGTGATTAATTATCATTGCTTAGTCTAGAAGAAATCACCCTTGGACTGGTTAAATTTTAAGTTAATGGGTTAACAATTCCCTTTTCTGGAAATACTAAAAGTTGCTTTGTGAGGATTTTTTTCTCCATAATCTTCTCCAAGTTATAAGGTAGAATTTGCTTGTTCTTCCATAGTTTACTCTAGTATTTCAAATGCTATAGGAAAAGATTGTCAAATTCATTTTTATTTTTAAAGTTCTTCTGGAATTGTTCCACACTGTAAAAAGTGAAAGAAAAACAACCTCCAAAAAGCAACAGAAAGCCCTCTTACATCTGCCTGGTTCACCTCACTTGACTCCTAAACCTCAAGTGTGTTACTATCAAGAAAAGTATTTTTTAAAGTTGTAAATTGTCTTCTGATGTTATCACTTGTCTAAATTCCGACACTGATATAACTGTATGAAAATCAATTCATCTGTGTCATCTTGGATTCCATTGTAATTTACTTTCTAAGATTAGATATTGCTTTCAAAATGTCTAATCCTGAGATTGTTTTAATGATTCTTCGCTTATCTATTTGTAACCTGGGCAAACTTTGTCAAATGTTTTCTATCTCTCAGATGAAAAAAAAAAATGGGTCTTCTTTTTCCCCTTTTAGAAAAGGCAAATAGCAAAAGTTCCTGACAGATATACTCAAAACAGCCTCAGAGAAGTAATTCAGCAGACTCTAGTTTAGGCTGTTGCTTTGTCAAATACTAAATACAGGTTTATGGCCAAAGGACCTCTAGCCATTCCTCAAGACAAATTATTATGAAAGGAAATAAAATCCTGGGGGGTAGTATAAGACACCCAAAAGATTGGTTCAGTAAAGAGAGAAATCTGCACTCAGGCGGCGGGGGAGGGATGGAAAACGAACAACTGAGCACGGTGCTTATGTCTTCCTGTGACTGCTGAGCTTGCTTGGATGGGTAAAACACAGGTCTATTTTCAGTGCAGGTTAAATCACACTAGTCTGAAATGGTGGAACAATATTCTTGGCTGCACAGCAGTGTTAAGTATCATCACTAAGAGGAGTTGCATGCACAGTCAAATCTTCAGGCAAAACTGTCATACAGATTAAAACTAACTATGGAGCTGGTT
>NW_005054302.1:8652887-8690354 GCF_000277835.1 Geospiza fortis | reverse complement strand
AAGTCAAAAAAAACCTCAAAACTGGGTTTTTTTGACTTAGCCCTTGCTAAGTCAAATGGATGAGAAGCTGAAAAAGTAAAATGCTTCTTTTCAACATAGTGATTATTCCCCCCCGCAATTAAAAATAAAAAATGCTATACCTCTGCTGCAACTGTTTAATTGAAAAAAAAATTGAAAATTGTTGCACTAGAAAGGTCTCTTTTTTTGTTGCCATCATAATAAGAAAAGCATTAAGTTTTGCTTGTCACAAATATTTCCTTTTTACTAGTATTGTTAGTTAAGGAATTGGTAAAATCAGTAACCACACAGCTTTATCCTGGTTTACTCCAACTCTTGGAATTTCGTCTGCTTCACATAATAAAGCGCAGGATAACGCATGCAATAAAGATGCACACAGCCCTGTGTGTTTCCATCTCCCAGCTATTGGGGACTGAGTTCATCATGAAATGAAAACTTCACAATAGCTATGTCTGGGAAAGGTGACCCAGAGAAAAGTAAACTCAAATCAGGCACCTAATTATTATCCAAATGGAAATGTAAGCTGTTTCTAAAATGCCTTGTCAGTTGAGATAAAACATATAGCTGTGATTCGAAAGATAAGAGGGAGCTACAGGGCCATGGAATGATATGATCTGAGCACTGACAAAGGAAAATTATTTTAGTGACAGTTGCCAGATGAAGGAGAGGGCTGCAATAACAGAAACAAAAGGTTATAAAGTAAGTTGCTGTAGCAAAGTAAGTCAAGGTAACAAAATTTGACATGCCCAAAAATTTACCTATCATACTGAAGCATTGTATTTACCCATAGAAGAGGAAAGAAAAAAAAAAGAGGAAACAAAGAAAAATATGTGTGGTGGGAAAGAAAATAATAACTCAATCATTCATGGTAACCTTCAATGTGTCTATTTAATTAGTGATAAAAGCTTTAGAGCTGGTATGAACCTGGTCAGTCTTATAAAAAGCTTTTTATTCAGTGCTTGGTGAACTATTTCTAAAAGTCTGAATGCTATGAGAATGAATGATTCTTGAAAGAACTGGTTTGGATCTCATGCAATAGACGGAAAATCTATTCTGACTAGGCACTTGCATCCAAGTAATCTTCTGTCACAGCTGTTAGTTGCCTCAAATTCTCTCCTGTAAATACTGCTGTTATTCCTCAGCACTCTCCAGGCAGCTAACCAGAAGGATAGCCAAAATACCTTTCATAATTAGTCCTTTTAATACCTTTTCTTAAGAATAGAGAACAATTCCCTTTCCTCCATAAGAAAACTGTAAACCAAAGATGGAAGTTAATTCACTCAGATGAGACAGTTAATACACTTTCCATAACACCAAACGTGCAGTGGACGCCTTTCTGTTTAGTAGGATTTGATAACTGTGGTGTACAACTTTTAAATACTCATGGAAGACTGTGGTTTGGACTAAGGCTATGGGTATCTTTTGAAACTGAGGGACAGGGCAAGCCCAGAAAATGCTTGATCCACTGTGGGATAATGTCAGCTTTCTTGTCCTGAGCTCATTGATTGCCTAAAGGCCCCCCCACCAAGGTCTAGATTGCAGGACCCCCCAATAAATTTCTATAGAATAATGTCAGAGCGATTTTAGCTAAGAAAATAAGAAAAAAAAAAAAAAAAAGAAAAAAAGGTGTATGTTATTGCTTTTATAATCATTGTTTCTATGACATTGACTAGCAAAAGACACAGGCTGACATGAGAGTCTAAAAACAGTTTTTAAAAGCTTTTGCATTTAAGAAGCTTGACTTAAGAAAAATTTTACTTTTCCTTGAATATGCATCAACAGTACCTACTGCTATTTCATTATTTCATATTTCAGTATTCTGCTACCTCAGCTTTCAAAAAGCCTTTCTCCATTTGTTAGGTTTTTTCAGTGCTGTAGTTTCTTTCTACACTCACCACATATATGTCCAATTCTCAATGCAATTTTCAACCCTCTCCTGTACATACCTACTGTGATTGTGCCAAAAGGGGGTTCTTGTTCTTAATACGTTACTTGCTAATGAAGATATATTCTGCATTGCCATATTCCCTGCAGCATGTCTAACGTGTAATTCCACTAAGAAATTTGTGGTTTATTACTGTTTCAATTTATTTATTACTACCCTTTTCCCATAAAGGCATATGCAGAATTATCAGTTTTATTTGGGTCATTATTCTTTTTAGTTTTCATTTTTATTTTGTAGCTTTGATAAAACTAGACAAAATTGGGATTATAAATGAGATAGTAAATCCCTCTGAACTGGAATTATTCATACCAGTACATTGATTCTTGTCTTGCCAACCCACTATCCCCTTATTCTCAGAGTAAATGTTTTGGCCTGCTACTTTTTATATGTTTTTCCTCCTTTCTTTCTTTTCCATGATTTTTTTGATAGTTCCATCATTATTAAAGCTATTACTTCTTATGCCATTGTAACAAAATTCTGATTTCTTTAAAATAATGAAAAAAATACTCAAAAGAAATTTTGTATTAAGTATGGAAATATTCCCTGCCTGAGTAGTGCAAGTTTAACCACCAAATTCCATATTCAACAGAAAAATGTGTCATCACAAATTTAATTAAAATATGTTTAGAGAATGCAATAATTGACATCATCAGGCACCTAGAGAAAATGTTTACCAACAAACAAATAGAATAAGAAAAAATGTGTTGCATTTACATTAATAATTTTATTTTGTAAAATTGTATGGGTTAGAATTCTCCTTGAAAATAAAGAAAATTATCTGCATTCATAAAGTTCCTGCAATTTTACCACTACTTTTTTGAAATACCCCATGAACTGAGAGTATTTTTGACTTAAACATATGCAAGTTATTAATGTGTACCATAAGACGCAGAGATATGCCAGTATCAAGAAAACCAGTTTTAATGAACATGTCCAGCAAAGCAATTAAAAACTGCTTTAACACAAAAGGAACATGAGAAACATTAGAAACTTGTCCTTATCCAATTTGACATATGAAGTTCTGAAGCAGAGACCAGAAATCTCTGCATGTACTGCACCGAAAATGAATCAAGACAAAACAGAAATCCTGCAGTCCTGTTCACGGATGAGGAACTTTTGAAGTGTATTATTCTCCATATCTGAAGGAAAACACAAATTGTCCAGACATGGCACAGATCTTTAAGACTGTGAGAAACTATTCTTGGTGTGCAGTGGGCATTACCTTAAAAAATCTTTAAACAACTATAGTAGGTTTCAGATAGTAAGAATACTCTCTCTATGAATAAATATGTGATTTCTAGATCTGAAGCTTTTTATTTGAATTTGCTCAGGAAACCAGTTTCTAGTGATTACATGGACAGTGATAGTTGTTCTTGAGTGATAATGCATTCAGATATAATTTCCATGTTGACATTCACTACTTCAAGCCAGGTAAAATGTAATTTAGATGGGGAAATAACAGACTATTTAAAGAAATCTAATAGCTCAAAAAAAAAAAAAATCATCAATATTTGCATTACCCAAAAGCAGAGTTAGAAGTAATTGTCTTAATTTGGAATTAAGGGAGAATTTTATAACTTTTCCTCAAAATTTAACGCTAATTTACTACTCATCAAGAACTTGTAAAATACCCCAAAGTCAGCTTGCAATGGTGATCTAATTTCCTGAGGTGCTGGGCCAAGTCCATTACGTAGTGTTATCAGTGTAAGGATGACATCTGGTATCTACCCTGCAAGTGCCTCTGCAACTATCTCTGCTGTAAAATGTCTGTGTGTGGAGAGAAGGGACAAAGACAACAGGCCAAATGACTTATGATTTTTCATTTGCATGGTAAATCACTTGAAGTTAATTTGATATTGTAAATGAAAATCTACTTCTTAGCAATTCTACCCATTACTGAACATCCACTGATAGTTAATGTAGAACATTTGGGGTCCAAAATTACTTTTTTGGAAAAGCTGCAATGATCATTCTTGTATTCATGCAGAACTAATAAGAGATGAACAAAGTCCAAATAACTCTTTTATAAACACCTGCGTTTTGATTTTTTGCTCACTCACCTGGTTCATGTTTAGCTTGAATAATACTAGGCTTAAGAACCTATCATTTCAGCCAAGATGACAACTTCTGATATTGGGTTCTGTGAGACCTTATAAGTTAAGGACTCCTCAGTAGTGAACAGACTAGATGGTATAAATGAAGCCTGGAAGTTTTGGAGAAAGACATTGAGAGATTGAGGGCTGTAGAGCAGCTGGCTCTTAAGAATATGCATCTGAAGAGGAAGAAAATAAAATATACCAGATGGCAGTGGAGGCTCCACAGCAAGAGAGAGAGAAAATGAATTTTGATGAGAATAAGGCTTATCATTACTCAGTTCTCTCTGTGACTGAAATAGAAACAATGTTTGTTTTCAGACAAATTCAAGATTCATAACTCAGCTTTTATGCAATCTGTAACTCTATAGGAAACATTAGTTACTGCAGACCCATATTATTTCCACAGTTACATATTAGGTACAGGCTCTGCAGAGTACGACCTATGGCTCTAAAAGGAACATGCAGGTATATTTCATCTGTATCTTGATGATAGCCCTCAAAAACAGTATGAAGGATATGAACTCAGTTTCCTTAAGTCTCATTTTTCAGAGTGTGGTGCAGTGCTGTGTCAGGTCACAAAGCACACTGCAGTCCTCTACAAGACACACTTCTAATGAAGAAGAAAACACATGAGGAAGGAAGCAGATTTACATTTCAAGTTCAGCAAAAATTCTAAAAAAAAAAAGTAGAAGAGGAGAAGCAGAGGATAAAAATCCTTAAGATTGTACCTATTTACACAGAATCACAGCATCACTAGGTTGGAAGAGACTTTCAAGATCATGGAGTCCAACCCATGCCCTAGCACCTGAGCTAAACCATGGCACCAAGTGCCACATCCAATCTTCTTTTAAACACATCCAGAGATAGTGACTCCACCACCTCCCCAGGCAAACAATTCCAGGAGTTTATCGCTCTTTCCATAAAAAACTTTTCCTGATATCCAACCTATATTCCCCTTGGTGCAGCTTAAGACTGTGTCCTCTCATTCCATCATTTGCTGCCTGGAGAAAGAGACCAGCCCCACCTGGCTACAGCCACCTTTCAGGGAGTTGTAGAGAGTGATAAGGTCACCCCTGAGTCTCCTTTTCTCCAGGCTAAACACCCCCAGCTCCCTCAGTCGTTCCTTACAGGGTTTGTGTTCCCAGCCCCTCACCAGCCTCATTGCCTCCTCTGGATGTGCTCGAGTGTCTCAAGGTCCTTCCCAAACTGAGGGGCCAGAGCTGGACACAGCACTCAAGGTGTGGCCTCACCAGTGCCGAGTACAGGGGAAGGGTGACCTCCCTGCTCCTGCTGGCCACACTGTTCCTGATACAGGCCAGGATGCCCTTGGCCTTCTTGGCCACCAGGGCACACTGCTGGCTCATGTCCAGCTGGCTGTCAGCACCCCCAGGTCCCTTTCTGCCTGGGCACTGTCCAGCCACACCGTCCCCAGCCTGTAGCACTGCAGGGAGTTATTGTGGCCAAAATGCAGGACTTGGCACTTGGACTTATTAAACTTCATCTTGTTAGACTCTGCCCATCCATCCAACCGTTCCAGGTCTGTCTGCAGAGCCCTCCTGCCTTCCAACAGATCAACACATGCTCCCAGCTTAGTGTTGTCTGCAAATTTGCTAATGAAGGACTCAATCCCCTCATCCATGTTATCAATAAAGATATTGAACAGAACTGGCCCCAGCACAGACCCCTGATGGACACCACAAGTAACTGGCCACCAGCTGGATGCAGCACTGTTCACCACCACTCTCTGGGTCTGGCCATGCAGCCAGTTCCTAACCCAGCACAGAGTGCTCCTGCCCAGGCTGTGGGCTGCCAGCTTTTCCAGGAGTGTGCTGTGGGAGACAGTGTCAAAGGCCTTACTGAAATCTGAATAGACAACAATCCACAGCCTTTCCTGCATCCACCAGGCCGGTCACTTGGTCATAAAAGGAGACCAGGTTGGCCAAACACGAGCTGCCCCTCCTAAACCCCTGCTGGCTGGGTCTGATACCCTGGCCATCCTGTAAGTGCGGTGTGATGACACTCAATATAAACTGTTCCATTACCTTACCATTTATTAAATAGGTAAGGAGATGCAGCAATTTTGCTGCTTATGTTTTAGGCTGTATATTGTGAAAAAGCAATCCTGAGGTGGTGGGTTTCTACGAAGACATCACAGAAGTACTCAGGGCTCTTGTCTAAATAATTCTGGTGGTAGTTGGACAGATAAGGATGACATTTTGCTTCACTCTTGCCACTAGTAAAGACCCTGTTTCGTTTAGAAGAAACTACATTTCATCTTGAATGCAAGATACTCCCTTAGTTATCCATAATTTTACTTGGTAATTCAGCCCCATGTTTTTAAATCAATCTAACATTTTTCAATGAGCACCTTTTCAGTTACATAAAAACACTGTCAGTTGAATAATCAGCAGTTTTGTTCTCTACTTTTGCAATGAAGGCAGACCTTCTAAAAGTAAGTGTTATATTTTTGTCAGTAACAGACACAGACTTCATTTTATTGACAGTAACTGGAAAATGACACTAACAGATGTATTCAAAAACTTTTCTTTTTCTTAATTTCCTAGAAGGTGTGCACTTATCACAGAAATGTCAAAAATGTACTTGCAAAATGTAACCAGAACTCTAAGCAAATTGGAGCAATTCAATGCTTTTCTCATTTATAATACATCAGATAAACCCATGTTAAATGCTATTGGGTCAAAACATTTAAAAACTGACAACATTCCTTGTTGTTATTATTGTTCTAATTCGTTTTTAAAGAGAGCTGGCTCAGTACAAGATATTGTAAAAAAGCCAGATCCATATGGTTATGTTTTTTGAAGGTAGTTTATAAAAAATTATATTCGTCCCCTGCAAGCTGCTTTATGCATTTAGAAATGTTTTAATTTTAAGAAATGTTGTATAACTCAGGGATAGTTTCCAAATGTGGCACGTAAGAAAAGAAATTAATGTTTGGATCTGCATATTTTATGTATTTACTCCAAATTTTGAAATACCAAGTGCCAGTACTAATCTTATTAACCCTTTCAGAGTGCAAAATACACAGGCTTTGAATTTTTGCTTTTGATTCTTCTCTCTTTAGTATAGTATAAATCTATCCAAATCTTCTAATTAAAAAAAAAAAAAAAACAAAAAAAGAACCAAATTAAGCTCTTAGAAATCTCCAAACATCAATGAGAAAAACTTCATTTGGTTTATGAGACATTCACAGACCATAAGTGGAGGCAGGTTTCCCTTGTTAAAGATACACCACTGTTAAAAATACACCACTGAGTCTGGACTTCACTCATACGGTGGCAGAACTCACACTGAGAGAAGGGATCATGGGATCCTATTTGCAGGTCAGCTTCTACCTGTGTGAGGCAGAATCCACCTCTCTGTTCTTGCCAATGGCATGCCCAATTTCATTAGGGGGGCTTTGTAAGAATACCAGGTGGCAGAGGAAGAGCAACCTGCAATTCTCTGAGTGACAAACAAGATCACGGAATCATAGAGCAGCTCATGTTGCAAGGGATAAATATCTTGAAATAACTTCTATTCCAACCTTTCACGAAAAAGGAAGTCTAGATGTGATTATCTATCACTGTCCAGCAGGTTCTTGAAAATCCCAAATAATGGGGGCTGTACCACCTTCCTGTAAAGGCTGTTCCAGTAAATGATTGTTTTCACTGTAGAATAAACTCTTTGTTATACTAAGATGAGCAAAGGGTAGGGGGGAATATGTCAGGAAGGGATGACAAAGTCAAAAAAAGGTGTTTAAATGAGGTCACCTCCAGCACTTAACATGCCAGCAAGGAAGTGTCTACAAGGAACCATCATGGAGAAATTTGCCAAATTGTCTCAGCAACTCCTAATACTAGGGTGCATCTCTAAAGAGCCAGTACATCAATGCACAGGGAAATAAACTGAAGTTATTAACTTGTTAACACAAGTTAAACACGGATTAAGACATACCATGTATTTATAGTGTAACAACCTTGGGATCATGAAGATGAAGTGGGATGGTTCCCATGACTCAAATCTTGCAATGATGGGATAAAGACTCATTAGAAAAGACAAAAGGGAGTTGAGGAGGGAGTGTTGCCTTTTATGTGGCAGACCAGCTGGAGTGCATGAAAAATGTACATACATAAACCCAGAGGTGCTGATAGTATCATAGAATGGTTTGTGTTGGAAGAGACATTTTAAAGAACATCTAGTTCAGCCCACTTCCATTGGCAGGACTATTTTCCACTATATCAGGTTGCTCAAAGACCAAACCAAGCTGACCTTGAATATCTCCAAATATGTGGCATTCCAAGTTTCTATGGGCAGCAAGATCTCCATCTTTTATTTTGGGAAGGCTGCAGCAAGGTCTCTCTAAGGCCTTTTTTCCAGGCTAAACAGCCCCAACAACTTCAGCCATTTTTTCTGGGTGGCCCAGATTTGAAAGGAGAGACAGCAATGTTAGTGTCCTACCATGAGCCCAAAGACTGCCAACTCCTTTTGCAGTCCCAGTGTCCCAGAATCTCAATTTCTCTTAGAAGGAACTTCATTCCTGTAGTCCCTTGCCTTGTGGTTAAGAGATGAGGAGGAGTACTTGCCAGTGGTAACTGAGACAGGACTGTTGAGCCTTTACTATGTTGGCTGTCAATAGACATCCAGTCCTAATTTTGAGGGGGAGTGCAGTCTCAAGTGCTGAAGGAGCTAGCTGATATCACTGTGAAGTTGTTCTTAGTAACTTTTGATTGCTTATGGACACTGTGAGAAGTGAATGAAGACCAGAGGGAAGTGGCTGTAATTCCTGTCTCCAGGGAGTGCAATACACAAGGACCCAGGGAAGTACAAGCTGGTCAACCTTAACTTGATCTCCAGAAAGGTGATGAACCAGCTAATCCTGGAAAGAATTTCTAGGCCCAGTAAGGGCAATAAAATAAACAGAAATAGCCCAAATGGATTAAACAAGATGAAATCATGCTTGACCATCTTAACAAACGGCTTGGTAGATGAGGGAAGAGCAGAGGACATTGTGTGCCTGGAATTTGGGAAGGCCTTTGACACTGCCTCCTATGAGATCACCACAGATAAGCTGCTATATATGGCTTGCATGAGGTAGATTGAAAACTGATTGCATTGTCAGACCCAGAGAGTGGTGACCAGCAGTGCAAAGTGTAGTTGGAAGCCACTAATTAGTGGTGTAGCTCAGGGGTCTCTACTGAGCCTAGTCCTGTTCAAGATCTTTAATCATCTAGGTAAAAGGGAAGTGTGTATTCTCAGCAAGACTTCATAATGCACCAAACTGAGAGGAGTGACTTTTACGCCAGAGGGTCACGCTGGCATTCAGAGGGATCAATTTTCTATTAATTTGAAGGTAGAATGCTATTTTATTTCAGTTTGTAGTCGTAGAAAAGTCCTTCCCTTTATTACCTTATCTTAAAAATCCAAGGTTTGTGGCTCTACACCAGATTAGACTAGCTGAGTATCCTCGGAATGGAAACCATCACCTTAACAGATCTGTGCTCACCAGACTTTTTTCCTAATAAATCTCAGAGCTTCCTTAATGATTATCAAAGTTTCTTCCCAGAATTGGGCCCTGTCATAGTTAGCAATCTATGAAGTTGTCTACTGGCACAGGGAAGTGTATAGATTCCAGACATTAGAAGGAACATCTGCTGTTTCAAGACTAAAAATCTGTCTTGAAACAATATAATTTCTCTGAATCATATTTCATAGAATTCCCCCCCAATGTTTCTGTTTTTTCTACATTTTAATTCATATTGACAATTCAAAAGAGAAAACAATTTTTTTTTCAGAAGTGGGCATTCTTATTTCAATGTTCTGAGCTTATCTGTGAATATAACTGAAAAAACACCAAAAAAACAGAAAATAAAGTATTTGAAAGACATTCTATGAGAAGAAATCACTAAAATTCAGATTCTCTAAAGAACTTAAACATGTTCTTACAATGGAAATCTTGGACTTGAATTCTTTTTAAGGTTAAATCCTTCTGGGAGCAACACTAAGCCATACCAAGCCAGAAATAATCTATCTTTGTATACTTTAGGATGTTTTTCTAAAGCACAAAGTTTTATATGCCTGTATCTGTCCATCCTCCTCTACCAGCATTGAAATAATCAACCAGCTTTCAAGTGCATTGAAAATAACAGATGACATCTTAGAGAGACAAAATTTTTTCAGGTTTCATGAATGCCATTAATAATAAATTGTCATTTCTTCCATCAGCACTGTCTGACAAAAGGAGAAAAGCATTTTTAACTGCTTGCCTCACCTGCTCCAAGAGCGAGCAGCCACCTGGCCAATCTAAGAGAGTACTTGTTGCGAGCCTTTAAACCAGCCAGGGTATGTGCTCTCTCTGACCCAGGAAAATGAACAGCGGATTGCAGAAAGCAACAGGTGCTTTGAGAATGAAGACATAGAAGGGGGCTGAGAATGGGTGGATGTGGATGAACACAGGAGGGAACTGGACTAGTCCCAGGTTGCTAGAAACAATTCTGTAGACAACTGGAGGCCATTAATCCTAATTACTTCAGGATCTGCTTGATTGTGTGGGAGTTTTTAACTGTGTCTGTAATTCTTAATGACCATTCTTAGTGGTCATTAAATGATTGTGCACTATTTCATTGGGGGTTTTTTGTGCTTGTTTTAATGCACTTTATGATTTAATGGCAAGTCAGCTAGTTGCAAAGAATTTTTTGTAAATATAAGTATAGATAAAGATATAGATACCTTTAGATAGATATAAATACATAAGGTTTTGCTAGAGTAAAAGCAGAAGTTCAGAAGTCTGTTTCTATGCTCTTGTGCAGGAGATGAAAAGGAGGGAAAATAAAAAAAAAAAGAAAAAAAGAAAATGCCTGATGTTTTTAAACTATGCTTAGCAGATGTATCTCTAAATCACTTAATCTTATTAAGTGCCTTGTTATCCTCATTTTTACCCCAAATAAAAATCAGTGTCATGGCACCCCTGGTGCAAACCAGCTCCAAATCAAAGGCTAACTGCTGAGCTGTGAATGCATGAACAAAACAGGGTTCTGTTTTCTTTCCTTCTAAAGGGAAAAGGGATTAATAACATTCATTTTAACTTCCTTTTACTATTGGTTACCTCTGAGTTTATATGTGGCACACACAAGCTAAGGCTTCTAAGAGAAACCTAATAGACCTCAGTTGTCTGGTACAAAACATTCATTTAATCTTGCAACATCTGAGGGGAGAAAACCTCAATTAGTGTAAATGTGAGGGATCAACTTGGGAAAATAAATCTACATTTATTACACAGGAGGAATTTCATGGCTGGAAGTCTCTGACTACAGAGGATTAACATTGCCTACAAAAATTTTATGATTTCCTTCATCAAGAGGAGTGTTAAACCAATGTTAGGTCCACCAATTTTATGTATTTCTCCATTTGGCTTTTAAGATCTCATATAATAGCCAACATTCACAGAACATTGTCTCGGTCCCTCTGTGGGCCTCTCAGGAACCCCTGGCCAGTCCCGAGTCGGCAGACACCGGGGGGGCAGCCCCAACACGGCCAACAGCGGGGAGACTCTCTCATGCCCCGAGGGTACCGAGGGCACCTAGGCTGGTCGCCTTTGCAGCAGAAGAGACACCAGAGACATCGGTAGATGATAAAGGGCCGACTCTTAGCGGGGTTATTTCAAGGTTTATTCTAAGAGTCCCAAAGGAGCTCCTGCACCTCAGGGGCCTCCTGCTGAGACCCCCGGGAGATGTGCCAAGGTTACATTTAAAGGGAGGTGGAAACCAAAAGTAGATAACATTTTACTAACCAATAGGTGACCCTAAAAGATGGGTACTGCGGGATAGACATTTAGGACAGCGTATGGGGTAAGGCGTGGGGGGCTGACCCCTGGCATCTGGCTAATCACTCAACGACCTGGACTGAAGCTTCCAGATGCAAGGGATGGGATGCTGAGTGATTGACAGAGAGCCAGGGTGGGGATTTGGGGATGATCTCATCCAGGGAGAGGGATAACACAGGTAAAGGGAGGGGGGTACAGTCTGGGATAAACCATTTGGGAAAAATATGGGGATACAAAACAAAACTACTTCAAATATTACGAAGTATAAAAACGCACTACAACAGAACATCTCTGTGGCTGCTCTTCCTATCTGGGCAACAACTTTGTGTTGTTGTTTTTCAGTGTGCTGTATGAGGTCTTTACTGTGGTAATAGCAAAGTCCTTAATAGGTGACAAAGTGAAGGAAGTGCATCAAATATTGCAGTGGCCAGTACAGTTTTGTAGCTATTCTGTGCATCAGTGTGGTTTATGCCCATCAAGCAAAATGGGTTGGTGCATCCACCACACAGAGGATAACCTTTGAATCTGAATAGAGGAGTAGGTTGTTATTTCAAGATAATAATTTCAGATTAGTGGGAAAAGGAAATAGTGGAGGATTATGTGTTGTAATTAATCTGTTTGCCATTCTGAGCTACAAAATGCTGAAAGATGTAAAAGTGTTCTCCTCCCCCTTTTCTTGATCTGGAGAACCGAAAGGCGAAAGTATGAAATGAGAATTTATCTAGTGGGAAAGTAATCTACCTTCATTTTATTTCAAAATGCTATTTCTCCAGCAGCAAAAAAATGTAGGCCTTCATGAGTTACTTTGCTGCTGTTGACAGACCAGTCTCTTTCTCAATGGTTTTAATGGAAGGAATAATCAGTAGCACTTTTTTCAACTCTACTTGTGTGTCAAGTATTGCTGTCTATTTCTTACAAAGACAGATGGGGCAATTTCCACCTCAAAATTTCCTATTATTGCATATAATAAGGATAAAATTTCAAGGGTTTTCTTCCTTGTGATATAAAGAATGTCTGAGATTTTGGAACATAACATTGTGATGTGGTCCCAGCTCTTCTTTCTTAGTCGTATTTCCAGTAAATATGAAGTTTATAGCAATGAGACTCCTTCAACCTATCACCTGCTGTGTTTCTTTAATATTTTCAGTACATTTCTTGTCCATAAATACAGCAAGATAAAAAAATATAATTCAGTGTTCCCATAAGGCTTTTTCAAATAGATGTTAATATATATCCTTACACACTTTTGGAGGTTATATCCTTACATCTCTTAAAAGTGCAATGTTCTGTCAAACCTTTTAAATTCTTTTGATTGTTGATAACGGATTGCAACCCAGTTATTAGGATTATAGCAAATAATAATAGCAACAATAAAAATAGCTATTTTTTCTTTATTTTATTATTAATATTGCAATTATCAAAATATCCCAAACTGCAAAGATGCTTTCTTTTGGACTGTACTTATGATCTAGTCCAGCAACATTGTCATTTCACTCACGAGTATTATATCAACACAAGTAGAAGGAAGAATAAGATTCAGTAGTACATACTGAGTATGGCACATATCAGAAATTCACAGAATCAACTTGTAGGCTGGATCAACTACTAAGTGTCACAGGTTATTAATATCTTAACACCTTTAGAGGTCTTTGATCTTAGCTGTCAGATCCTTGTGAACTCACATGCATGAGTGGTTTCAGTCCTCTGTGTCCTAGGCACATGTTTGAAAACCTTGGCTTCAAAGAACTTTGGCTCAGAATCCATTGTGAGAAGAGCTGCCCTGTCTGGCCATTTGCCACAGACAGCAGCACATCTTGCTGCCAGTTTTGGTGCTCTTATGGCTGTACTTCTACTGTAGGCACAAACAGCTCTCACTGTTACCCACGGTTTGCTTGAAATTCAAGCATCTTGGGGTTCAGTATGATTTAGATCAAACTTTCCAAGGAACAAAGTACATATCTACGTTGCTGAATGCATCTGTGACACCCAGTGGTCTTTGGCCCTTAGTGAACAAGCAGTTGCATACTTAAACACTCCATAGACCCAGATACCTTTGTGGCAGATGAGCCTCAGCCATACAGCACTTGGCCCCAGATCTGTGTCACATGCAGTGCCCCCACTATTTCTTTTTAGCCTGAGTGTGTCTCTTGATATAATGAGAAATCTCTGTTCAGTCCCAAGAGAGGCCTTTACAGAATGAAAGTCAGGATGTCTATTGCTTGCCCCAAAGGCAAGGAACATGAAGTTGTGCTAATTGTGAATGATCAGCGCTCACCAGGTAATGCTGGAGAATGTTACAAACCAGAAAAAAACTAATCAACTGCAGCCTTCATCCACTCGCTTAATTGAAACCATTTCTGTAGAAAACTCACTACTTAAGAGCAGATGGATTTTGCATCATGGGGAACTGATTGATAGTACTCCAAAAAAGAGTTCAGTAACAAATTAACATTTATGCAGTGTTGAAGACCAAGGGATCATGGCTTGGGTTTTAACTCAGAAGCTAGATTATTTGATGAGCCTGACAGATCTCCATTTTCCCACAAGCTAGAGCACTGATTTTCAGCCAGGTTTATTTGTCAGACCAATATGTGTGCTTGCCTGGATTTTGGATATTCACTCCAAAATACACTAAATTAATACAAAGGAAAATTGAAAAGCATTCTACTTTGGCCATTGCAAGTATTCTGTTTGCTATGGAACATCTCTAGGAGAGGTTTTAAGCTTCCTAGATGGCTTTTTTTTGACACTTTTCTTTCTTTAAAAAATCTCCATTTTCTGTGGATAAGAAGCATTGCCTGTCTGTTAGATATTATAATAACTCTTCAGTCTGTAGAATTTATCTCTTTAGAAAAATATGCTTTTGATGGGTTTTGGTTTTTGCTTTATTTTTTTGTGGTTTTGTTTCCTTGTTTTGTTGTTGTTTGTTTTACTTTAATTAAGACATGAAGTTACATAGCGTGGAATAGTGGAGGGATGTGAGGGCAAGCAATGTGAATATATTTATCGGACAAATATCTTTCAGCAAATCTTTAATCAGTTTAACAATGTTATCAATAAGTGAAGAACATTGATTAGGTAAGTCAATACAATTCTTGTTTAACAGTCCAAATTTTTTCTCTAGCTACCCGTAGATGCTACTGCTTTTAACAGGCTACTGATAGTTGGTTTTCTTATAGAATTTGCATTTTCTAAATTAAATCAAGGGAAACCATGTGTTAGCATTTCTAGTGACTTACATTCATATTTTTTGTTTATGACTCATTCAGATATAGAAAAAAATATTCTCAGCCTTTCTCTTAACCACCTTTTGCATAATTTGCTTAATTATACAGATAATTATAATTAGATGCTTGAATAATGTCAGGGCTCTAGAGTGTATGCTTTATTTCTGTTCTCTTGGAGTTTAAGGATACAAATAAAAGCAATTTTTACATCACAAAAATTGGTAGGTGTTCATCTATATGTATGTGGAAGTTATTCGATTACCAATGAATAAATAATGCCATTATCAGTTTGTGTTATACAAGATTTCAGATGTTTCCCATATAAAATACAAATATATTTTTAAATATTACCCTAAGATCTTTCTGCCAGCTTTATGACTTTTCTGCAAGGTCTTCTCTTTTTTTTTTCCTTCCCCTCCTCTCCCACCAAATAGAGGATTTTATTTTTGGGGATTTTTTTTCAGTCACACACTAATGAGAAAATTCATTTTCAAACCAAAGCTAATTTTATTTTCAGTTTTCAGTATTTTGTTTCTCTTTTTATCATTTGCATAAGGGATTTTTAATGTATTTTCTATCCTTAGTATTATTTGAAGCTTAAATATCAGACAGGACTTTCATCAATGTACCATTTTATTACACATTCTAGACTGTCAAAAAGAGTGAGTTTTGCATTTCACTTCAGAGAGGCCAAAGCTCCATGTAAATTTATTAATGAAAATGTTAAAATAAGCCTCATCAAACAAGGACCATTACTCATCAAAACTTGAAATATTGTAATTCATCATTGCTATGTTTTACAGCCCTTCAGTTAGATCCTGTCAATATGAAAGAGTAATTTTCCATTTGATTTTAATTAATGTTGAGAGTAAAATCATTTTCTAGCTTTGTAATAACATCAAAAAGCAATCAGACTTGTCTGGCAAGATTTAGTGTTTAAAAACCTATAGAGGAGGACCTTGAACATCCTCAGTCCTCCAGGTGACAGGGACAGGCACATCGCCCTTATTCACAGTAAACAAACACGACTGTTTCACCTGGTGTGTTATGTGCCTTTTCTGAAGGAGTAAAAGGCTTTCTGTGCTGTGTGAGCTCAGGAGGGAAGTGTTGAACACAAGTCTTCAAAGGGCTTTCAGCAGGGTAGCACGGCTTTTCTTTCTGTCTCAAAAGAGGAGCAAATTAGATGGTAATGAAGCATGTTGAACCTAAACCACAAACTGCATCTCCACACAGAATCACATCACCCTACCATGAGATAGACTGGAAATCTCAGAGAGCATTCAAAATTGTTAACAAGGTTAAAAAAACAGTAACTAATACAGGCTTTTTAAAAAAGACATGAAGCACATATTCTTAACAGGTGTTTTGAAAAAATAATTAGAAACAAGATATTTCTATAAGAAACTTCATTGGTATAGTTAAAGGCAAGTTTATTCCAAGTGTTCGTGGGTTAATTTTTATTTCCTACATTCAAGCAGAATATTCTAGCCAACAAGATACAGACACAAGCCTTTATTTTTTTCAACTGTGCATCCAAAGCAACAAATTCCCATTATTTCAGTCAGAGTTAAGAATCTGAAAGCCTTTGAGGATCTGTACTGTGATATGTTAAAAAGATTTGTCTCCTAAGCCAAACATAGTCATGAAGAAAACTCAGTGGGAAGACAGAAAAACAAAGCTGATGAAGACTATGAATGATTGGTAAATGTTTAAAAATTATTTATTAGGGTTTTTTTACTATTATCAATTTTTCACTCACCTAAAGGCCTTCTATTAAAAAATCTGGGTCAAGAGAGACAGTGAAAGCAGCAGTCCTCCTCTCACACTTGCAATGGAAGTTAATTACTTATTTTAAATAAATATTTAATAAGAAGTTATAAAGCACAGGCAATATAAAAGTATAGAAAATGTATTAATAAAAAACCTCTAGTTAACAGGCAATGGGAAAATGTGACACAATTTTATGACAATATGAAGGACAAATAAAAAAAATACGCGTTCTATTAAACTGTAAACTTTTTTTTCTTCATGCACACAAGAAAAGTAGTATCTTTTTTATCAGAAGACTTGAATAACTGTGATCCCCAATACACCAACATACAGTTAGGAGAAACAGAAATACTGCATTTATCTACACACACACCTACTTGGAGATGACACAAAACTGGGAGGAGTGGTCATACACTGATAGTGATGATGCCATTCAGAGAGAGCTCAAAAGGCTGGAGAAATGGGCTGACAGGAACCTCATGAAGTTCAGCCATAGAAAATACAAAGTCATTCAATTGGAGAGGAACAAAACTTTGTTGGGGACCACTCAGCTGGAAAGCAGCTTAGCAGAAAAGGTTGGAGTGGACACAAAGTTGAACATGACCCAACAGCATGTTTTTGCCAAAAAAGAACCCCTAATGGGTTGCACTAACAAACTATTACCAAAAGTTTGATAGAGGTGATCCATCCCCTTATCCCTGGTGAGGCCACAAGTGGAGTTTTGTGTCCAGTTCTGAGCAACCTGGCTCAAGAAAGACATGGATATTAAATATTATTATGTAGAATATATTTGCATCATTTGAGCTAATTTCAGTGCTAGGGAAAAGGAAAAAAAAAAAAAGCACACTCTATATGGAAAGGTAAAATACAGGTCCAGGAAATGCAGGAAATTTCACTTAGAGATGAGAAGAGAAACACTTTTATGGCGAGGTTACCTAAAGACTGAGGTTGAGGAAGAGGTTGCACACAAAGGTTGTGGAGTCTTCATCCTTGGAGTTATACAGAACTTTACTGTAAATGGTTGTATTTGAACAGGTTCTAACTGGTGCTAGATCTCCAAGTTCCTTCCCCCACCAGCTGTTCTTTGATTATGAGTTTTTGTGACATATTTGCATGGTGACATCCATAGATTATAAAAGAAAATTGTGTGCTTCTTGAATGAATAAAGCTAAGACAGGAATCTTAACTTTTATGTGGAAATTATGCTTTAGTTTCATCCTTTGTATGTGCAAATGATGCAAATATTCATCCACCTCTAGGCTGGGCCATTGTCTAAGCAATGGCATTAAATGCTATTACAGATTGTGAAGAAATCATTAATGCCATTTGACTAATATATCTTTTGAAATCTTAAAATAGTAGTAAGTGAGTCTCCTAAACACTGAGGATGGGATTATTATGAACAAATGAACAAGTCTGCACTTGGTCACCCTAAATTTACTTTACAGTTAACAGAAAAAAAAAACAAACCAGTATATGAATCCCCTGATGAATTTTACAAATTTACTTTAGGACAGGATTAATTGCTGCTTATAAGTGCCTCAAGAAACTCTAGGATGCAAAGAATTTGCATTTCAAAATCATCTTGTTATCAACAGTACCAAGACCCCCACTTCTCCCTCCACAAATCTGACATTTGGACAGAACACAAAAGATTCAGATGCTGATCTCCCAAAGTGTTTAACTTTCATTATCTAATGAATACATAGAGTTAGTCAAATACTCAAATCACTAACAAAAATATAATCAAGATTTTAGAAAACAGAACTAAATCATATTCTTAGAGTTATTGGAAGAAAGTTTTAAGAACACCTTGTTCTATTTAAGATATATATATATATCTATATATCTATATATCTATATCTATATATCCAATCTGGCAACTGTTTATTAGTGTGCATATTTACATAAAATGATCTGATGGTAATAATTAACCCCTCATTAATGTAGACAGAGATCACATCTAGCATTTTCTCTTTTTGACCTCCCAGTGTACCCTTTCTCTTTTGCCTACAGGTAATAAGAGTTATATAAAAGGAAACTTAATTCTCAGAGTTTGGATTTCTGGGGTTTTTTTCTCTTTATGGGTGACCTTATTTTTTTTTATTTACTTCTTCTTTTTAATTAAATTCCTTCAGGAAAAGTCATGGTATCTCTCACTATTACAGTGATTTCTGGCTTCCAGTCTTGGCTTTGTATTAGACTGCCTCTCCTGAATGTTTTCTGCTATCAGAAGGAATCCACTGAAGGATTTGGATATTGCAATGCCTTACTCAGACTCCTGAACTCCTGGGTTGGAATTCTGAATTAAGTGACTGGGGGCTGTTAGGGGAGAAAAAAAATAATTATGAGAGCCGGTACAATGAGTGGAAGGCATAGACCATCCAAGTAATAAAGACTGTTGATGACAGAAATGTGTATTAGATCCTAGCTTTCCTTGAGTCTCAAAACCAAACTTCAAGCTATGGGAAAACATCTGATATCTTTGATTGGAATTTGCATGTCCAAAAAAAGCGTAATTAGATACTTGATTTTTTTTTTCAGGAATGGAAACATGGATCATTCTTCTCTTTTAACACACTGGCATTTTTAGAAAAGAAAAACAGCCCTATATTTTTAACTTAATAGTATTTCCCTCATTGTAGATGTGAGAGACCTCAGTTCATCTCTCTGTGAGGGCTTTAACTCACCTTTCTTTCCTTTTGCCAAGTAGCCAACTGCAATTCAAAGTTGTATGTACATGTAATAGCCACTTCAGAATTAAAGAGAGAATGCATTTCTCTTGCTCCAGCTGTAATATTTTGTAGGACATGTTAAAGTGTTCGTAGAGTCAAAAATTAAAAGAAAAAACTTGACTTGTTAAGCATGTATCAAAAGGAAGGAAGAAGGGAAGAAAGTAGCAGAAATATAGAACTAGATGCCAACATCTCCTTCCAAAACTGTTTATTTATTTCATCTAATATGCTGGTGAAACATTTAATCAATTCCTACAGGATTGTCAATGGACCATGAGGCTGTAGCTATGGTTAAATCTAATGGAGGATAAATATGTCCATGGGTATCAGTAAAGATTGTGTTGGTCTTGAAATCATTAAGAGACAAAAATGAAATAAAAAAATAAAAAACCCAAACCAAAACCTCATGTTGCAAAATACTTCCTCTCATTTTCAAAATAATAAATCTCTTTGCATAAAATTCAAGAAGCAGAATTCGAGAAGGCATCTCTTCTTGAACATCACTAAAAACCTGCAAACTTTTGCGGAAAGTGAGGTCTCTGAAGCTTTTGCTCCACATGATTGTATCCTCACAATTTTGTCACCAAATTGATCATCCATTCTTAGAGTGACTGGTCTCTTTCTGTGCCAGGGCTGCACATACTGTCTCTCTTGAGATTTCTCTTTTTCTTTTCAGATTCCATGATCTTTTACAACCGCCAAAATCACCGTCAACAAGAGCAAGAGGCTTCTCTTTCCTGAGCTTTTGGCCCTACCTCAGCCTGATGCCTACGGTGGAAGAAAGCAGCAATGAACAGCAACTAGGAGTCAGGCAGGAAACACAGCTTAAATCATGGGCAAAAATAAGATGGAAAGAAGGCAAACTGCTCTAGGCAAAAATCTTCACAAAGTCATTATGTGAAAGAAAAGGAATTCCTAGTGTGCTACTTCTGTTGTCAGCTGATGGCCTTAATGAATAGCAGAGTCATAAACACAAAAGACTGATGGCCAAGAGGTCATCTGCTGTAGACTCAGATCAATATAATGCAACCCAAATACAAGATGTATGTCGAGGAGATATGCATCTGAGTCAAATAAAATTCAACCTGTGAACTCTGAAGATTTCAACATAATTTTCAGCTGGAGAACTGGCATCAACACCCTAGAAAATTTACGTAGATATCTTGGAAGAATTTGGTCTTATATGAATAGAATCCACATTTGTAAGGAAGCCTGCTTGAAGAGAAGACTTTATCTCCGTTACGAATGAATGTAATGTTTTATGCCTTGTGACAATTGGAAAATCACATCCACTGCATACAGGCCACTTATTTAAATCAAAGATGTTAAAGTTAGCACTGCATCATTTAATGAAAAGTGTTAAACAAAAAGGTTAACTAATCCTGAGTAGGTCACAGAGTTAATAACCTAAGAATACTCATTGAATTAGCTTTCCAAATTTATCATGTCATCCCTTGAGTAAAATTTCAAAGTAAAGATAATGAGGCTGTGGGGAAGAATAACAGATGTCGAGTATTAGAAGCTAGTAAATTGCATTTCATGCACACACAGAGTTAAAGTAAAAAGGGAATATGTCATCAAATTTACTGACTTGCACATAGCTCCTTATTACAGCAACAGCTTGAAATGCTGTTCAGATTAACAATCTTGAAATGAGTTTTAAAACAAAAAAACTCATTTTTCTAGTTTTCTATCTTACAGGATGCATGAGCTCTTGAAGCAACTTAGATTATTAAAAAACTTACAAAGTGGTCAACATCAAGTAGAGACCTAATTTTCATTTTTCTCTCCTTAGAAATTGAGTATTTCTCATAAAAAGTAGGTTAAAAATTCTGTGGGCCTATCTGCAAAGTTTTGAATTTCTGAGCTAATACCTCTATACAACTAAACTATGTACAAAAAACCTGTTTCTGAATTCTATCCTACTCTGTAGGTCTTCTACATATGTCCCTAGAGATACTCATGGCTGAAAAGCATCTGGCACTCAAAGCTTGCAATCAAGAGAGGCTCTTCTACCATTTTGGAAAATGGCAAAACTTTCATGACAATAAATGAAACTAGAAGATGTAAATGAATGTAGAACATTCATTCATGCTAAAAATGTTAGCATTTATCATACCATGATTGTAAGATTATATCAGATTGTAAAGATTAAAAACTTTAGGGAAAGACCTGGGAGAAGGAAATCTTTGATTAACATGAAATGTCAAGAGTGCAATCCCAAACATGGGCAATATTTTGGATGTTATTGTGGGTTTCCATATAATTCTGAACTCAGCATTAGAGATCTGGTCACAATTGCTGAGCTCATTCTATTCTTTTAATTTTAATGCCACCAAAATGAGGACAAAATATTCATCCATTTAGGTCATAGTGATATTTTTGGAATGTGAGACAAACACATTTTTCCATTAAGCATTAACGGAATTTTAAGAGCCATCAGTGAAAGCATGGTAACACTGCATCCATTTTTAACCTACAGGAGATGCAAGGTGACTCACCACAGATCAACAGTTTCTGCTGTGAGCATAGCTGAGTGAATTACCTGATATTTGCAAAAGATAGGAGCACACAAAATGAGAATCATGGCAGCTCTTCAGCCAAGCAGTAAATTGACTGATTTACAGTAACTTGCCTGTCTTCTTTAAATTAGCTTATGCTTTGAATACAGACAGATACTTTATGGCACTGAATCGTGAGGTGGGAAGGTATGGAGACAAGAGTAAGAAAAGCACATGCCAAGTGTCTCAGGGCACAAAGAAATATAGCAAAGATATGCAGGTTCAAGAAGGTGTAGACAAATACTGCAGTTTAGACTGGATGTGAAAAGTGGGTGTCAGGGACACAAAAAGAAGAGCTGGTAAGAACACATCCCCCGTGAAAAAGGGGGAAGATGGTTACAAGTAGACTGATACTTAAAGAAACAAAATTATTGTTTGTCTCTTTTGTTAACTTTGTATCATGTCATCGTGACAGTATTTTGGTTGTTGTTTTTTTTTTAATCATTTGAAATCATCATTTTAAACTTTTTGTTTCCTTTTTTTTTTTTTTTTTTTTTTTCTGTAAAGGAAGGCATCTGAAACAAACTCATCCACAGCAGAAACATATTCCCTGAATTGTGTCAAAAATATAATTTCTCTGAGAAAACATTCCAAGAATAAAACTGCAGCATGAAAAATAAACAAATAATACCTTTATCTCCTTTACAGATTTGTTTGCTATTTGTAAATATCTTGCAGTTCTAGCAGTACTTGCATTATGCTGATTTTTCTTATGCTTCTATTTGTCAAGAAAATTATTTTTTTACATCAATTTCTTAAAAATCTAAAATTATTTGAATACACTTCAAGTCTTATTTAATATGAGTAGAACGTATCTTGTAACTTTAAAAGCTTTAATTGAAGTTCCTAACTGCTACCATGTACATTCTGTCTCCTCTGTTTCAACATGTATCTGATTTCTGCTTTTTTTACTGCATACTAAAACCTGAACTCTCTGTACAGCCCGTTTCATTCAGAATGTTAAGAGGTGATTATCTCAGGCAGAATTATGCTTAGCAGTAAAAAGTAGAATCTCAGGTAAATTTGTGAACTATATTCTTTAGCAGTTTTTTCCTGTTCTGACTAGAAGATGGACATAAATTTCTGTCTGTTTATTACAAATTTTGAGCTATTAGGCTAAAAATGTTGATGCTGGAGATATTAAGAGAAATTTGTCATAACTTCTAATTTACTCAAAAAATGCCTGAGCTGGATTTTGCTCTAACTTTTCAGTCGTTTTATAGTTTCTAAGACTACCCTTGACACAGATTCTCAAAAATTAAAAGTGGTGATAACCCGTGAGCAACAAATGGAATGGAAACAGTCATAAGCATAGGAATTAAAGTCAAATCAGTCTTCATGAGAGCGTCTCTGCCTCTAATATCTAGGCCATTCCCCTAAAATATTTTCCTAGCCTGTTCTGAAGCCTTAAATACTTAAGGTTACAATCACTGTTCTGGTTGTCCCCTGTTACAACGATTAAAAATTTTTCCCTGGACTCCAGTATTAATTTTTTTAATATATGATTTCACATTGTATTCACACCAAAAATAATAGAATGAATAATAACCCCCTTTGTGTTTTCCATGGATTTGAAGAGTGCAACTACATTTTTCTTTGCTGTCTTCTGCCTAGAATAAATGCCCTTTATTTTTCAACATTACCATATCTTTTAAACCTCTTAACATTCTTGCAAAGCTCTTGATTGTTTTCTAACTTGTCCATACCTTTCTTGGCCTCCTAAAGAAATAACTCATTTAATGGGGAATTTTCATGGCATTTTGCCAACATCAGGGATAATACCTTGCTATTCTTTCATTGAAATCATTGCAGTAGAAGTTACCATGCATTCTAGGAGAAAGATCAAATGCTGTGTAGTCAAATAGGCTTTACAGACTGGAATCCATACTATCAATAAGGAAATAGTTATTGGAAAGCTATAAAGCACACCAGAAAATTGACACAGACAACCAAAATCTGTATCACAATGCAACACAAAATTCTGTATCAGTGACATGAAATCCAGATGAAGACTGGTCACTAGTAGTGTACCCCAGAGGTCAGTGCTGCAGCCAATACTGTTCCACATCTTCCTTGATGACCTCTGAAATGTCATGGAGAGCACCCTAGGCATATTTGTGGATGCAGCAAAACCAACAGCCCTTACCTATAGACTAGGTGAGTGGAGCTGGAAAAGTGATCAGAGAGTTATCTCATGAAGTTTAGTGAAGAAAAAGGCCTGTTCCAGCCTGTGGGGAAAAAAAAAAAACAAAAACAAAAACAAAAAATCCCATAGGCTGGTTTAAAGGGACCTTTAAAGGACTTTTTAGTGAGATTTCCAAGAAACTGAAATGGCTGGGCTTTAACAGCTGGAAAAGAGGCTGACAGAGAGGAATGAGGTGGACAGCAACCAGAGCAGCTGCCAGTAATGTGTTTTGTGACAAAGAATGCCAGCAGTTCTCTGGGCTGCTTGTGCAGAATTGTCATCAGTTCAAGTGAGGGCATGCTCCCTCTCTGCTGAGTCCTGGTGAGTCATGTCTGAAGATCTGTGTCCAGTGATGGGCTGTCCAGCATAAGTCAGACATGGACCTATCGGAGCAAGTCTAGCATGTGATTACTAAGATCTTGAAACACTTTCATGTGACAACAGATAAGAGACATAAGAGAGTTGGGAGTGTTCAGCTTTGAGAAGAGATGACTTAAGAGATGGCTCATCCATGTATTGAAGAATCTGATGGGGACAGTGAAGAAGACAGACTCAGCAGCATTTACTCACAGGAGAATAGGCAGTGGGAGCACATTAAAAAAAAAAGAAATCTCATCTGAACACTTGCTTTTCCATGAGGATGATTGAAACACTGACACAGGTTGCCCAGGGAGACTATGAAATCTTTAATGAAGAAATATTTAAAACTTGAATGGTCCTGGCTAACCCAATGTGGGTGACCCTGGTATAAAAAATCTCAAGAGGTCCCTTGTAACATAATGATTCTGTGATTCTGTGAAATAGGATTAAAAAAAAATAATATATTCTTTCCAGAGAAGTCTGATAAATGGAAAGGAGTCTGGTGAAGGAAACAAGAGAAGCATTAAAAAAGTAGCAATGGAGAAGGGTGGAAAGGGTAAATTAGCCTGAGAGTAAGACTGTTGTCCAGAAGAAGCCCCTTGGAGATTTAAATTTGGCTTGAGAAAATTTATTTTTAGACCATCTTCTTCTACAATCTGAAATGCCCCAAAGTAGCAACTATCACCAATGACAATATTGCAAATAATAGAAACATGGAAGATAGATAAAAACTTGATAATTTTTTGCTGTTTACAGCACTTTGTCCTTTTCACCTCCATGATTATATCAGTAAGATAAGATTAAATGCCTCTAAATATTTTTTCAGGTCTCTTCAATATTTTTAAACTGGAATTATTTCTTTCTATTCAAGATTCAAAGTGAGGCTGGTAAGACACACATATATTTATATTTTTTAAAGGAAAAAAGAAAAAATAGTGCAAGTTAAACACATAATAAAACCTGTAGTTTGAGAAAAAAGACACAATTGCAGAAGTCAATCATATCAAGGTCCACATTGCTAACTGTCCTCATTTTATTCTCTACAGCAAATAGAGTGTGAGTGGAAAAGAACAAATCTTTGTACAGTCACAAGTGCATCAAAAACTGATGAGTTTCTATGAAGTAAATGTTCCACAGCAGATTAGACATGGAAATGGATAATATGCACCTCAAATCTACATGGTGAAAGAAAAAAAAAAAAGAAAGAAAGAAGAAAGGAAAAAAATACTGAAGACAGCATTCACACTCATGAAATCTCTTTGAAACTGAAAAAAATGTTTAAGTGAACTGCTTGCATTTCTGATGAAAAAATGCAGGCAGACTAACCCTTTTCTGACAGTGATGAAAACCACAGCCCATGTGGCCTAAAATACAATGAACCCTATTTTCACTTTGCTTTGTTCGGGCTCTATACTGTTCAGTTTCTTGCTTTCAACTAAAACCCTGCAGTACCTTCTTTGAAATGGTGAAGTTGAATAATGCTCCTCTGTCAGACACGGATTTACTTAAAAAATAAAAACTAAAGAATCAGTATTGGTGGTTGGATTTTTTCTTCATAAGCTGGCATAATTCCCCCCCCCATCCCCCCCCTCACCCCCTGTGCCCTAGTTTCTACATTAAAGTCCTTAGATTGCAACTTTTATTATGCACATTGTTTACCCTCTTGGAACCTAAAAAGTCAAAACAATGAAATCCAGTGTACAGCTCCAAATAATAAATGTGAACTGCTGCAAAAACCATGTACACTGATAGATATATTTGAGTAAATCTTGGCAAATATTGCTTTCCTTAGGTGTCCTCCATTTACCTCTATCAAATATAGATAGTGTCCTGAAGTGGAGCCACAACAGGAGAAATGTGAGTGCTCTAATTAGTGGTTAAATGTATTGCCTTCTGCTACTACTAATAAAAGGAGGTTTCTTTGCCTGCTGAAAATTTCCTAGAACAAATCTGTTAGACTGTTAGCCATTTAACCAAACTCATCGATCATATCCACAGAGAAATCCAGAGTTTCATCCTTGTACCTGCATCACTGATCATAAGGTTACCAAATCAGGATCTGTCTTGCTTTAGAGTCTGTCAAAATGCTCTTGACTACTCAAGAATCATCTACACTGAATGTTGGACACTTGAGACTACAGACAGTTACCTTTTGTCTCTCTATTAAACATTGTGAGTGAAAGTTTAGGAAACAAAACATCTTACAGAAATCCATGAAGAAAATAATTGCAAACAAATATTTTATTTTATATTTGGAAACAAAATAATCTATTGAACTCCTTGTAGTGGAGGTATACATGTGTCTTGATAACAAAAGCTGCTTGTACGTTAGTATACAAAGGAATCCCTGCAGTTACCTTGTCATTCCTCTAGCCATTCTGTCCAGAGATTTCAGAAACAAAAATAATGTGGTGTAGTACATGGAGAACAAATGCTTGCAGTCTGCACATAGGCACAAATAGAAAAAAATATTGCCGAGCCTGGATTTTTTTTTTTTAGTTAGTAAGGATATTTGTATTATTTATTCAGGATAGTTTTTTGTTTTGTTTTGTTTTGGTTTGGTTTGGTTTTTTGTTGTTGTTGTTGTTTTCTCTTTTTTTAAGAAATAACTTGATCAATTGAAACTCTTAGAGGGGAAGTATACTACAGTTGACATTGTGAATGCCAGAGGACATTGGAAAGGGCATTTCCTAGAGTCTATAGGACATTACAGATGCAGACGAAAAAAATGGCAAAGAACACAGTTAAGAGCCTGAACTTCATGGAGGGAGACCTAGAGATGACCTGAAAATGAGAGAGCAAGAGCCAGACCACTAGGGAGCAGACTGCACTCCCCGAGGACCAAAGATAACTGAGAAGATATTTCTGATACCAGGTAATCTGGGTCAATTGTAAGAAAAGGCCACAAGCAAGAGTTTGCCTGCAGTGATATAGTGAGCAAAAAGTAAATTTCCAGTTACTTATTTTCAAGTATTATTGGTTTGTACTCAAATAAAATCTGGTTCAGTATTGTTTTGAGGTGGGTATATTTCAAACACTTTCTGGTTTTTGGTGAATGAAGGGAAGGTTTAGAAACTCCTGCCTCAAAAGTATCCTGCTGACTCAGTGTCCTATGAAAACAAATCAGGGTTTTTTCCTCTACTCATAACAATCTGGAAGATATTAATGATGGCATATGGTCCATTGTTCAGCACTATGACAGATCTTTTCCAGATTATGACTTTGCATCAAAGCATGACTTACATGCTGAGTATAGTACTTGTTATAAATTCATTAATTTGTATGGGTTTGAAAGTATCTATGGCTTTTTGTAGCTATTTAGAAAATCCAGAAATATACAGGCCTTGCACAAAACCATTTATTTCCTTTATTCTGATTTCCAAAGGACAAGGTAACAATTTCAATATCTGACTCAAAATAATAAAATCAAATTTGAGAAAAATATTATCCTTCATATTATGTCTTGCATGAAAGATTTCATGACACACCTCAGAGTCACTCTGTTAAACATCTGAATTAATTGTCATTTCTGCAACACTCATCTGCACATGAGGAGAGATTAGATTTGTGGTTTTGTCACTTTCATTTTTCCACAAAATTTCTTATTCCACCAATTTTGTAATTTTTGGAAAAAGAAAACCCAGCAAGATTGACAGGTGAAAACATTTGAAGAAATATCATTCAAAATATATTTCCAAAGAATGAAAGAAGTTTAAGAGAAGTTTTATGTCAGTGTTTCTACAATTGTGAAAACAGTAATGTGGAGTAGTAGATGTTTTTACTTACAGGGGATGCCAATAAGTTTTCTAGGATTGGCAAAACATGATTAATTCATTTTACAGATAAAAACAAAATTGGTTTTCTCTCCCTTTTTTGTCTAATATCTGACAATTTCCCTCTAGAAAGCCACTGAGTGTTGCACATATATTTATGTCAGGGTTTCTTCTAGAAGACAGCTATCTTAATTCCATCTACTTTGCTGAAAAGTTGGAGACCAAATACAAAAGCCACCAAACTTCAATATATGACTGTATATGATAATTTTTATAGTTAAAATGTTGACAAGTGTTTTTATTTTCATTTAGGCATTCCAGAAGGATTGAAATTAATGATGTGAACATTAAAGTCTTTGAAGCAAATGTGTCTGGAAACAGATGTATTACTGATGAATACAAATAAAACTATTTTTCATAGTACTTCCCATCTGGAGAAGACAATTATTATATGTCCTATATTATAACAACATCTACCATAGGCAGAATTTGCAACATGATAGAGAAACTATTAGCTCTCAACATTTCTTTGAGTGCATTATGATTTAAGAACCAGTTATGTCCCAATCCGGAAAATTGCTGCGCTTACATTACAGCTGCAGAGAGTTACATTGCAATCTATGAGCAACATAAAAATCACTCTCAAAACTGAATCTTTAATTTCTGCCTCTGGACTTGTGAAACTCAAATATCAATTCAGAATATAAAGAAGCTGCATTTTCTAAACACCTCCATATTTTATCTTATTCATGTCACAAAACAACAATAGACTCAGTAAAAGCATTCTACTCTAACAGGCAGAGCAGACCAAACTGAGGTACTGCAGAGGATTGAACAGGGAAGTCTTAGTCTTCCTTACTTTCATGACCACTGGAAAGCAGACCAGTTATAGACTCCTGTATTGCCAGGATTGGTAAATTGCTCTTCATAATAAAATAACCTTTGGTTGGTTTGGATTTTTATTGATTATTTTTCCTTTAAATTTCCTGCAAAGACAGAGAAGAAGGTTTTCTTATTAGCTGAGCTAACTTCTTATGGAGATATTGTCACACTGGTGTCAAATTATTGGAGATGGACTGTTATACATTGCTGAATCATATCTTCTAACTCAGATCAGTGGACTAGATACTCAGGTGATTTAAATTCATGTAGTTTTAGTAAAGATGATGGCTGTTTGAAACAGTTAAAAATGCTTCCTGAATTTTGTATCTTCCTTCCATTGAAACTCACCTTCCCCTCAGTCACCTCAGGATTTGGATCCATGTGTTTCCAGGATCTAAGGGACAGTTCTGATATAACCTCATGGCTTTGCCTCAGTTGCTGACCATGTCCAACCCATGAGACAAAGTCATGTGATAAATAAAGTCTGTAGAAAGATATACAATGTAAAATTACAGAGAGACAAAGACATGCTGAGACAAGTATTGTTAGTAGCTCTGGATCCAAGGTGGTAAACACCAACATGAAAAAGTTTAAAATCTTAAGAGGAAAAAAAAAGATTCTAATGAGGATTAGTAAAACCATCAGGTTGAGCTGATGTTTCAGTGTTGATAGGGGATGAGAAGGTGGCTGAGAAATAAGTATAGACATCTATGGAATTAACTGTCCTTTCCACAAGAAACGTCAGCCAAAGTCTTTTGTATGGTGACCACATGGAGCTTATTAAATCTCAGCTACAATATCTTTGTTTTGGGCAATATGGAACTGCTATGTGCATTTAAATGGAATATGTCCTGCTGGCAGGTCCTCCTTACACAAAGCTAGAGATTAAAAAAAAATCTCTTAAAAGAATAAGAGCAAAAGATTTTAACATCTTTAACAAACCATTCAATTCTGGGTAATTTTGGAATCAAGCTTCTTTCCTTTCCTTCCTCCCTCCTTCCCTCCCTTCCTTCCTATTTCCCTTCTTCTCCTTCCTTCTCTTTCTTCTCTTCCTTCTCTTCCTTTCTTTATCTCTTTTGTGGAACACCACATTATCAATATGGTGTTAATTCTGATGTTATTTCGGTGGGATTACGTAGTAGTTATTGCATTATAAAGTACTTGTTTTTTAATTTTCCCACATTTTATACATCCATGATATCTTTTACTTCATCATCCCAAGCAAAGGCTCTGCATCATTTACTTCATTGTTTAGTGTTTGCATTAACACTGTGTGATGTCTCAATCAATAGAAAATTATTTTCTAGTTCCTTAGCAATTAAGTGCTTTGTATGTGAAGTACATTTAGACATCTCACCTTCAAATTCAGAATGCAGTCAGGGGCCAAAGTCACTCTGATTTTTATAAAGGATGTTGCTGCATTAATGGATTAACTCTCTTCTTTTGCTGTTGCCAATACTCCAAAACTGAGGTGGAATAAATCTTTAGTTCTAGGGGAAATAAAGAACTAAACAAAAAATTCCTGAACAAGAAATAGCAGGGCTGTCTTAGAAAATGTCTTCTGGCCAATGTTACAACAATGAGCATATTGAAATTTACACTGAAGGATACAGGGTGAAAGAATGGTGGGCTTACTACTTTCTCTTAATATTTCCCAGTTAGTAGTTTAACTCTGCATTTAATGAACCTGAAGAGTCCCCATAAAGATTCAAATGAGAGATCAGGGACAAATGTTACATAATTAGAAAACCTATCCTCGGTTTTATTCACAGATGGGAAGTGCAGATTTAAAAAAATTATATATCCTTTTAAAATATAAAGAAGTAATAGAACCCACTATCTGTTCCACTTCCAGCAAAAAGCTACTCAATTAAAAAGGTGAGAAGGTCATGAGAGGAGGAACACGATAACTAACAAATGAGACTAATAAACTAATAATCTACTGAAACTGACTGTTTCTGCACATTAACAATTTTCCCTTTTTAAATTATTATTTACTTTGTTTCATTTTATCCTATTTTTTTTTCATTTTATTTTATGAAGTCACAGCCTTTTCTGTCATGAAAGGAGTGGAAAACCTGCAGCTGTAGGAAAACTATTTCATTTGGCCTTGGTTTCCTTTGTAGGCTGTAACCTCCTAGGCTACAGTGTCTGAGTTAAGACTTAAGTCAGAGAAAACACATCGTAAAATTTTACATATAGCTTCAGGACAGCTTCTATACCAACTACTACTTGAGATCTGTTCCATTTGGAAGGTACTTATTTTTTGGAAACTAAAGTGTGCTTGGATAATGATCTAACTGGTAAACTTGGAAACGAGAAGCATTTAAACCTGCTCTAAATTTCCTGGGTTGGTTTCACAATTTATTCAGATGTGTTCCTTTTGCATTTTCTGAAGTTTGTTCCTCTTCTCTGTCATTCCTTTGTCCTCTTCTCCAAGGTATGTAGTGCCCTTCTGATAAAGCACATACGCCTCCAGTTGTCCCCATCAAGTTGGAATCTTCACTATTACTTTCCAGAACTCATCTATTTTTCTAGTTTTTTCAACCACTCCCAAAATTTTCATTGCATCTCTTTTCTCTCCCACTGTAGATACTTCAGTAATGTATTACTATTCCTAAACTCTGATTCTTTGCTGCCCCTTAGCTTAATCAAGTAATGTCTTTCCTTCTATCATTCTGCACAGGTTTGTGCCCAAGGTTCTCCTTAAACCATATTTTGAGTATCTAATGGAGAAATCATATTAACTCACCTACTATTTGTGATTACACTTACCTGGTACTTGTATCAGATGATCATGTTTATCCATAAAGGGCAAAGTGTGCATGGGAGAAAGTCAATTTGACAAATTGCCTCTATTCACTTCCACTTTATCTCCTGCTACACCCCTGTTGTATATTGATTCTCTGCTCGCTGGTCAATTTCTTCACATGCTTCTTACACTCTAGTAGTTTTATGCCACATCTCCTACCCAGAGGTCTCACTGCCTCACAGTCAGTCTTTCAAATATTAAGGCCTTGAAAAAAAAAATGCAGAGATCAAACAATAGATAAACAAGGCACAGCAAGATCTGTTAGAACAGGCTATCATAAGCAGGAAGTGAACTTTTAAATGCCATTCTGGCTCATGACTTAATTTCTTTGTTTTGGTTCATATACTGAATAGTCCCACTACTAATACGCCTATCAAAGTATAGACAAGAGCAGCAAACACTTCTGACTTGAAATTGGTAGGTTGGATATTCTTCTGGATGGAAGCAATATTATCAGCTTTTGAGAGAGATCATGAGCATGTAGACAGCCAAAAGATTGTACTTGGATTTTTCAGAAGTTTTAACAAGATATTGACTCAGACCTTCACCAGAGGCTCCTAAAAAAACCCATGAATGACTGAAGGAAGGTATTTTGTAGGTCAGTGAATAGTTAAAAATATCATAAATAAAGAATAGAATTTTATGTCCAATTTTCACAGTGGGTGAAGGCTTCTGGTAGGATACCCTAGGTTCTGGAACTTGGAGCATTTAACAGATATTATAGCATCCTCAGAAAATTATCTGGAAAAGCAGGCAAATAATTATCTAATACATTTTACAGATAATATAAATTTAGGTATTTTTCTACTAACCATAGGGGGAATTTTTAGGAAGAATTTTCCACTGTCATAAGTTGTTTTAATTTCGGCAAACTGCAAAGAGGTTTACTGAAAAGATGAACTTGATAAGAACAGTCAATTTTTTGGATAAACATAAACCATCTTTAACTTCTAAATATGTGGGTTTGAAGAACAAATTGCGGCTGACACTGGTACAGTAAACTTCGAGATTAATGAAAAATATGTTCTTCCCAAACTCCTTGCAAAAAAAAAGAGCACTTGAAAATGTACTAGAATTGAGTTTAGAAAAATGTGGAAAATGGTACAATACCATTAAATGCCCCCTCTCTCCCATCCACCTTTGGTTTCAACTTTCTTTAATACTCTTGCCATATTTTTTCTTAAAAAAAAAATTACTATGATTTCTTACTATTAGTAAATGCTAAAATGTATAACGAAACTCATAGTTATGTTTACTTTGTTAAAATATGTCAAAGGCAGCTTTCTGAGGAGCTGCACCATTGCCTAAGTAGCTCTGCTTAGAGTTTCAATTTTTATTCTCTGAATGCCTGCATGTTAACATTGTTACTCTGATTTAAGGAACTAAAGAGCAGTGTTGCCATGTCTCAGGTAGCTGTCAATTTCAGCTAGCTCAAAGGCAAATCAAGAATTTCTTACGTAGCACAATACTGTGCTAAACAAAAATGTTTGTAGAGTATTGCAGTCAAACTGAAGAACTAAATAGAAAATGACAGAAAACTAAATAATCAGGATACTTGTGATTAGGTGGCAGTGAAAGCTTATTGTCCATATCATCTCTGGTTTTTGGTGGTTTTTGGTTCAACTAAGTGGTACTAATGGAAACGAAGACCTCAATGATACAAGGACTTGGTGCTGTCCCTCTGCCTGGGAGTGACATGAATGCAGAAAATGCCACCTGGAGTGGCCCCCACCCTCTCCACTGGAGAGAAAGCTTTGTGAGGCTGACACTGGGCATGAGAGCAGATGGCAGATTGCAAGCAGAAGATTACAGGTCCCTAGAAATGAATGACAGGTTTTATTCCCAGTGCCGCTGTAGTTATAGAGAGTTTTCAAAGTTCAATAAGGACAAGTCACATAACTTGCAACCTAATCTTGCCAATTAGGAAAGAAAACCTTTAAAGGTAGTAAGTTTTTTCACAAAAATACAGACTTCCAGGGCTAATGAGGATCATATGGTATAAATTGACATCATTGCCTTCTTTTACTTCAAAAAGAATAAATATATGGTATGTTTTGTTCCCATTTTTTGTTATGAGACATTTCAGCAACATAACATACAAGCTTACAGTAACAGGTAAAGGAAAAAAGCAAAGTTCTTCATCAAGCAGATAGTCTGTCAGTGATCTACAGCTGAAAAGTCACCCACAAAACCAATATTTGTATCACACAAAACATCCTTTCTATAATCAGTTACCAAAAAAAAAATCAGAAGTGGCTACATTATTTCTATGAAAGACAAGGAAATCAGGTCTATGCTGTTGTACTGACAGATCAGTAGCCTATTAAAGGCCTGGAAGGGTTTCTTCATATACAGAAATCTATACACTTAATGAAAAAAGAAATAATCAGAGTAACAATTAAAGTTTATATAATGTCAGCTGTTCATTTTACAGATTTATAATGTGTATTCAAAAAAAGATATCCATTAAATATGAATGAATCTTAAACAAACACTGAATTTCATGTATGATTATATGAGAAATTATATGTTGTCTTCAGAATTTGTACCATTAACTTTGAAGAAAAGATCTGTAGTGTAAGGCAAGACGTAACCTGAACCCCTGGCAATGATTCATAAATAAGTTGTTACCTTCCTCCAAGTTCTATGTCATTTTCAGAATTTTCCCAGTAGCATTTCAGTGTTTATCTTAAGTATAGTTATCAATTAATAATAACATTGTCTTCAGTCTTCTGGCTTCACTTTTAGTGATCCATAACACTTCCAATTTATTGATTTAGAAATAAAGCTATACTCCAAACTACAAGAAATTGGATTTGGTGATGAAATCAAAGTTAAGAAGATAAAGAATCATGAATGAAAATGTATTCAAATGACTTAATAAATGTACAGTTACATAAGTATATAAACACTACATTTGAAGACAACAAAAGAAACTGGCAATCTCTAGGACAAAAGAAAAGGAAAATCATAAGCAGGTAAGATGAGATATCAAATAAGAACTATCTTAAGAGGAAAATGGACAACTGATTATACTTTTTAATTATGAGATTACAATGCAATAATTATAGGAATAAATTTATTATACTAAAGATGTCAAAAAAAGGGGAAGAGAAGGGAAGGGCAGGGCAGCAAAATGGTTCGGAGGCTAAGATTTTTCATACTTCACTTTAATGTAATGAAAAGTTTCTAAAACAAATTACCTGAATAGTTCAAGGTGTCCTAAGATGGAAAAACCAGGCAGCAGCACAGATACAGAAAACTGAGCACCAAATTGGCACTGCAGAGGAATCAGTAAAATACCGACAAGCCTTCCTTGAAATTTTACAGAAGACAATGAGAAATGGCAAAGCAGTTTGATGGATTCATCTTAACACCACTAGAGAGGTCTAATGTACAACCCAAATTCCAGAGAGCAGATCATGGTAAAGAGGAAGTACATAAAATTGAGAAGCTCCTACCTTTGTCTAAATTTAGTGAATACAAGAATGATGGATCTATTATCCAGGATAAATAATAGCTAGTTGCACAAGTAAAGCAACAGTACCTGGAGCAGGTGATTCACCTTTGTTGAAGCCTGCAGAAAATTCTTAAGATTCATTAAATATCTGAAGATGTGGATTCTTTGCTTATGCTAAATGGATAAAAAAATAAAGCAATTCACCCTGTACAACATCTGCCTCTTGAAGTGCTGCAATTATTACTCCCATGCATGTTTAAACCCTTAGCTACTCTCACAGTTTTATTCCACCTGTTCTGTCAGGATTATTATTTCTCTTGTTAAATCTCACACTGAGATTTTTTTTATGGTTTCCTTATTATCGTTCTTTGGTTTTTTCTTCTTTTTTCATCAAAAGACAAACAATTAGTGTACGCTTTTCACTATAATCATGTGTTCTACCTACTGATATTGTTGACATATCACAGTGTTTATTTTATTTGAATGTTTGTAGACTTCTCACAATTCCTCATTAGATTTTGTTTTTCTTTTCCTGGCCCTATAATCTGTCACAGTATTTTATTTTCAGAAGTATTTATCTATCTATCTTACTTTCAGTAATAAGATCCCAGAGCTCACATCTATATGAAAAATAACAGGTATAATGACCTGAAATGTAGACTTAAAACACATCCTTCTCCCTGAGGAATTCCTGCAGAAGAAAAGCCAGTATTTCTATGTACTGTCAGCTTGGTTTTGTATTAGACAGAAGTAAATGTTATAACTTTTGAATAATAATTTCCTAAGTCCTTCAAATAAGAAGAAATCTATCTTTCTCTCAATTTTTTGCTATTGTTTCAATTTGCACTAGATGCAATTGTTCACCATTATGATTTTCTTTTCTTTAAACATGCCAAGTTGCTGTCTAAGAGCCATCTAAGACATGGTTACTGCCAATCCCCTTCATGCCAGCTATTTCTCTCTCCAGCCAAGTCTCCAGTTCCTTCTTGAAGTTGGTGAGAGATTCCTCCCAGGTATTCAAACTGAGTATAGAAATACATTCAAATCTGTTTGATGACCAAATATATTGTTCATATTTCTTACTTTATCATTATGAATTTTCGGCACAACATTTCCAGTTACTAACTCAATTTCTCTGACTATCTTTGTATTTCTCTGTTCAGTTATTTCAGTAAGAAGTCAATCAAGGTATTTCTCCCTCAGTTATATAACTAAGTCCTGTAGATGACTAATTTTTTACTTTAATCCTAGACTGACATCATAAACAGCAGAAATTTTACTATATTCATATTAGACTTTGTGAATACAAATAAAACATTGCATCAGCACAAAGATTCAAAAAGGTACATATAACGTAGAGATATTATACTATAATGAACATTCTTGTATCCTGTATCATATAGGACATGCAAGCTATTTCCTAAAATCTGTAAAAATTCAAAGGTATAAATGAGGATCAATCCATAATAAGTGTACTATATTACCGACCTTTTTAATTAAAAAAGGTGATTTTCTCTCATTATACTCTCATCATAAATGGCAATATTTATGTATTAAATAATATATTTTATAAGCTGGAATAACATAGGAGGTACCACACTGTCCTTTATATTTTATTTTCCAAATGGGATATGTGATTTTTGCATTTTGTTGTGTTGTTTAAATTCTCCATAAGAAGCAATTCTGTGCAGTGTCTAAGTGAATTGTGAATTCTTTACTAATTCACCACTACAATATTTCATGCTTTATTTCTTTGAGTTTGCTTCCCGAATCTTTTCAAAATTTGCATCTCCAGACATTTTATGTGGCTGAAAATTGCAAACT
>NW_005054302.1:8636090-8652853 GCF_000277835.1 Geospiza fortis | reverse complement strand
AGAAAGGGGATGGGAATGTGTGGAAAATAGAAGTCTTTAGAGAAGAGCAACACATGCTGAATTAAAGGCTACTTGATGACTGGGAGAGAGGAAGGAATATGGTGTGAAGAAGAAGGGGAAACACAAAAATGAGCTCAGTCTTCACAGCTCCAGGAACTGGAGATGCAAGGATAGAGAGCAGAGTGGGGAGACCAGGATTTCTACATGGTTTCACAAACCCATTGCAACTTCAGCAAATTGTTTAATTAAACCAGCCTTGATTTCTTGTTTATCCAACTCAGTGTTACCATGGAGTTTTAAAATTACTATTAACAATTACTTTTTTTCTTTTTATTCATTATCACATTTTTTTTTATCCTGTCATAAAACTCACAGAATAACAATTACACTGCTTGGATACAGGTTTTCTGACAAGTCAAACAGGAAAATTTCTTTTCACCGGAAAATGATTAAAGGTTCTTATTCTTAACTTTTAAATGTTTAAATCATTCCATATTTTTGGTCACTTACCAAAAATGTGACTATTTAATCACATGACCATTCCCATTTTTCCAAAATTTATTTGTTAGTTTTAAAAATGATGTTCTTTTTGTATTTTTATTACAGAATCATCAGCTGTAAGAGGACACTTGGTCACTCTTCTTCATATTTTCTGAACTGTGAGATCCAGAAATCTGCTAGCTTAACTTACAAAGTCATGAGAGCTCACAGTTGATCTCATGTGCTGAAATCATTACTCTCACATATTGTCCCTGCAGCATCGACTAAAAAAATAATAACAAGAAAGCAAATGAGAAGTGAAATCATTGATTGTTAATTCATTGAAGTCTTTGATTGAATAAAAAGGTAGATTGCAGTTGAAATGCATTAAAATCTTCTCCAGTTCTTGGTGCCAATTCTCCTCATGCTTTATAAGAAAAAAAACCCTACTCACTAACAAATTGTCAAATAAAGAGAAATTAACTGACATAATAAGAGAGAAAGTGTATTTGATGCCAAAATTGTAACTTGGCCCATGCTATAGGAAAAGATAAAGAAAGTGCCTCCCTACATCAGACACACTAGCAGGTAGGTGTAGTTTAAAAATGCTAGTAGGGAATAAAGCTTCAGCAGAAAAAGCAGTGGCAGAGCATACTAACAAACTCTCAGGTTTCAGTGTCAGTCTGGTGTATGGATGCAGGCACAGAATTGTCAGTGCTTTGGGAGATCATGAACACAACCTATTTCTCTGCTAAAACAGAGCCAGAAGACAAAGAAGAGATTCTGTGAGTCTATGGCTGATACAGGATCAGACAAGGTATGCTGGCAGGTCACCCATAAATTGCAGGCTGACTCTTAGAATCTAAAGCTGTGCATACCATGCTCATGTCTATGTGTTCTAAATAATAAAAAGCCTTATGAAACTTCTGTTCATTTCTGCTGGTGCACTTCCACTGTGTGAAAAGCCTTGGAGACAGAAAGAAATTACTTTAGCTGTTTCAACATGCTATCTACATCACCTGGCACCTTCAAATAGTTGGTAAGGAACAGATAAAGATTCATATAAAATAGTGGGAAAAAAGAAGACTTATGCATCTTCCTCAGAAAGGATAACAATAACTTTAGTCATGGTAATTGTTGCCATTAGAAAAAAATATGCCCATACAAATAAGTGTTTGCCATAGTGCTCACATTTATAAAGTTTTATCAGCATGCCTAAATTCACAGAGCTGCTTTTGAGGATAGTGCTTTTAGAAATAGATTGTATACAATTCCATAATGCCTTCATTGAATTTGCACTGCTACTGTTTTGATGTGTATACCAAGAAAGGGTTGGAGATAAACATACTTGTCTAAACATAGCATAAAAATGGCAGCTGCACAAAAAGCAATCTTCAACCCAATAGTGGCATAGAGCAAAAGACCCTCAGTCAACTCAGTTATGTTCAGTTTTCAAAGCAAGGACCACAAAGGGCCTGAGAATAAATGAAGTAAAAAAAGTTTTCAGCTACTTGTATTCATCATCTTGTCAGCACTTCCAGACACAAGAAGTCCTACATGACTCTCAAGAACACAGCAATAGCAACTGGAGCTTTAAAAGAACTAAAAATAATGTCAACAAAATAAAAGACTTTCTAAGAAACATTTTGAGGTACTTTGTTTTAGCCAGAAAGCCAGAGCTAAAGCCAGAGCTGCATGAATGAAATTGTTTAACCCTGGTGGGCAGGTCAGGCCCGCACAGCTGCTTACTCATTCCCCCATAGCTGGATGGAGGGAGAATTGGAAAAGTGAAAAGACTCATGGGCTGAGATAAAGAAAATTTAATAGGTAAAGTGAAATTTGTGCTCACAAGCAAAGCAAAACAAGGAATTCACTCACCACTTCCCACAGGCAGGCACATGTTCAGCTATCGACAGGAAAACTTCATTAACAGTGAAAATAAAGCTCATCATTTCAAATGTCCCAACTTCCTCCTTCATTCCCCTGCTTTTAACGCTGAGCATTATGTCCTATGGTATATGGTATATGGTATACGGTACATGGTATGGGACATTCCTGCAGTCAGTTGGGCTCAGATGTTCTGGCTGTGCTCCCCCAACTCCTTATACATCCCCAGCCTCCTCACTGAGGAGGTAAGAGGCAGAAAAGGCCTTTACTGTGCAAGCCCTGCTTTGCAGTAATTAAAACTTCCCTTTATTATCAACACTTTTTCCAGTACAAATCTGAAATACCAGTTACTACAAAGGCAATTAACTCTATCCCAGAAAAAAAACAGGTCAATGGGTGGGGATAAAAATGAAGACTGGTGAGCCAATGTCATGTGAAAGACAAAATGCAGACCACACAGCAAAAGATAATGAAGATACTCAGAGTCATTTACAGAGGCTGAAACAAAGATTTTTTTTAGAAAGTTTTATTTATATGAAATACAGTTCATATATATTCATATCAGTACAATCACTACAGAAAGAGGATATGTGTTACATCAAATGTTGCTCTTTGCTGGGATGATTACATCACTGATCCTTACTTTATCTTTAAGGGTCTACATGTGTTTCATCCTGGAGACAGGAGAACAATTCATTGTTCTCATTTTATTACATCCTTCATCGTTCAAAATCAGGATACTAACAACCTTATTTAAACTAGAACCCTTGACATCATATTAGAGCTTTCACTGTTTCTCTTCTCTTTTCTCTATTCACTAAATATTCAGTTTCAGAGCACTTTCAAAGAGCCAAAACAAATTAGTACAAAAATACAATTGCCATGTTTTTTTAGAAAATATAATGAGAGCACAAAAATATTGTGATATGCTTTGATCGGGTCCTAAAACAAATTGATAAAAGCAATTACACACTTCAAATAAATCAAAGTTTTTGGCATGATGCTATATAATGCTATATTCTGAGAAGGCATGCAGGGTATATAATCAGTTGTTCATGTACTTTAGTTGATAGTTAGAGATAGAAAAAACAGATAAGGGTGAAAAAGTCATTGTTAGAGTCCATGAGATTTAGGAGTACTGAGAATTCTTCCAGATCTGATGCTACTCAATGTTTTAATCCGTAATGATAATGTGAGTATCTGGATGACCAAGTAATATCTTTGCTAGTATGTTGTACAGCTCAATGGAAGCATTAAATGAGAAGAGGGCATTTTTACACAGTGTTCCAGGTCCCAGGTACAAAGTCATACCTGAGGAAAATACATTTCAGTGCAGTGTTGAAACTGTTAGTTGTTATATGTTGGAAGCATGGCAGGCTTCAGAAGCAGAATGCGAGATTATTTCCTGGAAAACAGCAACTTCAGAAAAAATGTTTACAGAGAGAACCAGGTCAGTGTGGAAGCTCAGTATAAAGTTCAGTGAATGTTGTCACTGAATTTCTAAAAGATTATCAGGAAGGGAGCCAGATAACATCTGCATGCAGAATTTGTATGAATTGGAAAATTTCTTTATCCAATTTGAAGTCTGCTTTTCATGGAAGCTATGAATTTAATGAAAAGAATACAGAGGACTAAAAAAATGACTCAGTTGTACCTAAACTAATCCCTGAAGAGGGATGCTTATGGAATCCAATCTACTAGTTTATTAAGAGAAAAAGAAGTTACTTGATCGTGCTACATATAGACTTAACCATAGAAATTATATTTGGTAGGAAAAGGTGTCCAAATCTTGCAGAAGAAGGCATAAGAAGATGCACTGCTTGGGAACTAAACTTAGACTTATTCATCCTTGAAATAAGATGCAGTAAAATGCATTGGTGAAGCTAATTAACTATTTGAACAACTTACCAGAAGTAGCCCGTGGACTTACTACTGTTTGGAGTCTTTAAAAACTGATTAGATGTTCTCTAAGAAACATATTTTAATCCAGTTTCTGGAAGAAATTCTGTAGCTTATAGAGGCAGAGCATAGGGCCAGATGGTCCCTTCAAAAGGGAATGCTGGTCCCTTCTGTTCTCAGTGTCCTTGAGCGAGAAAAATGTATCTTTTATTGCTGTCTTTTTCAGAGAAGCAATCTGAGTAAGCATTTCTAGGATTAGTGAGCTGGAGGATACTCCCATGGCAGAGCTGCATTTCCAGCCTCATGCAGTGTGTAAACAGCAGGCAATAAAGTTGTCTGGTTGCTCCCAGAAGACCATGCTTTGCCTACAGAACCTACATTTTGGGGAATGATTCAAAAAAAGAGAAAGAAAGATCTGATTTTGTTGCTAAGTCAAGACCTATGCTGGGAGAAAAACAAACAGCTTCTACTTAAAAAAAAAATAAACCACAACCTTTTAGATTGGCAGGTATTTTATTTAGAACACATCAAGTCTTTGCATTGTGGAAGTCTAACAAAACCATTCTTCCAAGTATAGACATGTTTTGATGGGTTGTTTCTATATGAGTTTCAATTTCCAGATAGTTTCATTTGTACTTTACAGTATACCAAAGAAGGCTCAGCAAATATAGAGGTTACAAAACTCAACTAAGCAATGCTCCAACAGTCTAGAGACTATTCTTTTCATTATTAATTAATATTAATTGAGATATTTGATTTTCTGCTAAATATTTTTTAAATTTTTTAAATTATTGAATTGCCATGAGCTAAAAGGAACTCCTGCAGCGCTTCTTCCATGATTATGTGTGCTTTTTATCAGACTTTGTTCATCAGCACTGGCAGCATGTTAATTAACTCAGCTGTGAATGACCCCCTGCTACTTTACCAGGTTTTCTATTGTGAAATAAAAGAAGGACCAGAAGAACAGAGAAAACACTGTCTTTTATAGCCACCAGGGAATGGGAAAGTGCTTCTCTCATGATATTCGTTTCAGTTATGACCTCTCTGTGGATAGTCCCCATACTGTAATTTTTTTTATGTTAAGCAGTGACATCGGTTGGAGGAGAATAATATAAAGCAATATCATTTCATACAGACATAAAACCTCCTAAATTTTGGAAAGCAGCCCATTGGTCTGTGATTACTTTTTTTTCTGTCCTCCTCAAGTAAAAATTCCTCTCTGAAGAAACCTGAAGAACAACTGTTAGTGGAAGTGTAGTAGAAACTCACTAATCTCACCTTTCAATTATTATCATACTGCTGAATTTGCCTATGTTGCTACAGTGACCCATTGTGCAAGATGGAATCAAAACCTTGTCATTGTGGACTAAGGATGCACACAGAATGACCACTGCCATGGTAGTGTCTGGGAAAAAAAATCCAAGGAAGTTTTTAGAAGATTTTAGAAAACACCTTCCACTCTGCAATGCATATCATCTCATGTAGCATGTAAGTGAATTCTAATCATCATAATGTGTTGTATTCTATGATGCTACATTTTTCTCATTATTCTACTGAAAACTCCCCTAAACTCTTCTAAGTGATCCTGTTTTTTTTTTTTGTTTTTTTGTTTTTTTTTTTTTTTTTTTTTTTTTTTTTTTTTTTTTTTTTTTTTTTTTGTTTTTTTTTTTTTTTTTTGTTTTGTTTTTTTGGTTGGGGTTTGGGTTTTTTTTGATTGTTGGGTATTTTTTTTTGTTTCATTTCATCTGTACATGCTAGAAACATGAACTTTTTTGAGATGGTCTTGAAACTCCCAATTGAAAACTTTGTGAATCCACATATTTTTCATACTATGAAAAGCTGAAATATCTGTGAATCAAAGATACAGTATAAGTTAATATAGAAAGGAACTAGAAAAACTTTGTATCAAGAGAAGCTGTATTTCTGCTTTTTAATTTTAGTATGAATTGATACTCTTGAAAGACCTCACAGTCTGTAGGAAAAATTCCAGCACCTTAAAGTTAATAGCCATCCTCCTCTCCTGGTTTGAATTGCTTTGGGAAGAATTTCACCTGTAAACCCAATTCATCTCTCATTTACTCTACTTTTAAACTGATACAAAAATGTTCTTGGCAATGCTAGTAATTAATCCTAAAGGGAGTTGATGTAATTTCTTTTGGTTTCCTCCCCCCATTCCTTCCCAGTCTTGGGAAGAACAAAAGCAGTTCAGCTCACTTATTTTTCCATTCACAAGTCCTTCACACACCAAAAAATAGCAAAAAGAAGCTGAATGTGAAAAGGAGCAACTAATTCTCACATTGCTGTTCTGAGAACTTGCTAATTGCCTCACAAAACTCAGTTGTCTCACTTTAATTTCAGTGAAGACTTGACAAAAGATCACAGGTCTAAGTAGAATAATTGTATTATATTAATTGGGATACTAGAACTAATTAAACTCTGCTTTTGCATTGTTTTCAACAGTAAAAGACAAAGAAATTCAGTATCACAGTTTTACATGGCGAGCAGAGACAGTGGACTATGTTTTTAATGTAATTATTTAGAATCCATTGTACAATGGGAAGCTGTAAGGATTTAAAGAGCACAAATTCCCTAAATGCTATCAAAGAAGGATCTTCCCATAACATAAGCCACCACATCAGAGACTTGACATGAGCACTGTAAGGCAAAGAGAAGGTGTCAATTCCAGGCCTAACAGAGGTGAAGGTTTGGAATTAACATATCGGACAAAAATTCCACCATGCAGACAATGGGAAAGGAAACAACTGCTTACACCCATGCCAGCCCAAGCTGTGGGAACATCTGGGACCACCCTGTGGATACTCAAAACTTAGACTGTATAAGAATGGTACCTGCAAAAGAATGACTCCAGATCCCTCACCTCTGAGAAGACCAGGATGAAGAAGGACCAGCAGGATGCCACAGGATCCACTGGGTGGTGATATCTTTCTACTTAATCTGTCTGTCTGTCTTTCTCTCTCTCTCTCTTTCTGTCCCCCTCTTTTCTGTTTCTTTCCATCTCTTTATCTCACATTTACTGTTAAATAAAACACATACTATTGACTTTGGTGTATAGCCTTTTTTGCACCTTAATTTGGGCATCTTAATATTAAGACCTGCTTAATTTAAGCATCTCTTAATAATCAGATTATAACAAAAGCCTAGGGAGAATACAGTCCTCTGAAGCCATTGCACACGTATGATAGTAAATGGTCATATCAAATATAGCTTCAGTGTCTTGTAGGTAGTACTGTATGATGTCTCACATGAGGAGTGGCCTTCTAAACATAACAAAGTGATTTTGAGCTTGTTATCCAGCAATAGGAGAGAGAATGCATTTGGTCCAAAAGTATTTAGAAATAAGACATATCTCCTAATTGATCAACTATAACTTGGTTAGTCACAATCATCATGGTCATTAGGCAGTGGGCTTTTCATATATTTAAGATTTTTGTATAAAAAATTTACATCAAATAAGTCAATATTTTTTCAGTGCCTCCACACAGACAGTTGTCAAACTAGTGGGAAATTATTTAATGAATTAGGGACTGAAATTATTCTTTCCTGAATTTCTATATTTTCAGCAATCAAAAAAATTTACTAAGACCTTCCCTCCCTTCCCTCCCCCCACCATGGTTTTGATTTAGGTTGGATTTTGATTTGGAGCTAAGAGTAGGACATGATGAAGTTATTTTCTTCTCTGTAGTCTCACTTGCTGAGCCTGATGCAGTCAGTGTGCATTCAGACTACCTCAGCCTATACAGAACAAGAATGGTATGTGATCAGTTCATTCACAGCATATGGAGGGAGAAAAGACTCGTCATCTCCCTGACACTATTTGAATTTCTTTCTAACAGAGGCTTATTTCTCATTTGCCTGAGACTACTTAAACTTCTTTCTAGTGAACAAACTTAAATTGCTGCTCTATATAGCATTCTGGCATGGACTGATGAGATACCTCTTGATCCCTCCTGAAGTAGCCGATCAATTTCACATAAAAAGTTTCAGAATACTTACTTCTGAGAGACCTGGAAAAGCCATCACTTAAGGCCTTCAGTTTCAAGGAATCAGAGAATAAATGTGCCTTCCATCACCAGTTTAGAAGACTGTAACACTATCAAACACAAACCAGAATTTCTTTCATGTTGAAGAGAGACTGAATACTATCATGAGCTGTAACTATCATGATTGTTAGGTTTCTGGCTTCACATAAATAAGTTGCAGTGTGCACAAATAAGGGAGAAATTTGAAGAAAATTTTATCAGACATTGAGCAAAATAATTTCTTTACTACTAGCGTTACCCATTTTAATTTTTTTTTCTTTTAATCTCACAGAAGAAATATTGTTTTTTCTAAATGTCAGAATACTGAAGTTTATGTTTTGCCATTTCTCTAACGGAGAAGCTGACGCCTAGGTCCACCCTCTTAAGAAACTATTTTGCAATTATCTCAGCAGAACTAAGTTTCCTGTGAGCCTCAATTTCTAACTTGTAACTGTGAGAAATCACATTCCTTTTCCAAATTAAACTTTTGGCTTTTTCTAAACAGGAATATTGAACAGAGATAATTTCACAACTTTTAGAGTAAGTGGCCTATTGTACATATATGAAAAAATAACACTTCTGCTGATGGTTTCTTAAAAATGTGGAAAAACTAGGAGTTTTAGGGCAGCTGACATTAATTTTGCTAACTTTGCTTTAAGTCAAAGGTAGCTATTACTGGTGAAGCCTAAGCATGTATTACTGAGAAGAGTTTTGTGTGAGCTGACAGCCAAAGGACAAATTTCACGTACTACAGAAAGAATTCCTGAGCTGAATCATATCCATATTTTAATGAACCATAACATTTTCAGAAGAATATGTTTGGAAAAGGAGCCTGATGTGAAAAATATCAGTGAGATTATAAGAAATATAAATAGAGGGACAGGCAGGAATCACAGATATATATATATTTATTTCCATTTTATTCCTCATTGGCATGAAATAAGTAGTTTAAAAAAATATTTGTTCGTTGTTTTTTTTTTTTTGCCACAGGAAAAAGGAAGGATCAAAGGATGGGTCTCCGTTAGAGAAATGGCAAAACATTTTCCCACTATTTTACAGTATTGAGAAACAGGATATGCTGAGAATATTACATATATATAACACCACTGTTGGTATTTCTAGTTGGTATTTCTTTCAGAATCCATGGATGTATTTCATTCAACCCATATGCATCACAGGCCTTGTGTTTATTTGTTCACTTGCATCATACAGATGTGTTGCATAACCTGCAGTAGAAATATTATAAAAGTTATGAGAACAAAGGAAAAGAAGCACTATTTTTAGAATTGCAATAATTTTACAGTGTAACTGTGTGTCATACACCAAACTGGGTGCAGTTAATAACTGAAATTTATGTGGTACAGGGCTGTCACTAATTAGGTTAGTTGTCATGAAGTACAAGGGGTTTTAAAATGATTCTTTTATATGTGTTTGCTTATTATCTATAAATTTTAGCATGGGCTCTTTGTTACTATGAAGATTTTGTTTCTAGGAAGATAATCTGAATAAAATTAGGCTTTAACAAAGGGAATGCGATGAAAAACGTAACTGGGAATCAATGATAAATAATCTGTAATAAAGTCCTGAAGAGAACAACTTCTTGATGCCTTCTGGGTTAATATTTTAATCAACAACTCAAAAGACATTAAATAGGCACTGATAAAGCTTTTAGAAGGCATCAAAACAGAAGGAAAAATAAGTAATACAAAAGTTAGGTCTGCATCAGTTCATGCATGCATATTTTGTTACAGAGGTAAATAGATACACACACCTGAGTATGCAGGGCAAAGACATAAGACTTTGAGAAACAGATGTCTAGGGAACGGAGGAGGCACAGGGAGGCTTCTGAAGTACCACAGCTGGTAAATTACGGAACATGATATTCCAAGTGGATATTTTAAACAACTAGATTAATATGCCATTGAAATATGTGAAGAGAGAAACACTGAGTATCTTTAAACATTACATTTTTTTCTTTATTTGGTCATTCCATTACACTCCAGAAATCCATAGCCAGTTCTGACATACATTTTGAAAGGTTACTGAGAAATTGAAGACTCAGAGGAAAACCAAAATACATGAAGGATTATAAAATACATTCCAATTAAACACTCAGGTAGATCAGTTTATTATATTATCAGTGAAATGGTTATGATTGTTATGGTCTATGAATGCTTATGCTTGTTAATAGAGAAAAAATAGGCATTTGCTAATAAAAACCCCTTAAGTTTAGAACCTAATACATTACAGTCATATGGTGAGAAATTACAGCTAACTTCAAAATGAAATAAGTTGCTAATTTTTTTTAAAAGTTAACATACTTGACTACTTAAATACCTTATCAAGAGTTGTGATGACTCTCTCTTTTCAAATCAGGAAAGGATTTTTTTTTTAAGTAAATTAAGCATAGATTTTGAACTTCTGACAGTATTTAACTCAGGGAATACAGTATATTGGAAAACAGACTAGCATCAAAATCCATCCTTCATTGCATTTTCCCAACTGAAAAGTTAAGCTTTAACAATCAATGTATAGCTCTTCAGTTTTCTTATTCTAGAAACAATTTCAGCTTCATGATCTCCAGATGTCATGCAATAGCCAGTACGTTGTCATAGCTGATTCACAAAAATGTGGATTCCTGATAGGTTAAAGCATTATAAATTTGCTTAAGTCTAATATTCCACCCTGGTTTCAGAGTGTTTCGTTTGTAAGTAAACTACACCACTAAGCAAGGATTAGTCATTTGTGTATATTATGTATTATATTGTAGAATAAATGTAAATGAGTTTTTAAAACCCTACAACCATTAAATAGTACCACTTCCCAGAAGATTCCTATCTTAGCCAGGATAATCCAGCATGTGATGTCAGACCTAAATAAAAATTCTGAACCTCAAGGGAAAAAAATCTATCATTCTCCCTACTGGGCACTATTTTATCGCCAAAGTTTACATTATAAAGATATTCTTGATTGAAATTTTGCCCTTTTTAACATGCACTGATTCTGAAAAAAGTAGGGCTTTATATGTAAATATTTTATGTGCATCAGACGATAAGTTTTCTTCATGTTTAGCATAGGTTTTTACAGTGTACAAATTCTCATCATAGTTGAGGATTTTTCTGTTGGTACTCATTCTCATGTATTGAAACATTTTTGTTTTGGCATTTTTAGTTTCCTAAAGACAAACAAGAAACTGATTAGAGGTATCTCTAAAGCTATTAGAGAAGATATATTTATGGGGAAATATAATACACTTTACTCAAGTATGCTGTCAAACTTTAGAAGGACTGAAACATTTTAATCTAACATTTTTCAAAAAGATCCATTCAACACAGGATCATATTCCAATTTACCTGATTGTCTGTGATTTGGTTTCATTTTGTAGCTATACAAAGAATCACACTGGTTTTATACAAAATCATTCACCCATCACAAAATTTCCCTTAGAGATATGTAAATGAGAAAAAGAACATTGTTGTTTCAAGACAGCTGAAAAAAACATACTTGATATCCTTCAATATTTAATTCACATATTCTTTTCCTTTTCTACATTTTCAGTGTATTTGTCTTGTTCTGCTTCAATATCTAAAAAAATCGCCCCCAAACTGGACAATTCAATTAGTGAACATCTGTTGTAGGTGTTATTTTTATTATAGCAGCACGCTTTGCCCATTTTCTAACTTCTTCTAAATTTTCTTTCATGAAATTCAAACATATCCACTCATACTAAATATCTGCATTCTTTCACTAGCCATCTGTTAATTCACCATCAAACACCAAAAAACTCATCTCATTTGTTTTTTAAATTTACACATTTTCCTACTGCTTTGACTTTTTCAGAGAGCTGACAATCTTGAAAATAGCCTTGTATACTGGTGAAATTATCAGCACAAGTTGTGTTTCCTAAAATATTTCAAGTTTATCAAAACTTTATAAGGACGTGAAAGCTAGTTTTTTGTGACAACTTCAAAGAATTATGGAGTTATACAATGTTAGATTCACAGAAACATGTTTAAAGGTCATCTAGTCCAACCACCATGGACAACAATATCTTTCAGTGCAACAGGCAGCTCAGTCTTATCCAGCCTCAACTTGAACACTTCTAATGATGGGGCATCCACAAATTGTCTGGGAAACCTGTTCCTGTGTCATCATTAAAAAAATTATTTCTTGTATCCAACCTAAATCTACTTTCTTTCAGTTTAAAACTATGGCCCTTTGTCCTATCATTACAAACCCTGATAAAAAGGTTTCCTTCTTATTTCTTAGAAGTCCCCTTTAAGTATCAAATGGTCTCAATGTCACTCCAGCAGTGTTTTGTTAAGGAAGGAGAGATCCCTAAAGGCAGGATTTTTTCCTAACACTAGAAAAGTAGAAGTCTCTTCAGAGTCTTCTGTAATCCAGGCTGAACAGAGCCAGGTCTCTCTCAATCTGACTTTGCAGGAGAGGTATTGATCATTCCTGTGGCCATCCTCTGGATCTACTCCAATGAGTTAATGTCTTTCATGTGTTGGAACCTCAGAACTGGATGCAGCATTTCAGGTGGGGTCTCCAAGAGTGGACTAGAGAGTGAACATCACATCCCTCATCGTGCTGAACACACTTCTCTCATGCAACCCAGGATACAGGTACAAGTGCACATTGCCAGCTCGTGTACAGCTTTTCACTCACCTGTACCCTTAAGGCTCTTTACAAGGCTGCTTCTCATTTCATCCCTGTCTGTACCAATACTGGAGACTGCCCTGACCCATGTGCAGAACCTTGCACTTGGCTTTTTTGAACTTAATGAGGTTCACATGAGCTCATTCTCCAAGCCTCTCAAGGTTGCTCTGAATGACTCCCTACCCATCTAGCAAATCAGCTGCACTACTCATCTTGGTGTCATCTGCAAACATCCTTGTCGGGGTCTCTAGCTGGTCAGAGTGACCCTGAGAAAAGTTAGAAAGTCTCTTTTCCCAGCCCAGCACTTGAAGAAGGAGTCAGGGCTCTTCATTTCTCCGTCTCAAGGTTGTTTATTGTATCTTATCTATAAAATTCTTTCTCCTGACCTACCGAGGTCCCCTCAGCAAGACAGACAGAGGCATTCTGTCACACCTGGGGCGGTGTTATCTTTTTATACTAAAAACGACATATGCAATGTTTACAATTACTTTCCAATACCTATCACCTATGTTAGACAGTGCGCTTCTACTCTAAACCAAACTAAAAGTGCCAACATCACAGCAGAAGATGGAGGCCAAGAAGGAGAAAGTCAGGACACACCCAGATTCCTTCATCTTGTCCCCTGAACCTCCATTCTAGAAACCCCAAAATCTACTTTTTCACCTTGTGATAAATTCACTATCATTCTACTTAATGACGATCTACTTTGTCATGGCTTGCAGATCTTCATCTAAGGTTGGTAACTTGCTCCAACGGGTCATAATCAAAACCACAGGCATTTTTGGGCTCTGTGCCAGGGTATCTGAGACCCCTGGCAGGGGTCTTGGCTGCTCAAGAGAGCCAGAGGGATGTCCTGGGTCCTGACACTTGCTCAGGGTACACTTAATCCCACTGTCTGTGCCACTGATGAAGATCTTAAATAGTGTTGGTTCCTGTACAGACCCTGGGAGGACAGCACCTGTTACTAATTTCTACCTATATATGAGGTTGTTGTCTGCAGCCCTTTGGATGTAGCGATGCAGACAATTCCTAGCCCAGAGAACAGTTCATACACATTGTGGTTCAGCCAGAGCCAGCAATTAAGCCCCACACAGCCACTCACTACCTCCTCCATCACTGGGATGGGGGAGACAGCTGGAATGGTAAAAGTGAGAAAACTCCTAGACTGAGGTAAAGACAGTTCAGTAGGTAAAGCAAAAACCATGCACACAAGGAAAGCAAAACAAGGAATTCATTCACCAATTTCCATGAGTAGGCAGGTGTTCAGTCATGCCCAATACATCAGGGCTTCATCACACACAATGCGACTTGGGAAGACAAACACCCCCGCTCCGAACATCACCCCTTTCCTCCTTCTCCCTAGTTTTATGTATTGAGCATGATGTCACATGGTTTGAAATACCCCTGTGGTAATTTGGGGTATTTCAGGAATCTCTCTCTGCTGTCTCCCCTCCCAATGTCTTGACCACCCCAGCCTCCTTGCTGGTGAGGCAATACAAGTAGAAACATCCGTGATGCTGTACAAGTGTTGCTCAGCACCAACAAAATTATTTCTGTATTATCAACACTGTTTTCAGTCCAAATCCAAAACATTGACCCATACTAGCTACTATGAAGAATAATCAACCAGCTCAGTCCATGAAAACCTTAAGTCTCTAATTTAAAGATAGGTAGGTTGTGATGGACTGCATCAAAGTTCTTACAGAAATCTAGGTAGATGGCATCCATAGCTGTTCCCCCCTCAAGGGAAGCAGTGACTCCATTGCAGACCAGTAGGTTAGTCAGGCACAATTTGCCCTTGGTGGAGCCATTATGGCAACCTCTAATCACCTCCTTGTCTTCCATGTGTTTTGACATATCTCAGAAGGGATCTGTTCCATGATCTTCCCAGTCAGAGAGGTAAGGCTGACAGGTCACTAATTTTCTGGGTATCCCTTTTTAAGAATGGGGGCATTAGTGTGCCTTCTCCAGTCACTAGGGTCTTTACTTGAATGCCACAGCTCTTGAAATATGATGGAAAATGATTCAGCACCTACATCATCCTGGTCCCTCAGCATCCTGGGGTGTATCTCATCTAGTCCCATGGACTTATGTATATTCAGATTCCTTAGGTGATCTCAAACCTAACTTTCATTCATGATGGGAGGACCATTTCTAATGGCACATTAGACTAAATGAGGCTGGGCATATAAAAATATTTTGTTAATTATATTGAATATTTTATTATTCTCAGCAGAAAAACATATTACTAATTATGTAAAATAATTTTAGTAATTATTTTTATTTTCACTCCAATTGTTTAAGTGGTTTCATAAACAATAGAAGGAATAAAAGTAGCCATTTCTGGTAAACTCAATGTTTAATACTTAGTTAATCTAAAAACTTTAAATATTTTAATACATATGATTAAGAGTTTTGACTTGGTTTCATATTGCTTTAAATTAAAAAAAAAAAAAAGAAAAAGAAAAGAAAGATAAAACAAATGCTTTGGCTATAAATAAATTCTGAATACTAAACCACAAATGCAACTTAATACCAGAGAGCATGACCAAGTTATCTTAAGTAAGAGTGCACATTGACTAATCTGCAATAAATATCTATAATACATAAATAATAAATAAATATTTGTGCTCCTAGTTCATGGCAAATACAGGATAATTGAATTCAGAGTATTCTTTTCCTATTAGTGGCTATGTTAGCTTGAGTTACATCATATTGGCTTTGGGCTGAGTTGCATCTACCTAATAAGTTACCACAGATCAGCAGATGGATGTCAGGTTTCTACTCACCAGTGTGTCATTAATATTCAATGCCCTTCATGTGTTACTAGTCCTAGCAATTGAACAGCATTTAATTGAAATTGCAATTGTCACTGAAAACCAGTATCCTCAACATATTCATGCTTTTAGTAACTATTTTTGTGCTTTGTGAGGCAAAGTCAATATTTAATTTTATCTCTTTTTTATCTTTCTACTACATACTGATTTATGTTTCAAAATTCCATCATGCTAATTTACTAATTATTTTCTGGGTGGTCCTCCACTACATCAATTGCCTGCTATGCTAATCCGACTACAGGGAATATCTTTCTTTCTACTCATTGCCAATGTCAAAATATTCTAGAGGGGAGATGATTAGTGATGCAGCTTCATTGGATTTGAAATATACTGAGGTCTGATCTCCCATTCAGGCACTAAACCCTTGAAATTTTGCTTCATGTCAGAACAGTGCACCTGCTCCTGCTCAGGGGCATGGATTGAATGAAGGATTTACAAACCCCCAGAGAAGTTAGTCTACTCTATCAAGCAATCCTGTCAGTTTTTCTGCAGAGTCCAACTTCTAGTTATACAATTCTTATATTTCATCCCTCTGGTTCACCAGTGAGTAAACTAATTTCCCACCTAATGGAAGGATTTGTGACAGCTTAAATGTGACATGAGGCTAATGAATTGAACTAGGCTGATTTCAAAACTCATTCCAACAAGAAAGACTTTATGACCTATGAATTGTTTTCACAGCTACAATTCATTTTTAAAAGTGTATTTAGCTTAGCTCATAAAAAATCTTTGAAGTGCCATATCCAAGCCTGAAGTGACTATTTTTATTTTTTATTCTCTCCTCATCCTTCCATCCTCACTCCCACTGATATCTGGACTGCCTTTCCCTCTCACACTTTGCAAATATTGTCTTCTGGTATGCTCCAACTGGCAGGAATTCAAGCTCTCAGTGTTCACATTTGGAATCCTGAGATGATGAGGGATTGAAGGCAAGGAAAGAATTGGACTATTTTCCCTA